>NW_024581101.1:4157739-4591911 GCF_017639235.1 Corvus kubaryi
GAGTGCTGCCATCCCTACTCCGCGTGCTGCCATCCCTACTCTGCGTGCTGCCATCCCTACTCCGAGTGTTGCCATCCCTACTCTGAGTGCTGCCATCCCTACTCTGAGTGTTGCCATCACTACCCCGAGTGTTGCCATCCCTACTCTGCGTGCAAGATGCACACAGTGAGTGGAGTAAGGTGCTCACAGCAGCCATGGCAGTACAAGCACTGCTCAGGAAAAAGGCACCATTCGTATCCAGGGAAATCAGTTAAAAACTAGTGTCCTTCTCAATAAGTGTTACAGGAAATAGAACACAGATTAATTGCTCTGGGACAGCAGTCACAAGGCATGGTGATTCTGTAGCAGATTCACATTTGTCTTTGTATTTTAATGTCCCTTTGCCTGCCCTTTTTTGGATTTTCTGGTTCCTTGTCCAGCTACCTTGCTATAATTGCTCTTGCCTTTACCTCCTCAGACTATGCACTACTATTAACTTATTGATCTTTAGTTTTAAAAATGCAAACCTCAAGAAGTGTGAAATTAAGGCAAAGCAAAATCAGAGGTGAATAAGTAATGAAATATGTGTTCTTTTATTTCTCTGAACATCTCCCAATTCAGCCACTACCTCCCCTCTGCTTTAATGCCACTGCTGTGGAGATCTCTTTAGAACCACAAGCACAGACCCAGAGAAGAAATATGCAATGCAGAAATCAGAAACATAAAGCCCTCAGGCAGAATATTAGATATTTCTTTTCCTATATGTATGGGGTTTTTTTTAGGAATATCATTTATTCATAGACAAAGCCACTTAAATAGATATTTCTTAATAGAAGATTTTATTTCCCTTCTGATAGAAGGAAAACCATGCACTCTGCTTTTAAAGCTGTCATATAATGCTTCAGCCAAGCCCAAGGAAATTTGGGTATTTAAGAAACTCTTTCAGGCAGGGAATATAAGGCACTGAGACTGAGAGTTACTAAGTGGCTCCTGCTTGGGTGACGAGCTTCTCATGACAAACTGCCCCGGAGGACAGCTCGGAGATTCAGAGAGGGTTATCAGAATCCCTTTGACAAAATGCTGAGAGGAGGGGTGAAGGAAAAGAGAAACATTCCTTCTGCTTGCCAACAGGGAGAGCTTCCTCAGATGGGCAAAGCTTCCAGCACAGCGATTTCACACTGGTATTGCTCATATTAAGAGTGCAAAGCACAGCCTCTGATAACAAATAAAGTGTTACGTTTAATTCTGGTGTAGGAAAACCCAACAAAATTAGAAGCCATGGAGTGGAGCCAGTTCTGGTGGAGCCTGTGGGAAAGGTTCAGGTGTTGACTTTTGTTCTTCCACACAGAACTCATTTGTTCTGCTCATAGAACCACTAAGGATGGAAAAGACCTCCAGGACCACGGAGCCCAACCTGTGCCTGATCCCCACCTTGTCCCCAGCCCAGAGCACTGAGTGCCACCTCCAGCCCTTCCTTGGACACTTCCAGGGATGGGGACTCCAAACCTCCCTGGGCAGCCCCTGGCAAAGTTTAATCACCCTTTCTATAAACTCCTCTTGCTGTCCGACCTCATCCTGCTCTGGCCCAGCCTGAGGCCGTTCCCTCTCCCCCTGTCCCTGTTCCCTGGGAGCAGAGCCCCATTCCCCCGGCTGTTCCCTCCTGTCAGGGACTTGTGCAGAGCTAGAAGGTTTCCCCTGAGCCTCCTTTGCTCCAGGCTGAGCCCCTGCAGCTCCCTCAGCCACCCCTCATCAGACTTGCTCCATGTACAGCATCCCATATTCCAGAGAAGCTGCCTGATCCTCCTGTAATACTGTACTTGGAATTGCTTGTGCAGCTGAGGGTTCCAGCATTGGGACAGGGGGTGAAAAGCCATTTTAACATCAACTGCTGAACATGCATTAACAGGCAGTATGAGAAGGCTGGGGGTGAGCCAGACAGAATAGGTGGGTCTGGCCTCTGAAATATTCAGGATGGAGTCCTCAGACACAAACTACTAAGAAGTCAACCCATTAGGAAGAGAGAAACAGGAAAGAGAAGCATTCAGGGAGATGGAAAGAAATATATGCAGAGCTGTTGTGATTTCTGTATTCATCATCTTACATTGCAAAATATTCAGAAACATTTTAAAGCAAAGAATTAATAAATTAAGATGCCGGTGTTTTCTTCAACAGAAGTTAATGGTAGGTGATTATTTAAATTTGGCAAATAAAATCTGAGTGCCTAATTACCAACTCAATTCAAAATGTGTGTGCTTGCAGTGAAAGTCAGCCAGGGATCAGTTTGCATCCCTTGAAGACCTGCCTTGAATCAGTAGTTTGAGATGTGAATAAACCATTATTCTGTCAGCTTTCAGACCTTCAACGCATCTAAGAGAGAGACAGTGCAGAGTTTGGAAAGCTTCCCAGAAGGTTTCTGAAATTTAATATCAACGCAGTTAAATGTAGTAAAATTTGAATTAAAAAGAAACTGGGGTTTTACAGATTCAACAGAAGAGGCTGCTCCAAATGTGCACATTTAAGTGTGAAAAAACCGGTTCATTTTCCTAAAAGATGATTGAGAGGTCTATATCTAGTGAGAAAAGAGATCCCTATAAATAGAAATCAAAGAAATCTGTGTATCCGTTTTCCATAGAAGTACTGAAATTATGTGAAGGAAACAGACCTTTATCTTCCTGTGAATTTATTCCAAAAGATCCCCAAGTCTTGTTAGCAAAGATAAAGAAGGGAAAATTTTAATGTTTGCAAGATTTTCAGTTGGATTTTCTATTGGGTTATAAAATGGGTAAGATTTTCTAAGGGTATTAAAGATATTCCTTGAATTATACTATAATTTCTTTTTAATAATATGAATTTTATCATTAAACCTAGATTAGGTCGTGATACTTTAGTGAAAGGAAATATAAATTCCAATTTTAAAAAGATTAACTATGACAGTTCCATATAGCTCATGTGCGTATCTAAGTTTGTAAAGTAAAAGGAGAACATTGCTATTAGTGAGGGAATTCTGGGTTTTCTGGGAATTTAGTAGCAACCTGGACAGGAATGAATACAAGATACATCTGTTGTGTTTTGAAAATGCAAGGACTAAAGGGTGTTTAATTCCCATCATTTTTACTCAATCCCTTTGTCTGGCAGGTTTCCTCAAAGGAATAAGGAATTCTTGATATCAGAGTTAATCAATTTCTGCTCACCATTGTGACTTCTTTTAAAGTCTTGTGTTTGTCCTCTTTATGTTAGGGCCAGGAGCAAGAAAACTGAAACATCAGTGGGTGTTCCTGATTGAGGACCTCCTGAGACCTCCAGGTAATAAAGACAAGTTTTGCAGTTTTAGTTTTCTGTGAAATTCAGACTACTAGAACATTCAGTCTACTGGAAAACTTCGAGGACAGCAGAATGCTAAAGGGTTTATTGTGTCCCCAGGAGATGAAAACTTTTCTGAAATAATTAAGAAACACGAATTGAGCACTTAGAAAAAGACCCCAACAAAACAAAACAAAACAAAAAAACCCTCTCCAGTGAAAGAATGAGTATTTACTAAAACCCTAAACATCACCCATAACTTATGCACTGGAGCTTTCTTTGATTTATGAGGAATGCATGGAATTTGGAAACTGCTTAGAATGTGATGACTTCTGACTTTAGGGCCTGTTAAAGTAACCTCTGAGCCGAGGTTGTGCAGGGTTTCTGAGCTGCGTTTATCTCTGACAGATCTAATCCAGGTCTTATCATCATCTTAGAGTTCCTTCAAGTTCTTGGAAAAGAGTCAGCAAGGTAAGCTTTCCTGAAGGGACTAAATCCTTTTGGGGAGTTTCTGGACTCTGAATCTCCTAAGATCAACGCTTCTTCCACTCAGTTTTCCTTCCTAGTCAGCTCCAATGCTTAGACTGAGACTCACCACTGAATTTGTGTGTCCCTTTGCAAGCATGACTAAAATAATGACATTTAAACTTTTAAAGTATATTAAATAGGGATATAACATAAGATTATTACCTAAACCACAACGGATTTGAAATAAAACTTTTCTATTCTACTACCCATAAAATTTAAATGCTACAAGAGAGCTAATTCTGTCTCCTTTTGGAATTTATCTGTGTTCCTTGGGTGGTTTGGGTTGTGCCCACCTCACCCAGGATGTCCACAGAAAGTGCTTCCTCACTCATTCAATCGCAGTGTGGGGTGTTAGAGATTGCAGGAGAAAACCCTACAGTTCAATCCATTACAGAGAGACAGAGCCGTTTGATAAGACATAAAATCTGGAGTCCCAAAGAAAGCACCTAGCTCTCCATCCACTGTTGCACCTGAGCAGATGTTATCTACTCTACAGAGCAACAGTTCCTCCCAAAGGATTATTCCAGTTACACCCCAGTTCAGGTCAGGAGTAATGTCCCATCCCACTAGAGGATATTCAGGCACAGAATCAGACGCTATTTAGGCCACAATCTGAAAAAAAAATACCACTTAACTAATAGAAAGTCAATTTGAGCTCAGCATATTCTGAGACAATTAATTTTATTTCACTTATTAAAAATAAGCTTTGCAATTCTATTAAATCTTTGTAGAAAGCTGGTGGCTTTTATCAGGATTCTATAAGGAAATGGTTTGTTTTCCTCTTACTGCTATTAACATTTAATTAATCAGTTTTGTTAAGGACAGAGAAAAAGTGTTCCTCCACACCGTTCCTGCTGTCAGGTGTGGCTGGGAATTGGGATGGTTTATGTGCTGTTGGCACGTTCCCCTCTCTCCTGGGACACAGTAAAGCAACACTGCTGTGTGTGTTTCATGAGGAGAGCACATTTCCTCTTTATCTCTGCCATCCACTGCGTCACCCCTCGGTGAAAGCAGCAATAGAAGAGATCTGTCAACAGTTAGAGACCTCAATTTTTGAATGAGTTTGAATTTCCACGTGTAAAAGGACATCAGTAATTTTCTCACATTTTCCTAATCTCCCCTGATGGATTCAGGCCATGCTTTTCATTTACTCCAGATGCGATAACCAAACTGTCAGCTATGTTTCAGCTTTTCCTTTAATCTTCCCTGGAGCCGATAATAAAAGATTAGTAATTGACAGTGGTTGCCAGGCTAAGGGTAATGCTTATTTTAAACGTGGGAAGCAAGAGCTGTATTCTTTGAAGGGATAATTTGTGGGAGGCCAGAAAATTGGATTACTTTGTTATCTGTTGTGTAAATGACAAAGATATTCAGTGTCCTTAAAATGTCAAGGCAAGTTTAATTAAAAAATTACTACTTCATTTGAATGTGGGAGAAGAGAAGGAAAGAAAGGAAACACAATGATGTTTACAGGTAATTTAGAAACTTCATCAAGAAACATATAATAGTAAAAGTTACAAAAAATGTAAGAAGGATGTTGATATTTTGATACATAAACAGTTTTGAAACACGCAGACTTTTTTTTTAAAGGAAAAAGTATCTACTCTCATCAGAAGATAAACATATGTAACACGTCATCAAAATATTACCAATTTTGTAAAAATACAGAGTTGGGAATGAGAGAAATGTCAAGAAACATTCAGAAAAATGAGCTTCCTTAGAAAGAAATTCTCCAACCACATCAGTGCTTCCTGAAAGTTGTCTGCAAGAGGTGAATTTCACTTTACCTGTGAAGTCACTCGAGTCCTCAGTGTTACTACACCAGGGAACAGCCCTTTTCCTACATTACGTGACAGCACATTTTTGTTTTCCCTTCTAAAGTGAGGGAAATTGCATGGAAAACATTAGTACTTTGGGACAGATTCTGTTTCAGGCAGCACAGCTGAGGTCAACCCCACTACTGCACGTAGACATTCATTAAATAATCAAATTGGATCTAGGAAATGTGAATGGAAATACTTGTGCAAAAGTACGTTGGTGTGGCTGAGAAAAGCTGTGGCTGAAATGTTGTCACTGAGAGCAGACAAAAGTCATGCTTTGCTGAAATAAGGTGCACAGTTTGAGTAAGGAAAACAAATTTTTGGTGGCAAAAGTACATTATAACTTTATTTTTATTAATTAAATGTTCAGGTCTCACTAAATGGCTATACACATTTAAGCTGCTATTACAGGAGCTCCACAATACTTCTGAACTTTCTCTTCCTGTTTGTTAAGCTGGTTTCTTTCAGTTATGTAGGTATTGTTTATAAGTCAGGGGTAAGTACAGATAACTCTGTCACTCTCAGGCTCAGCTGCCCCCACAGCTGATGCTGATGTTTGGTGACAGCAGGAGCAGCAGTGGCAGCGTCCTCTCATCCCCAGCACAGGTGGGAGCCCCAGCACAGAGCCAGAGCTGCAGCACACATCCTGCATGCCAAAGCACTGCAGTAGCCTCAGCACTTTTCTTGTCACTGCCCATTTGAGAAAAACTTGGATCTGTAAATAATTTCTCTCCTAGTAACAGTATCAAGCCACTTCTCTTGGTCGCATATTACATTTCTTCAAACTAAGGAAATTTTTGCTGCAAAATACATGAAAAAAGTGGGATAAAATCCAATAGTCAGCTCTCTCATAGACAGGAGAGATGACAAGCACCGTGGTAGAGATGAACAAAGAATGAGCAGGAAAACTGGAAAAGCAAATAAGATAAAGATGGCTTTGAAATTTCCAACCCACTTCATTCATAATTGAACCCATCATGGAAATGAGCTGCAGTGCCACTGAGCTCATTCAGTGTCAAGGTACTTTATCTAAATTACTACAGTTTGGCTTCTTTCTGCTCTGTAAATGTAACAAGGCTTACAGAGTTTCCAAATTAACTTCAAATGCACTTTGGCCACTGAATATTATTTTATTAGACTACACCACCTTGTGCTCTATGACTGACTTAAGGCCATGGATGTGCAGAGATGACTGAGTATGCTCTAGGAAAACAATCCCTGGCTGTATTATTTTATTCTTTCAAGCTTTACAATCTTTTCTGATGTCACCCTCAAGAACTCGAGGACCAGTTCTCCACACAATCACTGGCCACTGAGAGCTTTTAGCACCAGTGGAAACAGTTGGACTCAATATGGGAGCAGTATTTGTAGGAACACATGTTGGATTTAGATGGATATGTGTGCTCTGGGATTTCTTGCACAGGGGTCACTTGCACTGTTGATAGAGCTGTGCTCTCACTAGAAATGTGTGAAGGGAAATGGGCTGTTGGAATTTTGGAGGAAGAGAAAGATGGAAAACATTCCAACCTAACATATGTCTGTCTTTAGGCACACTCGTGCTTTCAAAAATATAGTTGGCATTTGAATCACAAAGCTCTCTTAGTTTTGCATCTAATTTAGAACAGCGTTTTCTTCAATCAGATTTCCAGGCAAATGGATAGAAAATGGGCTCATATCTTCCTGTCAATATTTTATTTATGCAGTTAAATGCAGATTCTTTTTAAGATTTACATTGTTAAATCAGGAACAGCACTGGGTTCAATGAGCAATAAGACTGGATTTCAAGAATACAGACAGACAGAGGAGCTAGATTTGACTAAAAGTCTGAGTTAAATAAAGATCCACTTCACTATTTCTGATAGAGTCTAAAGGTCATGTAATCCATTATTGGGATAAATGTTCCTAGGGCAGGTAAGTGAAACAGTAAAATGCTTTTTACAGTAACAAATTAGAAGATAATTCGAATTTTTGGACCTTTAGGAGTGGGAAAAGTGACACAGCAGGGTGATTGACAAGATATGTTTGTCTAAAATAGAGAACAGAACACAAGAACATCTTCACAGTGACTCAGAGTCTATAAATCAATGAGTTCTATTTATAATCAATATCACACATCAGAAAAATGAAGAGCTAGAATCTTTGTAACTAAATATACTAACCCTTAACAAGAATGGAAAATATAGCCAAAAAATTAAAAGTCTTGGAAGCACTGAATTTTCCTGTTGGAGTTAACTGTTTGTATATACGACTTTCTATTAAGCACTATCTCAAGAACTTTGGATATTTTCTCAGTCATTTTATCAACAATTGAAAAGAGAGAGGGAAAATACGTCAGAATATGATGATTTTAAAAGCATTTCTTATAAAACTGAGAATTTTTTTTTTTTTGCCTCTATTTCATTCTTTTTGTATAGTTATTATTAATGTTTCACCGGAATTATTTTCATTTTCCTAGAAAAGGTGTGTGGACTGAAGCTGGAGATGACCAATATTTTACAATGCTTTTGGCATCAAAATGACAAAAGATGCAGAAGATGAAAAAAGGAAGAAGGGATCCTTGACAGGGACTTGGGACAGGCTGTTCTGTATCTGAGGGTGACTTGAAGACATTTCCTTTGTGATGGGGCTGCAGCCCACTTTTACTGCACAGAGTTGGCAACAAGACAAAGCTTTCCAGGCAAAATATAACTCCCTCAGTTACGACCAAATGTCACAGCTGGGATTTCTTTAGGAGGCAAATGCCATTTAGGAGCGCTGCAAGGGAATTCCTGGACTCATTTTCCTTGTCCATGGCTTCAGCTAGCTCTCAGTCCGTGTGTGAGGCGCTGGGCGGGGACAGCCCTTGGAGTGGTGCCACCGTGGGTGCTCCTGGCTCCTCTGCTGCCCTGGGAAAATGGGCACAAAACCTGGGAAGGAGTCCAAGGGTGACAGGCCAATATATCTTAAGGAGAAGAGGATGATGGTGGCCACAGATATAAATTTCCGTCTGTGACTGTGGCTGACAAAGAACTTGCATCTCACAGCAAAATCTCCGTCCTGGCAGGACCAAGGGACACTACAGGTTTCCCTCCAGGACAAAACCACCCCAAAAGGAAAAGGATGCTCCCAAGGCAGCCAGAGACACACAGAAGACCAAATGAGAGGCCCTCATTCACTTGTAAGCTCCTAGCCCAAATACTTTTCACTGAACGAACTCAAAAGTGAAACAGCAGCAGCCCTGAGAAGCCCATGGGCCAACAGGGATGGGTAAAGCAGAGCTCCTTTACTTTATGCCTCAGAAATAAAAAGGAACAGCCAAATGGAATGTTACTAAGAAAAAGTAATGGAAATATTATGGTTTTTTTCCTTGAAATTTATGACTGGAGTTTATTTCTAAACACTCAGGAGGAGTCTGTTAAAACTCCATTCATAATTCAGTTGGCTAAAATTCACATATCCAGTGAAAGCAACAGTAAATCTGAGCTGCAGAAAGTATAATTTAATTTAGCCATGACAATGAGAAAAGCAGTCTATGTGCTAAATACCAGAGTAATTTTCATTGTCCAACAAATGACTCACTGAAAAAGGCACTAAATGATAAAATGAAATCTTGGTGGACTGATTAATTCACATCCTTTTCCTTTCCCAAATACCTACAGACAACATTATTTTCCTTCTCTAAAAGTAAAGAGCTGCAAGAGACAAAACAGTGCACAGAACAGCTCTTGACAGATTATTTTTTTCAGGGTAAATTCTACTTGAGAAATTTTACTGTTCAGACACTAACCTGAAGAAATGCCAAAAGAAAAAAAATCTTTGGCAACACAGTCCATAGTTACATAAGTACACTTACAGGCTTATGTGAGTCTTACTTTTCTGAATTCCCTTTTATACAAGACACATGATACACATTGAAACCAATCCAACCAATGCAGGCATCTTCATCAAAACCATCTTGCACCTTTTCATTACAAAAAGGTTGGCGACAGAGAGCAGATTTTTGTAATGAGATATGAAACACTGTAAGTCTAAGAGCCCTTAGAAGTAAATGACAGCAGCATTCTACAAAAAAAAAAAAAAAAAGAGTTAATGTTCCTATTTAAACAAGCTCTTCATGAGGGAGAGACCTTTGGAATTGCCCTCTGGTGTCATTCCACAGGTGGGTAAAACCTATTAAAAGGAATTTAGCAACTTTTTTCCAAGAGAAAATATCTGTTTCCATGCCACTCTCATACACGATTTTTCCAATTTCCTCACAATATAATAAAGTGGGAGGCAGCTTTTGCTCTCCAGTGCTGTTTATCACTTATAGGGCTGAGTTCAACTGAACTGAAAATTTAAAATCAACCTTGGGGCTGATGTTACAAATATCCTGTGGGGGTAACTCTTTAGGCAAGCAGTAAAAGGCTAAATTACAGGGAATGGCTCGTTTGAACCAAATGCAAATATTGAACAAAGAAAATTGTTTTTAAGGACCAAGATCAGTCAGACATTCAATTGTTTAAAAGACTCCACGACACACTACACAGCTACAGCAGGCACAGATCTTCAAACCAAATCCAATGTTTTGTGCCACATGCCAAACTGGTGCTGGAATGGGTTCAGTTCCATGTGTAGAAAGATCACTGGGATTTGCTGTGTTTGTGACCAGTACATCCCCCACTGCCCTTGTTCCTTCTTCACCAATTATGGACTGTACTCACAGTGCAGGACTAATATTCAAAGCAGGGATATTCAATACAAAGATTTGGATTCGTGCTGACCTCCCTGTTAGGTTTAACTCCTCCTGCTGCATCTCATGTTTCAAGTTCCTTCTGCAAGAAACTATCCAGCATTGCATTATTTAAAAACATCACCTTAAAGATGATGACTTCTTCACCTTAAAATCATTATTTGATTAATGACTGCTTTAAATGGGTGCTGCTCATCAGAAGGTGCTTTTCTTTACAGGTAACAAGAACAGATGAGACAGACTGAAAGGAATGGAGTATATTGTAGAACTTCCCAAATGAAAGATTGAGTAATATTGACCCTTTCCACTTCCATCCACTGCTCCCTGAGGACACACTGCATCTTCTAAAAGCAATTTTTAAGGTTAGATCTTAAAACAAGCTAATAATACAGGACATAAGAATATGAACTGAAGGTGGAGAAATTATTACTTTAGAGACTATTCAATCATCAGCATGTTATTCTCTTGATAGAGGGTGAGGAAATGTTTGTGTTTTCTATCCAGAATATGCAGATGAAATAGCTACAGTCCTGGTTTGACTACAAACACATAAAACCACATTGGTTCTTGCTTGAAAAGATTCTCACTGTGAGAGTTTATGCAGAATTTGCATCTTGACTGTAATTAAGATGAAAAAAAAAAAGGTGTCTTCCGAGAGGGCATGATGACAAGGCAGTCAAGAGGATAATGACAACAATTGTTGGCATCTTTCACTTTGATATGTATTATTTCTGTTCAAAGACAGCACCCTCAGAGCCATGATGGCAAAATGCAGGGAAAGCTGTGCATCAGCTTAACAATGGTCAAGCATCTCAATAAATCACGCTTGGGAGAATGAGAAATAAATATTTATGCCGTTAACCCATTTCCCCAGTAAATTCAATTTTTAATATTATTATCTGTTACTGTATTTACTTCATCTTGAAGTTTACTTTTCTTTTGACAAATTAATCTTAGCTTGGATTAATTATTTGTTTTCACTGCTGTCTTATCAAACTTTTGAAATAACTTTAAACATGAATATGCATGTGTGTTATTTATCTACATCAAATGCTTTAACGTGCTTTCATCAGAAATTCTTGTGTTTCAAGGCTCTTTGTCAGAGTGGCAACTCTTTTATACAGCAAACTCTTTACAAAGTTAATGTCTTTAGAGAAATGAAGTTTTGAGGTGGAAGTACTGAATCCCTGAAGGTTTCCAATCTTGAAAGTATTTTTTACAGGAATATTTCTCTTCTTCCTTTCAATGATTAGGGCTGTATAACAGTTTAGAAAAACCCTCTGCTAAACTTTCTAGCCAGACATGAAACTCACCTGGTTTCACATTATATTCCTATACTACTATTATTTAAAAGTTTTGCTTTCTTCTATGGGCTAAAAGCATAAGCTGGAATCACTCATGCTGCACCCAAATGTGCCTTTAACTCTCAATAAATTACTGTGTGGCCTAAAAGCCACTTATGTGATACAAAAAGCGGATCTGACAGAAACAGCCTGGAAAGAAAAAGAGTCCCTGATTAAACCAAAGCAGTTCTTCTCAGTCAAGGGAGATAACTGGGTAAATTCTGTATTTACACGACTAATTAACAGAAATTTGAATGTGTCACCCATGGGATGAAGAAAAAATGTTCCAAAACTCATGGGTAGACCCAAAACTCTGCTGTGCTGGGATTTTGGCTGTTACAAAGTTGTGACAAACCCAATGCCTCTTTCCTCAGCAGTGTAGGGATGTGCATGGGGGGATTGCAGGGAAAAAATGGAAATTCTTCCTGAGACATGACCCTTAAATCAGCACAACTTTATTTGGAAATATGGTGGTCCCATTTTTCCCTTTCTGCCTTGAGCTCCCCTTTCCCTCATGCTCATTATTAATTTTTGCTGTGTAAGGCAAGATGAGCTTCAGCTGATTTCATTGATCCAAACCATCCATGTTTTCCTGTGGTAACTTTGCCACTACATCCTGGGAAATTTCCTGAACCTCACAGAGACAATCCTAAGAATTATCCCAGTGACAAAGAGGATACGAATCTCATTTTGGAATAGGACTGATCAGACCTCATGATTACAGCCACAAAATGAAGTGAATTTTAATCATGGCAGACAGTTACATGTGGATTTGTATCTTAAATCAATTTTTTTTAAATAAGTGCCTCTTTCCTCACCCCCCACCCAAAAAAAAAAAAGGCTGGAAACTTAATATGTTGGCTTGACTTTTTAGCTTAACTTCAACTAAATGGAAAAAGAAAGACTCATGTACAGAAACTGGCTGGCTCCTAATGGAAATTGCTAAGCAGTTCCAAGCAGTAAAGATCATAAGAACGTTAACAGCTTCATAACACAAGCAGCAGCGGCAAAAATAACAGCCAAATACTTGAAAACAAGCACAATTTATGAATGGATTTCTATGACCTGGCTGCCTCAATTGCAGGGAAGTGAGTTCTATGACCCAGCAAGTCCCATTGCACCCTCTGTCCTTTATTAACTTGTATTTATTCGGATATAGCTTTTTAAAGGAGCTGAGCATCAACAAACTGAAAGTGGAGTAGTACAAAAGGCCCAAAGGAAGGTTAAAAAAAAGTAATGGAAATCTGTGTAGTTTATGGGTGTCTAGGGAAATCACAGCCCTAGTTCTTTATAAGTTCAAAAATACAACTATTTCATTTTAAACAGCTTTTATGCAACTCCAGACAGATTCAGGTGGTACAAAGAAATGCATGTTTTGCATTTCTCTATGGTTTCTATTATGCCTCTTGATGCAATATGAATAGGATAATTATGTAGAATTTGTTCAAAATGTAATTCTGGGGTCCTTAACAAGTAGCTAAACTTTCCAGAGGAACTGGAAAACTAAGCCTGCCCTGGATCCTTCCAGAAATGGCTGCAGATAAACCTATAGAAACACAGGTGTAGTACACTGATGTGCAGGCTGCTTTGATGTGTTGGTGAAATCTACACCATGACGAGTTTAAGGTCTCCACATAAATTTCAGACTTATTTCAGTCCAATCAGCTCCTCACACAGATGAGAAATATCTAAAGGACTGTCCTGGAATGGTATTTTTCTGCAGAATCCCAGCACACAGCATTATCTTTCCCCTTTACATAGCAACGTGTTAAAGCTGTTGGAGTTCTGGTGGATATATTTTAACAATACCACTGCCACCCAACCCTGTTTGCCCTTAAGCTGATTACTAGGTGAATATACATTTAAAAATATATATACACGCACAGAATATGCTCATCTGTAGTACAGATCCGGGATTGCCAACTGTACCCCCGCTCAGCCACCACAAACTTCAGCAGTGTGTCCTGAACATCAACCTGTGCTCACAGGAATTGTGTAGGAATTAACCCAGATCCCTTTTCTGTCTCTTTTTTCTCCATTCAACATCATTCAAATCCACCCAAAAACTCATTTACTGCTTGCACTGTCTCATTCAGCTTTTATATGAAGAAATAAATTACCAACCTAGAAGGTACGGAAAGATCGTGAATGGATTTATGATAATTAAACCAGTTACCAAAATACACCATCATTTGGAGCTTGAAAAGGCCCTCACAATCCCCATTAAAAAAACCTCTGCAGTGCCCTGAGGTTTTTGAGCAATAAACAGATCTGGGGTTGGGAGAAGCAATAGGATTAACAATGAATTTTAATGCAGTTGTCAGAATTGACTCTGAATAGGTTCACTTACATATCAGTTTATTTAGCTTGGCATTACAGAATTCCTCCTCTACTGTATTTTCATTGTGGTTTACTTCAAAAACTTGAAACCGGTAGCAGGAAACTCTCCTCCAACTAACAGTCAGCTTATTATTCCTGAGGTCCTTTTTTGTACAATAAATATATATTGAATTAATGAAAAAAAAAAAAGAAAAAGGTCTTGTTTAATTCACAGCAGATTTCAAATTGAAATTCCGTAGCTACAGAATATACAAAGTCTCACAAGTCACAGAAAACTAACCTGATTGCAACTGGGAAAGGGAAAAAATACCCACAGCAGATAAAGCCTTTGACCTACACCAAAGTTCTGCAGGAGTAACTCATATGCAGGAGACAAATTCACAAATGCACAATCATTCCCTCATTACTTGGTGTAAGATAGCAAATTCTGCACACTTTCCATGGAATTGGGAATGAACAGTCCTGGCCTGAAGGCCCCAGCATTTTAGAATTCATCCACATTCAGGACATGCTTCCTTCACCCACTCCAAAGTCCCAAAGCCACTGATACCTTTCGCAATGCCACGCTTTGATACATAAATATATATAATTAATTTTTTTTAAACAGCACACTGGAAAGCACCAGAGAACACTGTGCAGTGTTTTGTAAGCACAGGAAAGGGAGAAACAGGAGGAATGTGGGGAAAGAGGTGGTGACAGCTCCAGCTGTTCATATCTTAAGTGCCACTTATTTCTTAATGATTGCCAATTCACAATGAAAAAATGTGGAAGTGAAGTCTTTCTACAGCTATACAATTAACTAAAATTATGACTTTGGTATTATACACTACTGGATTAATTCTAATCGAGAAAGTAAAGAATTAATTACATTGTTTCAGCTTGTGGTTAATGCTTTTATTTTTTCATTCCAACTTTATTTTTCCTCCTCCCCTTAATTTTAATTTCCTGTAGATTAAAAAATGAAGGCAGTGAATAACATAATAATAGCTAAATAACCTGTTCTTTAGAAAGAAATATTTTAAATGAGGACAAATACAATCTCAATTTTAGAAGTTTCTTCAGAGTAAAATTCTGAAGCCCTGGATTTTCAGGCTTCTCTCTTTGGGCTTTAAAGGAGTGCCCATAAACCAACTCAAGTGTCTCTCTTCTCCACCTCATGCCAAAATACAGTGATTTCTCCTATCCAAATATTTAATATGTTGAATCTGTACTTCCAGAAAATGCAGTCCAAATCTTAAAGGCAGACAGAAGAGCTCAGATGTACCAATTTTACAAACTAAGAACTTAACTAGTCTTGAATAACCCTGGTTTATACAAGCTTTGGAAATTACACTCTGGACCCCTCCCCAAGTGGTGAAAAATTTTGCCCTTCTAAATTGCCCATATTGTGTATTTTTCCATGAACTCTACTCAGAAAACTCATATCAGGAAAGTGTTACTTTTTATTTCATAGTCACTCCTAATTTTATGCTGAGAATCTGATGAGATACAGATCTGTATTCCAAATTTCTACAATATGACCTTTCATGAATTTGATTTACTAGAGCCTCAGATGTGATGGTTCCCATTTGCACGCTTTGTTTTATATGGATGACATTTTCCCTCAAACATTAACCTGCCATTTTATTGTCTCTCAATATGTTTCCTAGATGGAACAGTTTTGACTTGTCACAAAATCAAAATTGGCCAACAAAAATTAAGCTTTGGTAAGGAAAATGCTTTTTTTTTTCTTTTTCTGTCCTTGTGAGAGCAGAATTTTACATTGAACCTTGTGTATTTTATTTTTAATAGAACACATAGATTGTTTTTATCCTAGGCCACGCATTTTACATGAAGTCTAAAGGGCCTTTCATGTGGTGATAAATATGAACAGAAGCCATTAAAGTATTATTTATAAAAGTATAGCAAAAAAATGCCCTATGAAATTATTTTATGCTATTCCATTGACTTAAAACTATGAACCAGTTAAGAAATTGAACTCACTGACATGACTTCCTTCTGTCTCATATGGTTGCTGGCATATAGGTTGGATGTTTTTCTACGTCAGTCACACAAAGAATTAAGGATTTACTGAGACAAAACATAGGAAAATACTGCAGGGAGAGGGAATTGCTTCATATTCCTTCTCACGAATTTCTGATTTCTAGCCTTTTGCTTCTATTCATGCAGCTAAGATAGGTGCAAATCTCTTTTTCAGTATTTGGTCCCTTCAGTGAATCAGGAATATCCGCTGGGGACTCTGCTGCTTCATCATTCCACAAAATGTAGACATAAATATACAATATTTTTCTCCGAAAAGAAAAATAATCAAATTGTGATTGAAACACACGTTATTAGCACTTATTAGGAAACAAAAGTTCTATTTTTTTTAATAATCATCTTTCTTGAAATAAAGATGCATGATGTTAGAAAGGTGTGCAAGAGTGACTTAAATTTCATGAGAACGCCTTTCTCAGTATAATTAAAATATTTTTGTAAAATACAGTGTGAATTTTTAATAAGCTATTGTTAGTGCACTACCAACCTTGAAAATTAAATACTGTGCATTTTAAGACATTTTGACACCTCTGCTCTGAAAACCAGTACAAAATGTGCACTCCTCTGCACACAAAGTACTGAACTGAAAGACTCCCTGCAGTTCTGAATTCCTTCTCTTACTCATTTGTCAAATTTTATAAAAGTTTTTATGAAAAGCCCAGAGGAAGCAAGTCCCAAACTATGGCTTATCCATATCACATACTATTGGAGATCATGGTAAACAATTATAATTGATAGAATTCTTATTCTAATAATATTGGTGTTACAGAGAAAGCAGCAGATTAGTAGGAAATACCATCCTTGAAATAAAAGAAAATTTATTCCTTAAAAAGTAGGAAAAGCATATATATATGTGTATATATATATATATATAAAATATTTACATGAGCCTGCAGTGACAGGACAAGGGGGAGTGGCTTCAAACTGGGAGAGAATAAGTTCAGAAAGAAATTCTTCCCTGTGAGGGTGGAGAGGCCCTGGAACACGGCGCCCAGAGAAGCTGTGGCTGCCCCACCCCTGGAAGTGTCCAAGGCCAGGTTGGATGGGGCTTGGAGCAACCTGGGATAGTGGAAGGTACCCCTGGCAGGGGGGTGGAAGTCCATGGTCTTTAAGGTCTCTTCCAACCCAAACCATTCTATTAGCTATATAGATAATCTGGACCTTTCAATCCAGCCCTTATTTCCCATGAAAACAATGAGGCACCAATAAGAAAAAGTAGTTTTAAAGTTCTTCTGAAATATCTCCAGATTACTGCTCTGGAGAGATGGGACATAGCCCAATTCCATTTGGAGGCAGGGGAAGAGATCTTCCCCAGGACATTCTGGTCACACATTCCTGTCCTTCCTACATGAACTGCAAGTTGTCCTGAGCTTTTCCCTGATATTTTTGAAGGAAGGGGAGTTGGGTTTGTTTCTGTATTTTCCTAGGAGGGTGTTTTGTTGTTTTTTTCCTCCAAATGTATGCTTTACAGAACTGTGTTCCTGACAAAGACAGATCTGGTTCACACCAAGAAGTTGTAACATCACCCAGGAAAGGTTCAGGCTGGGCTGAGGTGGACTGGGTGATTTACAGCATTTCACCCAGCTAATAAACCTTCCTGGGAGCAGCAGCAAACTTCACTGGGTAATATCCACCTAACAGCAACCTTGGGGCAGCTTGTGCCCTCCTGACCTGGCAGTGAGTGTGGCCTGGGGACAGGCCAGCTCGGTGTGATCCTTCCAGACACAGTCCTGCCCCCCTGCACTCAGCTCCTGCACCAGGGCTGGGCACCTCTCCCAGCCCAGCATCCGCCCGCGCTCCAACTCTGCAGCTGAAAGAAATCCATCTTATCAATACCAATCACTGTAACCCTCCCTTTCATGTCTCAGGGAATAGAAAAGTGGCAGGGGACTGTGAGGAGAAATCTTTGCCATCAGGGCTCTTTTCAAAGCAGGAAGCGTGTGATTTTTCCCATTTCCCTCTTTGCTTTTTACCTCTCTCGGGGTGACCACTTGCTGCAGGCGCACTTGCTGTTTTGTGGGCCTGTTTTATTTCCCAAATGGCAGAGTATTGCCCATGTAGCCTTGCAAAATTACAGCAAACATTCTTTTACTTCCCCCCAGAGCTCCAGAAGCGGGCTGATAAAAAACAAAGCCCAGTTCTTTTCTGAGGATGGATTTTCACTACTTGAACTCCTCATCCCTCACACACCTTATCCGTGAGCCCTTCCCTGTGACTGCCCCAATCCCTTGTCCTTCCCCACCCCAACACCGGCTCCCTTTGCAATTGTGGAACAATTTCAGCCTGTCCAGCAGTGTTAAGTGTTGAAACCCAAGAGAAAAAGTGCCACTTGTTCAAAAGGTTCTGCAGGTAATAGAAAGACATTTGGAAGATTTCACATCCCAGGAGGGGGAGTGGGAGGGCTCTTAGAACTGCTCGATCAGCAACACCAATTTCCCTCCAATAGCTGAGACAGCTGAATTAGGGAAATTATCTTTATTCAAAGACCATTCTAGCAACTAACACTGTGATTAAAGCACTGCTTGCTCATGTATTAATTCTGTATTCTCATTTACTTTTACTGAAATCCTAAAATAAAATTACTGCCCAAAGTATAGCTGGTTTATTTCTCATAATAATCTAGATAGATTTTTACCACCATAATATTTAAACATTTTATTTCCTAAGGCATTAAACACAGTTTACAGTTAGCTGCAGTAGACTGCCTGGTATCAAAAATGTCGGGCATTTGTCTGAGACAAAAGGATTGTGGCTTTTTTGTATAATTATATATTTTATATTTGTCCTCCTCATCACTCTAATTCAGCTCTATATGTAAGAAACACAATGATAACCAAAAGGATATAATTCTAGTCTATCCAATTTTGTGCATTTAAATCTAGAATTCAGTAAAAATGTAATGATGCTGATCTACTTCCATGGAAACTTGGATTTAGAGCACAGCAGTTCATCAAATGTCCCCTGGAGAAGTTCATATCATCCAACTGAGTCATTTGGATCTTCTACTCTGCCAAAGTGACACAGGAACTGTGCAATGGCTTAAAGTGTGGTTCTGCCAAAGATGAATACACACAAACACACTTTTACAACCTAAACTGCAGTAGGCAGAGATTTTTATTACGGTAAAAGGTCCTAAAAAGATAAAATTAACCAAGATTGAGGAAGGTTCTGCTTCTGACTTGGCTAATCTGGAGCTATGCTGTCCATGATGACACCTTACATTCACAACAGGTACAAAAGAGAATAAGATTTATTGTTGTTAAT
This sequence comes from Corvus kubaryi, assembly GCF_017639235.1. Taxonomy (NCBI): domain Eukaryota; kingdom Metazoa; phylum Chordata; class Aves; order Passeriformes; family Corvidae; genus Corvus; species Corvus kubaryi. The sequence continues at coordinate 4,177,062 of NW_024581101.1, forward strand.
TCTAAACCCAAAATCCAGTGGTTTACTCTCAACATTTATTTTAAATTCTGAACATGCAGGTTGCTTGGTTTGCAAGAACAGATGTTTTAGTTTTGTTGAAGGACTTCCCACTGGTTGGGGTTGGAAGGACCTTAAGGCTCACCCAGTTCCACATCCTGCCATGGGCAGGGACACCTTCCACCATCCCAGGTTACTCAAATCCCCATCCAACCTGACTCTGTGTGTTCTGAAACCTCTTCTAGAAAAGCCAGAGTTCCTTAAAAAAAAATTAAATTAGCAGAATAGCAATGTGCTTGTACTTTGAAAAAGAATTTTCAGTTTTTTTAAGAATTTCCTAAGGAATTATTATACATTAAAAATGCCCAAGTGTCCAGAGGACACCACCACCTGGATTTAATAAGCTTTTCTCTTGTCTGTTATTAATATTTTGTTTCTAATGGCCTATGAATTGTTTGACAAGGATCTTATTACTTTTGCAATGAAACACGGAAGGTCTGCATTTAAACAATCATTTACAATGAATTATTCAAAACTTATTTTTTGAAGTCTATATAAATGTAAGGGTAATAATAATTGGGGAGTTTAACCCATATTTATTCAAATCAATGGTAATCTGATTTAACTCCTTGAAAAAAGTTAGGTCACCAGAAAAGAAAAAAATATTTTTGTCTTAATCATAAATGCTTAGAAAAATGAACAAAATTTCTTTTCACACAGACACTTATAGAACATTTTTAAAGGCATTCAAGGGCCAGACTCTTACTCTCCCTTCAATGAGATTGAGAAGGCAGATTCATTATTAAGTTTTTTATGCCAAAGTATAATCAGATTTATCTCAGGGATCAAAGACATTTTTGCAGGTTTAGCTGAAGTATAATCCATCAGTCAGGCACAGTCCTCAAGATTTTGGCATTCTACTGATAGACATGAACAACCCATTTTTCCATTCCTGCAATCTTCTGTTAATGGAACAGTATCCCCAGCTATTTTGAATACTTTGTTTAGTTTTAGCAACTCTTATCTCCTTAGGAAACTTTTAAACAAATTGTATCTGCAGAATGAAAATGGAAGAAACCCTAAATAATCTGTCATCACAAAAATACTAAATGAATTTTAAGATTATTTTACAAACACCAGAGGTAGATATTGTTCTTTAAATGACCTACTAAAGTTTGTAAAGCTAAATATTTTATAAACTAATACAGCTAAATTCAACTTATCTTCATCTTTGAAGTTTGCCTCTTTTATTCAAGATCTGAAAGAAGACTTCACCTGAAAGCTTGTTGTACTTTTTGACTGAAAGCCTTTGTTCTCCTTTCCAAATAAAATTGTTTAGAAAGAAAGATTACCTAAAGAAAAGAAAGAATACCCTCCGTCTTATCTTGAAAGAGAAAGATTTTAGGTACTGAAAGACTCTTCTGTTACTGCAACAGCCATGAAATTATAATTTCTGGAAAGCAAGGACACAGGAATGTCCTTTAGTCATTCTGTCTGTGACAGGCAGCCAGGGATGGGCACTCAGGACACACCAACCATATTTGACCCTTTTTACTGCACTGAACCAGGATGAGTCCTGCAGAACCTGGGAAAACTCTCAGCCTAGTGAGGAGTATTTGACTGCTCCCTCCTAGGTGCCTTCAAAGGAAATTACTTTGTGTGATATGACAGTGGAAGCACCAGCCAGGCTGAGCTGTGACTCTGCCCATCCTTTCTCGTTCCTCACTAATTGCTGGGGTGAAAGGCTCCCCGAGACCTGTGAGGTTCCAGGAATGAGTCGTGATCTGAACATGCAATAATTACAGAGAGCAGCTCCGTGCTTGAAATAGGTGCTTTAAGCATTCCTACGGAGCCACTTCCCTTTGCTGCAAAAGTTTTGTTGCCTTAAAGCCCAGGCTTTGCCAGAAACAGCTGAAACCTTTCAAACTGTAATTCCATGACTCTCGTGCTAAGGCCCTTCCATGTTAATGCTGTGACTGTTCATAGTCCATCTGAAGGTGAGGCAGAACACGGAACACAAGCCACTACTGAAAGTAATTTAACCTGTTTCAATTTATTTTAAGAAGAAGCAGAAACACTCACATATAACCCACATGTCTGGAAAAGGAACACATGAGTTGTACAATTACAGGTGTGCAAACTGACCCACCTCATCCCTAATTTGCAAGAAAAGCTACTGCCCAGTCCAGAATTCCATCTTCACTGAGAGAATGCCCACAATGGCTCAAAGACAACCTCTAGAACTGAACCTGTGAGGGAAAACAATGTAGAATTCTGTGCAATCTGTGCTCATAATCCAAAACAACTTGTAACTTTTACTGAACATGAACTCTTAATGGCACCTCCTCTACAGGAAAGTAAACAAACAAAGTCATCTCAAAGAGGTCTTGATCCCCCTGGTATTATCTTTTATAGGTAGAACGGTGCTGCTCAGCAAATATGTCCTGTAAGACATGCTGTCTCTATAAAATCTGTATAATCCTTTCTGGGCTGAATTGCCCCTGGCAAAGAGGTGTTGGAAAATGACCTCAAGCAACTGTGCCACTGGGATCTGTCATCATTTGACTACAACCTAATAAAATTCCAGTCTAAGTCAAATTTTCATTAATTTTATAGCTCCTAGAAGACTAATATAATGTATGTAGCTTTTAAGTTTATACCTATGCTTTCTGAGCTACATCTTTAATTGTAGCCCAAATCAGCTGAGCACTTGAACAGATGCTTTATTTTTGAGCACTTAATTCTACTGACTTTGATAGGTCTGTGTAAGTGCTTAACATCAGGTGCCTGCTTCAGTGTTGTGCAGGGTTTACATGGAGAGTGCTGAGTGATTTGAAAATCCACCCTTTCCTATGGGTGCTTTTTTTTGGGCACGTGTTTTTTGTTAATAAGGAAAATAAATGGAAGCAAAAATATCATAACAGTAAGACCAAACTGAAATTAATAACAGCTTTCTTAATTTTCTATAATTATGATTGATATTGTGAAGCTGCTGTTACTTTCTCCTTACACTTTCCAGCGGATGCAACCTAGACCTTTGCTTTTGTAATCAGCTTTTAATTAAGCCAATGAGTTTTTCACATTACCCTCGTGCCTGTAATAATTGTTATGATTCTATTACCTTCTTTGTTAAACACATTTGTAGCTTTAAATGACAGGAAGTCAAGCTAGCAATTTGTAAAGATGTGTGAATAACGAAATTGCTCTATTCATATGCTCATAATGAACAGAGAGATAACATAATAACGCTTTGTATTCTCTCGCCCTCCAAGCAGAGGAAAGAAAGGCAAAGGAGGTGGCCTGGATAATTTCCTGCAACCCTCCCTTTGTTCCTAAGCCTTTTTAGCAGTATTTCCTGAGGAATGTAAAGCAAGACAAATCATGCAACCCAAGCTTTGAGCTTGCTGCTTTAGTGACACGAGGAAAAGCTCATTCATCAGAGCAAACTGCTGGGAAAAAGCCAGTGCACAACTGCACCCATCACCGGGCTCGTTCTGTGCCACATCACAGCGCTGCTGCTGCTCCATTTAGTGTGCTGCTGCTGAAACACGGGCAAGCCTAAGCTGTTCCAGCCTTAAATCACACTTTATGTCAATCACCAATGTAAACAAAAGACATTTAAGGGACTTTGCTGCTCAAGAAACTCGGGGTCAGGTAAAACAGTGGGGAAACAAAGGGGTCAGGTGCAACTTTCCTTTGATTTTGAAGCCTTCACAGACACCTGTCCGAGGACATGAGGGGGTAAAGGCACAAACTCAGTGATGTTGTCACCACCTCCCTTCCTTTGCCAGGTCTCAGAACAAGTCACACACCCAAACCCACAGAAGAGTTCAGCTGCTCCTCTGCCCTTGGATCCACTCTTCCCACCAAAGGAGTTAAATCTGCGCTTTCTGCCTTATTTTATGCAGATCCTTGGAACACCACTAAACAGATATATTTCAAGGAGAGGGGGGAATAATATTTTAGCAGACAGTTTGCCAAACAAATGATACTTGGTTATTTAAAGAGATTTTATAACTGCAAATAATTCAGTTCCTTGATGTTTTCCCCATTGTTTATAGGCAAACTACAGTGTTCAAACATTGCTACTAATTATGTACAAAATTCTGAACAGCAGAGACCTGAATTCATGCCAGTTTGCTCACTTTAAGTGCTGTTCACATTCCAAGTTCTGTCAAAATTTCTATTTCAACCTGAAGAAATTTTCAAGGATAATTCTAGATTAAATAGATCAGATTAAAAGTCAGGACATAAAGGAAACCAAACAGAGCAACACCTCAGGAGTGAGACTCCTGCCTGCCCTTTCTGCACCCACATCTGGAACCAAATCTGTTCCAGAAATCTACCCTCTGTAATTTTATGTCACCCAGCTTTCCTACCTGCTAACTCCTCTTGCCCCTAATTATTTATCCTCTTTAAGTTTTTTTTCCCAAAAATGTAATTTGTAATTTGGGGATGGAAATTTGACCCTGCATCACATTAAAAATTTCTTAGGCCCAGCGTAGCTTCCCTTGCTGACATTTCTTTCCAATTATAGTGCCTGACTTTCAGAATTTTCAAGTACTTTTAATTACCATTCAAAATGAAAGTTTGTATTTTATGTTTGGAGTTATGCTCTAATTATGTGCTTTGTGAGAACTTCATTACAATGGATTAAACACTAAAATGAAATTGTTGCTTCCCAGTTCTATGGAGTTGAAAATGCTGGCAAAAGGTTAACACTGAACTTGACAGTTTTCTGGGCTAAGGAAGGTGGCAGAAACTTTCAGCATCATCACAAATTTTGAATTCTTTTTTCTTTATATTCTGTCCATTCCCTTTAAAACAAAGCCCCAAACAAACTTAGTCTCCTGACATCAAAATATAAAATGTATTTATACTGCAAATATTCATGATGGCATTTCATCACGACTTGATTCACCATGAGATGTGATGTTTGCAGCTCTTCTGGAGCTCACCAGGAGTGCAGGAGCACTGGACTAAACCCGCTCAGTGCTTTCACCAACAGAGAGGAGGAGCCAGCACGCTCGTGGCAGCCTGGAAAGTTGGGTGCCATTGTGATTCATTAGGTAGGAAATGAGGTATTTCACATTAACAGGCCTAAAATTAAGATTAAATTACAAGTCATTTGCCCAGGTCTCCTAATGAAAGGACAATGTACATATTTGCTCTGCTCTTAGAGCATCATTTCCACATATGTACATCTATAGTTCTCTGTTCTACAGTAATAAGTTCGAGGAAATGATATTGGGATAGATAACAGTTTACATTTACTTAGAATAAGATAAACAGTCTTTTCTTATTTGCAAATACTTTAAGTTTTACCCATGTGAGCAATTTTTCAGCTTTGCACAGTAATTACACCGTGATGTATTTGACCTTAGCAACAATAACAAAAAACAGCAATGAAAAATACACTAGATGTGATAAAGCCCCAGAGATATTAAGCCTCAATACAGTTATTAAAACTGTTGCAATTTCATTAATCAGAAATATCAGCCTCTTTTTACTGCCACCAGTGTATCTGGGGGTGCACATTCCCTGCAGATCATTAGCACAGCTTTTTGCCCCTGTGCTTTCTGTGGTGGAGTCCTAAATGTCTGAAACATGGAGCAGCCACAGGCACAAACTGCACTGAAACATTTTCTTCATTTCTCTCGGAGGCCTGGGGAAAGACAACCCTGCCCCAACAGACACTGGGTAACAGCATCATCATCCACAATACTGGTGATTTCCTCTCCTTAAACATTTCGCCCCCGAATTCCATCCCAGAACCCAAAAAGCCATCACTGTGGGCCTCACTGACAGGTAAATATCTGGCTGAGATGTATCTTTCCATCAGTCCTAAAGCCAGAACAGTTTCCAATTTCTAGTCATGATTATAAGATGATGCAGAAATACACCCTAAATTTCTAGCAGATTAATCTAAAATTGCTTTAGGTTTATCTATCATTTTAAAGCCTAAGTGGGCATTAAGCTACAGCTAAGGGAGGAGTGTTAGCTGCTGCCCACCCAGAAGGGACAGGAGAGGTTCCCAGCAGTGACAATCCTTGGCATCCCTGGCTGCCACCTGAAAAGGGAAGGGCTCAGCTGAGAGCTCAGGGAGTTCTGAGTCACTTGTGCAAGAGAAAGGTAAATCCTCTCCTGCCTGCCTGGGGTGCCTCTGCAGACACCAAAAACCGAGAGTCCTTTCCTCTTTGCCATAACTTCTTCTTTGTAAAAGAAATGAAAATATTTACAGCCCATGAAGACAAAATCCCTTCTGATAACTGCTCTGAATGCAGGACAGTCATTAGCACCAAAAAGAGCTGATAAAAGTCTTGGTTTAAGTGAAAAGTGGCTGCTTGCTAATAGATAATGAGAACTAACTCCTGCAGGAAATAAGTTGTGAGATTTTTGTCATTATACACAGAGAACCAAAGTAAAATGTACTGAGTTTAGCATTCTCTGTGCTCCCTTGCAGGGCAGCAGAGAATAGAATTAAAAGGGATTCAGAGTCAGCAGCAAGTTAAGAAAAATCTGCCTATTTATTACATGTATGATGGAAGCTCTCTTACCTGCTCTGGACATAATTAAATATCTGATATCCTGGAGTTACCAATATAAATAACTTCCTCTTGTTGAGTTAATTAGTGATCAATCTGTTGCTCTGTGCTGCATCTCATTTCTCTTCATCTTTCAGTTCAGTAATTTCCCATTGAGTAATTGTTGAGTACATACCCAAACCTATAAGCAATCTGCTTGTTACATCAGCTTTTATATCAGGACATCTTTCAATTTTAACTTAGAGCTCTACAAACGTCAGAGTTGTATTTCCATCCTGATAAACAAGGACTATTCTATCAATCCCTCTGTAGCAATTCACAATTCAAAATCACACTTAAGTCAAACTAAGCTGACTGTAAATTGACCACTTAAACCCCATCTATGGGAACACCAAACACACCATCCAAAGATCAGTCACTTTTAAGGTAACTGCTCATTAAATCATAGATATGAAAAGACAATACTTCAGTACTGGGCAAATGAGTTGTGAAGCATTTTCATCCTTTCCCAGAAGAATTTCATTGTAGTGAACTCTTGTTCTTTCCCACTTCTCTCATACTTGTAATTCAGTGCTGGCAGCTTCGGCTGCCAAAACACTTTTGTTACTCTGAAAGGGGCAAATTGGTGTAAAATTGAGGGTGCATCAGCTTTTAAGTAGTGTTGAAAACTGGTACAGATATCCTAACTGCAGTCAGAGAAGCAGTGTTATCACAGGAACAGTCACTGAAGGAAGTTCTTATAACTAAATTTTAGTTGGTATTACACTTCCTATAGATTTCCACAGGTTAATGGAGCAACGCCCTGGAAATGCCATATGATAATGTCTGTGCCAGTGAGCATTATCCTGAACCACAGGGTCATCTCCAACCAGCTGTTTCATGGCAATCACAACCTATTCCTTTAGGGACCTCTCCCAGGGTTACCTGTCACAGTGGGTGTTTTTCATGCCTGATGATCCATTGCAGAAATGCCACAGAATTTGTGGAAAGACTCTGCTTCCAGGAGCCACACTGACTGGATTGCCCATCACAACCCTTCTGCTGAGGTACTGCAGAAGAAAGGTGGTGTTAAGTACAAAGATGGATTTAAACATTGATCATTTTCTGTGTGACTGTTTCCACTTCAGCTTGGTTAGATATAACTGTGAGGATGAACACAATGCAACTTGATTTGAAATAGCAAAAATATAATAAAACCAGGTTCCCTTTCTCCTGGGAAAGCATTCTTATCTTTGCAATGTGAAGGGTCTCTGAAGGTAGGTAGTGAAAGAGTCTTCACCAAGGGCAGGTTTTAATTTTGAAATTTGTTGTGAAAAGGTTTTAGTCTTCAAAAAAGGTGTTTCTGATAAATGAAGTGCCTGAAAAAGCACTTTCATGAAGCCCTACTGTCCACGTCTACTGCATCACAGTACACAGAAATCCTTATTAGAGCTATATCTGAATTGCACAAGTGCTAAGAGATTCAAATACCTACATTTGCAATGCAGGGACAAAGTAAAAATTGAATTCATTTTATCACTTCCCTTGCCTTCATTCCCATAATTTTCCGTGTCTGATCACAGGAGAGGCACTAAATGCATGAGCACATTTCTATTCAGGATCAACTCTGCTAAAGGGCAGTGCTAAGCCACAAATCCATTATTTCTCCTATGAAAATGAAAGTAGCTCTCTCTTCCCTAAATGAAAAAAAATCTGAACCCAGATCCTTAGAACTCACTGTGAATGCCATGACTGCAAGCAGTATGTCTACAGCCAGAAGAAGCTACAACTTAGAGCACAAACCTGCTCCATTTTAGCAGCTGTTTGCAGATCTGTGCTGCTCCACAAGGGACAGGTTTGCCAAGAGGACAAAACAGGCCATGAGTAATGAAATCATCACCTGACAAACAGACAAATGTCCTTATACAGCTAAAGTCCAGATTTACCCATTTAATTCCTATATATTGCATTTGGAAGAGAGGAGAGAGTCGAGAAGCAGGAATTTTGCTTGATTTAACCTAATTAAAATAATACTCCAAGCACCTGGGAGACTTTCTATCCTATGTGCTTTTCTTACGTACATTGCCAGCACTAAATATATACTTTGTGTGTACTTTCTAAATTCCTCTTTTTTTTTTTTTTTTAACTTTAAAGAACTACCACGGTGTCTGTCAGAGAACAAAAATCGCTCGGAGCCACTGCAGATACCGTAGAGGAAAAACTGAGTTTAGAATCAGCAGAAGAGGGCAGCATCCTACCACGGTTTAGTCTCTAGGCTCGGCTTCCTGAAGTTGAGACATAACAGGCAACTTCTGTTGAATGCTAATTTCGCTCAAGGATGACCTACATTCGTTCAAAATTTCCCTTTCATTAACACACAATATATCACCTTTCAAGTTAAGCATTTAAAAACCCCAATAATCCTCTGTAAGCTAATTGCCAATGGCAGCTGATAACACTTGCCACAGTAACTTCCCTTTGTGCACCGAAGCACAGCTCCCATTTTACTCTGATAAAAATGAAATTTCTAAATGGAAGGAGCAGCACTAATGCTCGAGCTCAAAAACAGAGCCTGAAGAAAGCACCAGGTCTGAATGCTCCAGAGCTTGATCACACAGCTGCTTCCAGGATTTAAACAATTGTTTCAAATCACAAAGGAAGTACTTGTTAAGACCATGGTGACAATTTTGATATTCAAACCTTTGTGGGCAATACAGTGTTCACTGGAGAACTCATGGACCTGCTGCGACCACCCTGTAACAGCTTGCCTTGGGCTCTCTTTGCAGACTTCATATTTATGTTATTTTAAGGTAATTCCAATGCATTATTTATATTGTTTGGAAGTTTTCTAAAATTTACTCAGCCAAGCCACCCAGTGTGAATAATTTTTCTTTCTCCCAGCATTCATCCTTAATGTAATTCTCCCCTCATCAAATGATCTATAAAGACACAAACATTTCAAGTAGAATGATGTCATTTGTTTGAGAAACAAACAAAATGAAATACCACTGGAATACAATATAACATTGATAAAATGTGAATTATATAAACTTTTATTTTCCTACACACACACACAAAAAGACTAAATTCTCGATGGAATAAACCCATCTAGTGTAGAACTTCTTTTTGTCATTTAAGGCATGCATTTACACTCACTAAGGGATAATTGATTAATAGCATCAAGAAGGAAGAATTTAAAAGTAAGGAAGATGTGACATCCTTTTTTTTTTTTTTTGGTGAGTTCTGAGTGAGTCTCACTGAGAAACAACACCAGATACTTCAATTAGAGTAAAATATGGTGTTAACAACCACTTTGTGATTGGAAAACACTGATCTCTGCAGGAAAGTGGTCTGGGGAGCTATGAATTTATCATAAAATTCCATACTTGAGATCAAGCAAGGTAGGAACAGGTGGTTTCCACAAGGAACTACCTTATTATCTATTATTTATTTATTCCATGCCAAAATGCTAACAAGTATTCCTCGCTTAGTTAGTGGTATCCTTGCAGTCAAAATTTCTGCTAATAATAAAACTTTCTCCTGTTTCATTTAGGAAGAAAGGTGTGTGTTGTTTTTGTGTGTAAAACAGACGTACAGACAACATGAGCAAGGTACCAGACCTGTTCATCTGATGGCTACACCTAAATATGTCCCAGAGCTTTAAGGCAGATCAAATACTGTGGGTTGCTGTCAATATATTCAAAATGATAATTCAAGGCCAGGCTGGATGGAGGTTGGAGCAACCTCTTCTATTTGTTGGGGCTTTTTTTCCTGTTGTTTTGTTTTAAATTTATATTTTCCTTTAGTTCCAAGCTGATTGCATAATGTTCATGCATTTGTCATGGCTTAATGACTGCAGCTGTAATCGGGGCACTTTAGTGTTTAATACCCCTCTTGCCAGAGGCAGCATATGCATTTCTCCCTCTATACTGCATTTATTTATTTTGTGCCTGGCATGTCTGGTAGCTTTTTATGGGTAGAATTTTAAAAATAAAACACGAAGCAGGGGCTGGCTTAATTAAAAATAAAGTCAAGAAAACAGTATCTTAAGATGATTAGAAATTCCAGCAGGTTTATAAATTATGATACAAGTGGTAATTACATCTGCTCTAAGGTCTTGGTTAGAGTTATAAGTCTGTTGAACATGGCCCTCTGGCTCTGCAATGAAGTAAGAGGCACAGTCACCCCAGGGAAGGCTAAAAGCACATGATTTACATGCTCAGTTTAGGTTTTTTCCATTAAATCATTGCTTAGTCCAAAGAATGGGATACTTCTGGAACACAAGAATCATCACAAAACCAGAATTAAGAGATTTAAACAGATTGAAACCTTTTTATAGTGCTTCCTTCCACTGTTCAAAGGGCACCCCAAAAAGAAGAAGACAATAAGAAAATAAGGCAAGGTAGAAAAGGAGTCAAAAAATCAATGAAAGCTCATCTCATGTGAAAAGTATCCTTGACCATAAATGCTGTTTTAACTTCCTGTTTATAAAGCCACAGTATTCAGCAGGGAGTGAATTGCCCTGTTTTCAAGAACTTTGCCCAAACATCACAAAAATTTCAAATTGTCTTTGCAGGATAATTCAGGAACTTCACCAAGCAGAGTCTACACTGCCTTTGTCTGGATGAGTTTTATTTCAGGTAAGTTAACAAGGGACTCCGATATCAGTATAGCAAAAAAAAATTGTTCTTTTCCCACCAATTTTCCATGGCAGGAAATTGTAGTCAGATGGCTTTTTACTGTAGCATCAGTTTTTAAATCTTTAATGAAATTACCCTTACAAACATCCTGTAAAACTCTGAAGTGTTATTCAATTCCATTGGAGTAACTGAGGTACTAAAACCTAAATGACTTAGAGAAAGACTGGTGAAAAAAGTCTTAAGCTGAAATTTCTTAAGCCCTAGTCTAGTGGCTTATTCCCCATGCTTTCTTTGGGAAATGTGATTAAATAAGAAAATCAATAAAGATTTAGGTTTGCCAGATAAAACACAAAAGCTTCAAAGTCCGCTGACAAGAATGCAGGGCGTGAGGCCAAGTTTTTCCTGACTTCGTTGAGTGGATCAGTTAATAGCACAAAAACAACGTAATAAGGAGAAAATTAGACATCTGCCTCAGGTGTAACCAAGAGGTGTGTCCTCAAGGGCTTCACTTTTATTTCTGCCCTTGCCAAGTGCACATGAGGAATTCCTCAGCCCGTTAACACGGGTGATGAAAACCCCTTTATTCAGCCTGGCTGCAAGTTCACCCTTACTCAGGCAGATGTGATGCAGAGCTCTCAACATCAAATTCACTTCTCACTCTCCTGGAGACTGCCTCAGCCTCTAATTGTAAATTAGTGAGAAGAGAGACCAGCTTTAATATTAAAAATCTGGGCTCCCCAGAAACCCCTAACTCATTAAAAAAAAGCGGAGAGTGGTAAAATGTTGATGAAATAGCAAGTGAAGTAAATGTACAGCTTTAGAAATCATCACTTTTGCAAAATGAAGGCACTTTTCATTTAATGCTCATTCTCTGTATTTATTTATCTATATTTTCATTCTCTGACTATAAGAAGTAACTTGCATTTAAATTGGTTTAAAAAACCTAAGGTCTTGAAAAGTAAACACAAACTGTAGTGTTTCAAATAAATATTTCATGTTTCTGCAAAATATTTTTTCTGGTCTGTGTTTCATTGTTAGTCTCCTTCAGCTTATCAAGCCAAAAAGATCAATTATCTGACTGGCTTTATACAAAAAGATCAAAGGAGATAACACACATAGTTTGGAAAATCAGCAGCAGCAGTCCTGATCAGCAGCTTCTGCCATGTTAGATAAGAAACAAGGTCAACAAACTTCCAGAACTGAGCTGAAAAAAATAGGTGTTTTCTCACTAAGGGAAGATGCATCAGCCCTACTGCTGTCTGCAGAGAAGGTAAAATATTGCTCCTCAATGACAGTGGAAGGAATGAAGTCCAGCTAATTTAACTCTCTTCTGTTTTTACATGCAAGCACCACAGATCAGGGGATTAGCTGAGTTTTTTATGAGGAACTTTACAGACCTTTTACACTACTTGCTGCCCATATTTCTTGAAAAAAATCCTGTAACAACACTATAACTGACAAATGTATTCATCTTTCTAGCTGTTACAGTGATCCTCTTTTCTCTATTTGATAGAAACATCTGGTGTCTTCTAGGCCAGAATAACAACCTAGTAATGCTTCAGGATGAGTACCTGCAGCCTATGAAGGTCTCTGTATAAATGTCTGTGGAGTATTTATATTTTGCTGATAAGTCATTAACAAATATTTCATAGCTATCTTTGGGTTTTGTGACTGTAGTTTTTTGTGTTTGCTTTTGTTTTTAAACTGACAGGAACTGGTGAAGTACAAGAATTCTTCATAAAGAACCTTCAATTTATGATTAGCTTAATGTAATTAATCCTAGTTTTGAGCTGGCCATACGTGTTTCCCCTTTAGCCTGGCAATTATGGATCAGTTTGAAAGAAAAAATATTAGTTTACCTTTTAATATACCTTTACCATATATGTGCAATGGTAAGGAAAGTAAAAACAGTTTGGAGATATTCCTATGAGAAAAAAGATGGCAGTTACCCATAAGTGGAATTCCCTGGAGTGTAAAAAGAGGATGAGGAACAGCTTAATGGGAGAGCTGTGTAATGATTAAAGACAGGATCTGAAGGCCCATCAGAATGTACTGTCCTATAAACCTCTGTGGTGATTCCTACATCCATATCACATTACAAATGACTTGCAGAGCCTGAGTCAGGAGTGATTGCTCATCATGTCTTGACACAGCAGAACATTGTGTTGGCAAAGATGTCAGGGGCTGGCAAGTCCTGAGCAGACAGAGCTGCTGTGATGTATGGTGCAGCTGCACCCTGTCACACACGCCATGGACACCCAACATCAACCTCCCTGCTCTGGCTGCAGCCCTGGGGATGGAGGGAGCCCCACCCAACCTGCTGAGCAGACCAAAACTACCTCTGCCTCAGGAAGTCTCTGCTCCACAAACCCTCACATGTCCCCTGACATCCACAGTCAAACCCAAAAGAATGAAACAGGCCTTTAGACCCAGCTGTATTAAAGACAGCTCTGTTACAACAGGGTACGTGGAAATACAAGTATAGTTGCTATATTTTGGCAAGAAAAATTCATCAAATATAAGATCCTCCGAAAAGACAGGGAAAAAAATTCTAGCGAAAGCAGCAATGAGGCTGTTATATTTGTTCCATCAGATATGTTATCTAATGTATTACTGATTTAGTCTAGACAAAGTTCAATCCCCAAAGGTGCCCTAATCTGAAACCAGGGAGTGTGTGGCAGCCTGATGCATGGCAGCTGTACATCTGACATGCCTGGGGAGTTATAGTGCCACCAGCACAGCACCACATTTAGATTTTTAATATCCTGTTGCTATGGATTGCTTGAAAAAAACCTATGATCTATCAGGCAAGGCACATTTGACCTTCTGTAACAGCCAACTATTTTAGTCCAAGGCAAACAATGAACTGTAAACTTTGGCCTTATTTGGGTTTTGGCCAAGCACAGGTTCATTTAAATCCCCCTCAGTTGTCCAACTAAGGGAGAGGTTTATACAGCACTTGGATTTATGCACTCCCTGAGTTTTTCAGTGATGCTGACACCCCTGAAATTTTCATATGCTTGAAATGCTAAATTGCATTTTTTACTTTTTTTTTTTTTTTTCATCTTTAGGACTTTTAGAAGTAATCGATTGCCTGCAAAGCTGAAAAACTCCCAGTGCAAGGCTGTGTGTGGGACCAGGCTACGGAGCACACACTTTTCCAAAAGGCAGATTCGCTACAGAAAAATTTCTAAGGAAAAAGATGCAGGTATGAAGGAATTCAGATGATGAAGTAATTCAGAGTTATTTGAGCATGTTGATGTTATGTTCAGTTAGATATGCCAGCAATTCCTTCCAGTTTCATACCAATATTTGTGTAATTGTCATGCCACTGGAATTGGCATTGCCAGGGGCATGGCCCTGGATATATTTCAAAGGTAAAAAAATCAAAAGGCAGACTAAGATGACAAACGTACTCTTTGTTTCCCAAACCTGTGAACCACTGCCACGTATTTCTGTGAGAGGCAGAGCAGTGGCAGGTGCTTCTCCTTGCTTTACCTACACCAGGATGATGCTTCTACAAGAAGAAAACCAGCCTTGGATTAAAGGTGCAGAGAAACGTTTGTTATTCTGCTGCTGCTCATTAGCAGGCCTGGCACTCACCTACACCACAATTATAACCAGAGGACCAACCTGATTTTCTGCCTCATGTCACATTTATAACTCCAATTCCACAGCTCTTGCCACATCTGAAGAAGCTGACACATTCTGTTTGTCTCAAAGTGGCAATGTGCAAGCATTTCTTCCTTTCCCTACTTTAAAGGAAAATAATGTGACTTTTGGGCAGACTCCTGTGATAGCCAGGAGCTTATATTTACTGTGGATGCCTTAATTCATTTGGGTGCTGTATTTATAGGAAAATAGGAGCACAAATACAGCCATCAAACTGCTGGCACAGAATTCGTGTTTTAACTGCTTGTTAAAAAAGGGGTAAAAGTTTAATTTCCAATTCATCATGAAGTCTTAAGAATATTTTATTTCAGATACTAAAGGAGACCTCTAAAAAATCTTGATTTAGAATTAACCTTGAAGGCAAAATCTGCACCTCTTTACAAAACCATGGTGTTCTTTTTCTGGCCAAAGCAATTCTGTGCAGTAGCTAAATAAAGGGAAGGTTGACATCACAGATGTGTTTGATCAGCATGATGTTTTTCAATAATAAATAAAAGAGAGATTTATGACTTGCCAGCCATTGTTGACAATTCACTTTTCTTTATTGATTAAGCTTTCAAGCAAAATTGCCCAAATAAGACCTTTCTTGGTTTTTTTAGCATATCACTTTTATAGAGTTAAACTGAAGACTCTGTCTAACCCATAAAACAGCTTTTAACCCATAAACAACTTTCTAACCCATAAACCAGATTACTTTACCATCTGGTAAAAATATTTTAAAAATTAAATCAACAAATTAGATACCCCATTTCAGGGGATCCAGATTTTACTGACACAACTCTAAGTTTTGCACTTCTTTTACTCCAACCCTCACTTTTTTCTAAAAGATTTATAATATTTCTCTATAAACTGTGTTAGTCCAGAAGATACTTTCTACTTCTCAGTGGAATGTAAATTGTAACTTTATGGAGTAGTTTTCCTTTATGTGGAAAAATATTCTTTTTAAAATCTGGCCAGGCCTTCAAACCAATGACTTGCTATGAATAATTTTCTATTACCAAGCACACAAATCTCACTGAAGAATACACCAAGAAACTCTCATGCTTTTTTTGTGCCTTCATTTAAAAGAAAAACACTATGAAAAAAAGTTATTTTTTAAACTCTGACTTGGTATATCTTTTTGTTAACCTGTTTCAAGTTAAGGATTTCTTCATATTTTGAGAAAAACAAAGGAGAAAAAAAAAGAGGGTTTAGATCTTAAATATCTAAATAACTTACACAATGGTACCTGTAATAAATTGGACATGTTAAGGCTGAAATTTTCCCCTGTGTGTTTATGTATTTACAACTTAGAGGGCAAGAAAGGAGTGTAAAATAAATCCTGGGCAGACATTCAGAAATACTGAGCACACACAACATCCACAGGTAAGAAACACAACCTGAGCCCAGTCCAAAAAATACTGGAAGATTTCAAGGTGCAATGAAATTTCCTGTCTATTTTTAAGCTGCTTTATAAGAGGAAAAAAAAAACCCTAAATGTAAAAATATTAACTTATTTGGAAATAACTCTGATGCATTTTCCCCTATATATTAATTAATAAATAAATAAATATTAAATAAAAAAAAATCCACATTACTTTTTTCAAATCTGTGAGTAGCCAGTGCTTTCCAATATTATAGTAAGACATAACCTCAGAGCTGAGACAGAGTTCAAATGACACAAACATCTTCTTTTTTGAGCAGTCCATAAAGACTGCCCTTTAAAATTTTAAATGCAAATTTTGCCATGGATGTTTATTGATTGTCCCTTGGTTTATGCATCATGATTTAAATGTCTTTGCAACAGTGCTGTAAATGTAAATTTATCACAGTTATTTTATTGCCTCAGTTAACTTTAACAGCTTATTTTATGGGGTTTTGGATAAAAGTAGAAAAATTCAATATTAGAATGCAGGGCATACAATGTAATTATACAAACTGTTATTTTAATATTTCTTGAACACTGTATGCCATAATTTACAGTTGCATTACAAGCACAATCTCTGGTAAGAGACCTCTAGAAACTGAGTTTCAAATATTTGTCCCTCTCAAATCATTTGAGGTGGAGGGGAAGGGAATAAATGTTATACAGTTCTCTGTGGTCACCTAAATCTCTTTATAGAATGTGTACATTTAATCATCATTTTATGTCTTTCTGGACCAAAAGTTTTTTGAATGTGCTTCAATTTCACTAAGGGTGCATTTGAATAGAATGGAGTATATATATAGATATATATATATATACATATAGAATGTAGTACACACAAATAAGGAATTCTGGATGCTCACAGCTGAAGGATCTTCAGGGTTTAACTAAACATACAAAATAAGGTAGATTAACAGTTTAAGCCCTGCTTAAGTGGGCTTTTTAAAGTATGGAAAATTATAGATATCTGAGGAACTGACAAACACACCCACCCAAAATCCACACTTTGTCAAAACTAGGGCAGGTCAAATAACCATTTTTATCATGTTCTTTTCAAATTTGCAAGTTTTTATAGCAAACCTCTTTCAAGAATTCATTGATATGAACTTAAGAAAAACTTTAAAGTTGCTTGGCTTTTCATTTCCCCCCTTAATTAATAATTACAACATTTTCAGGAGAAAAACTGAATATCTGTATTTGTGGTCTTAAAAGGAAATGTTGTAAGCTTTGAGATGCTCCACAGTTCTTTGTGACATTGGCCAATCTCAAAGGGACAGAAATCAGAAATAAACAGCCCAATTCTGATAAATTTGCTGCCTCCTCAAGCAGATTAAAGAACATTCCCCCTTTACCCTCACACATGCACACAGGATAATCAGCCTTGTATAATCCCCAACTTTTTTTCATGTTTTCTCACTCTAATGATAACATAAACTACAAATTACATTATCAGTGTCTTTCTGAATTGAAAGTGCGACTGACATTCTGAATTTAATGTGCAATTCCAGTCAGTGATGTACAGATTAAGACATTAATATTAAACAGATCTGCAGTAATTAGTACCAATTAATGTAAAGGATAAGTTAATTTACAGGGCATATCATTCAATATGCAATTTTATATGTGCCAAACAGTGCTATGCTAATTCCATAGCCCTTATTTCTAAATTCCTGTTAACTGGGGTTGAATAACTGAAATTTACGGGATAAAATCCCTCAAAATATTGAGTTTCCCAAAGCCAGGCAGGTGCACCTACAGTTCCATTTGACGCATTAGCAAGTTACAAGCTTTATACAGAAGACAAAAGACCACAAAGAGAAATATTTCTTTAAAATTCCCTTTAAAACTTTTTCAATTATAGGTCTCAAGCCTGTAGAAATTTTCAGACTGAGATTTGTTTACAAAAAAAAATATTTTTCCTGTAATAGCCTTTGATCTGATGTTATTTCAATGGGATTTGCTGCAGAGCCCCACTCAGAACACGTTCAAAAGTAGTTCCTCAAGCCCTTACACAACAGGTTTTGTTGTGGCAATAGACAAACATCACCAAATCCACATATTTCCCCTCCACCTTATTAACATCAGCCAAATATTCTCAAGGTTACATAGAAATGTTTTATGGGGCTGCTTAAACCACTAATTCTTGGTGCTATTTATTTATAACTGAGAATATAACCAGAATATAACCAAATACTCAGACAGTGGTTAAAACCTGAGAATAATCTTACAGGACTGAAGGTTTGCTGTGCCATCAAAGGAGGATGTGGTCCTGTATATATATATATGTATATATATATATGTATATGTATACATACAACCTGTATGTGTAGAGACCACATACAGATAATGGTGCTAGTGGAGATACTATTTGTTTATTTATTTTAATATTTGAGGATGAGAAACACAGCTGATCATTTGAGCTTGAAATAAAATAGTGAGGACTACAATGCTTGAAATAACTTCTGGAGGATTTCCTGCCTTCCTTCAATGGTGGGCTTATCTTTAGGGCATGAACCACTGTGCTATAGCAGATGGATGACATGTGGGGTAAAAAGCAATTCCACGCCCCCTGAAAGGTTTGTATTCAGTAACAAAGGGAAAGCAAGGGCAGTACAGGTTATTGGAAATGACCTAATTATGTCTTTTCCTTCCCTAATCTTTTACTTGGTTGATTCTGGTTTGATATTCTTGCTTGCCGTGTGAGTTTTGTCTTGAGCCTAGAACAAGTCTTTTCTACTTCCATACACCATAATTCTTTGTCATCAATCTATCTGGTGTTACTGTTCTACCTTAACGAGAACTAAACCCCACCAATCCCTGCTCCTGATCGTCTACGTGATGATTTTGACGCCATTCAGGATTTGATTCAACACTGGAAGCCTTTATGTTTGAAATCATCAGCATTATGGAAGCATTCTCAGAAGGAAGTAAAACCAGTGAAAAAGTTTCAAAATTAACCAGTCTGGTTTTTAAAGAAGCTTTAAGAACAACTTGACAGAAAAGCTTAGCAGAACTGAGCTAAATTTAAAAAAATTCTGTGTGAGTCAGAAAATAAGAAGGAATTGGAAGACTGGAAAAACATCATGAGAGACTGCTTGAGCTAAACACGAGCTATTTTATTTTCCTAAAGTGGAATTTGATTTGTTAAAATTGAAAAGTTAAGCATTGTATGGCACCATGGTGCATGTCCCTGAGCAGCTGCTGGGTTCCTGCAAGGTCTGTGGAGCCCCTGTAATTACCTACCTGCGTGTTCTCATTAACACAGCACACGTGGGCAGCTGGGCACGCTCAGGAAAAACAAAATCTCATTGCCACCAGGCTTGGGGGTGAGAAATACTCTGAGAACATATTCCTGAAGGCAAGGTCTTATCAGTGCAGAATGTTATCTTTCTCCAAGTGAGCCTGAGAAGGTCAGAAGGAATAGGAATTAAATGATCCAAACCTGCCCTGCTCAACAGTGCAGTCACTTGTCTGCAATCTGTTCAGAAGCTTCAGCTCCAAAAGAGAGAGACTGAGAGTGGCAGGGCTGGAAAGGAAAGTCTGCTTGGTGCTATTACACTTTTAGCATACCAAAAAAATTCCTTATCCATTTTATAATAATAGTAGTAGTAGTAATGATTATTATCATAATAACTGCAACTAGTTTTGGCTGCATTTGTTCAGGTGGAGGCACCTGAAATGTGTGCAAGCTCATAAAAAATACACACTTGAATGAAAGTCACAGAATGCCAACAGCATCCCAGAAATATATATCTCTCTATTATAGATGGTGAAATAGTTTGTTCATAATTTATGGGGAGAGTGCTCTGAGCTTTGTTAAAAAGGGGATGTCCAGGTTTTGCACAGCTTTATCTTGGTAGCTGTGCTAATTCTTAAACGTTTTGCCTTGACAGCAAGAGTACATTCAATAAGTCAAAGCTGTTTTAGGGAAAGGAATAAGAGAATGAGTGCAAAGGGAGTGCATGGGGCCTGGGGCTTTGTGAGAGTTTCTTTGTGTGCAGATACATCTCCTTGGGGTAAGAAGGTGCCCCCTGGGAGGAGCTTCTATGATCTTGGGTGAAAACAAAGAAAAGACAAAATCAGAAATAAAACAAGGGAGTTAAACCTGAAACTCTGCCCTTGCATCAGTAAAGCCCAGACAGTAGCACACATTAATGATTCCTATCTTCATAGCCTGTGATGAAATACTGGCCTGGACTACTCTATATTTAATCTGAGTCACCAGGGAATTAAATAGATGCAAGCCTGAAGATAGAGCTAAATTTAATTAAAATGACCTTTATAATTGCCGTTTCCACATTTCAGACTATATCCTATGGATAAATAATTCCTAGGAAAAAAATACTATTTCTCTTTTGAATAATCTTTTTTGCAACTTTTAAGACCTTCAAAAAGTCATATTTGTGAGGCTATTTCTTGAAACAAAACAAACCCCAAACAGAACCCTTAAGATACAAGACAGTTTTAGACCAAAATTCTGCTTAAAGATTCCTACTTACAACCACAATATCTGAAAATCCTGTGGTTAAAAGCTGAAATCAGTTTCTTGGAGTTACAAATCTCTGTGTAGTCCCATTACTCCTTGCTTTCAGCAGGAGAAAAGAATTTGCCCATTGACTTAAAAAAATGAGAATCTGTTTCCTCCTACAGGTTTGAGCCTGTAGCAAAAAGCAGAATTAAAGAACATGGCAATAAAAGCTGTCTCCTAAAACTTTGCTCTTGGAGCCAGAGCCACAAAAGTTCCCATAAAAGCTTCTTTCCTTTCTCCCCACACCCACCCTCAAAAAGGCTGATTCCATTCTCCCTGTTTCCAGTATCAGAATCAGAGAATCAGTTAAATTCATAATTAAGAGCCTCATGATTTAATATTAATAAGACATTTCATTTTGTTTTGATTATATTTATTTTCCTCTGCAAAAGTCTGATTAATGAGTACAACTTGTGCCTGTCACAATGGAGTGGGAATTCCTTTAGTATAATTTATTTTCACTGACTGTAATCAATTAAAAAGAACAAATAATATAATGAGACTGGGGTGGGACGCTTTTGAGGTTTTATTCTCTGCTGAGCTGAGCCTCATTTGAGTGTAGGGCTTTAGCATTGAACACATGGATGTTTTTATAAATGAAAAAGTTATTTCAAATTATCAGTACAATTTGTAAGCATTCTTACAAATGCTGAGGACTAAGCAGGTGCATAAGAACAAAATACACAATATTTCCCACGTTCTGAACTTGCTCCAAGATTTTAAAAGTCTGTGAAAAGACATATAGGTTGAGAAAGGAATAAAACAAAGCATTTTCCTGTTTCTTGCTGTTATCCCATATTTGTTCTTAAAAACACAGTGGCAGCTGACCCACAACTTCTCTAAATAACTTCTAACACTCATGGTCTCTGAGGGAATATTGACACACAACCTCTGACTTCTGGAACCGCTATTCTAAAAGTTTTAAAACATAAATTAATCTTAATCTTGAACAACATGACCCATATCTGATTTTTCCCTCTTCATTAAAGCACTTTTTTCCTGGAAGACTTACCAGCCTGCTTCTGCCTCGTGTTTCCTACACTAAATGCATCGAGTTATACAAACTCCTAAAGGTACAGCTGAACACAAAATTCCTTCTTGGCCTGCTCAGTTTAGGACTCCCTGACCCCTCCATCCATCCATCCCCACCCCCAGCAGTGCCCACTCCATCCTCCCTCAGGTATTTGTGCTTCTCTTTTCTCCTTGCCCGACGTGGCACTTCACACTTGTATTTACTGAATGTTATCTCTGGGATCCGGATCGTTTCTCCAATTCATGAAGGTTAATTTAAATTGTAACCTTGTCCTCCAAATTATTTGCAGGCCTGTCCAGGTCACTGGCATCCACAGATTTCGGAAGTTTACTTTTTCCTTCCATCATTCAAGGTTAAAAGTGTGAAAGAACTGAAAGCAGAGTAACTCCCTCAGGCTCTACATAGGAGTAAATGTGGAAATTTAGAGAAAGTCATTCCAAATGAATGGTTTTGGTTCATTTTATGACATGCAAGCACACAGTGCTAAAAATACCAAGTAAAATAGCAAAATGGTTCATTTCAGAAGTATTTTACTTCAATTTTTTCCTTAGAAAGTAATCTTTGGGAAAAAAAAAAATCAGTATAGTTTTATTTATACAATATTTTAACTTTGAAAGGTGAACTTCATAATCAAAAAGAGAATTCTAACAACTTTACAGTTTATTATAGAGCAAATTTACTACCTTAACCTTTAAATATGTTGTAAGAAAATATTCACACTCATACACACTTGAGTCTTTTTTCTGTGTTTTCTCATTTTAGCTTGTAACCTTGCCAGGGTCCCGCTTTTGTTTTGTAAGCAGAAAGTAGAAACATCTATTTAGTTACAGTATATTGATTTTTGGAAATCAGATTGTGGAGGGTATAGATAATAGGCATGAAAGGGTCTCAAACTGGTAATATAGGAATCAGTAAATATTCAAGACAACCAAGTATAAAGAAAACCAGGGAAAATGACAGGTGTACACAGAATTCATTGCACTGCTCAGAAAAGGTCTTTTCTTATTGGAAAATATAAATATAAAGCTAAATGAGAAACTGCTGAGCACCAATGTTGCTGGGCAAACTTCCCAGAACTCCTCTTCGCACTCCCCCTGAGCCTTTCCTTTCCACAGGTTCATGGACTATCTCTAGACAGCCACGAGAAAGATTTGAGGCTGTGAGTGGGGAAGAACAAACAAAAATTAAATTTGATTGCTGGGGAACAATGTTTTTTATGAGTTGTGAACAAGGAAGGAAAAGCTGTTGGCAATGAATGGCTGCTCTGGATTGCTGCTGCTGCTGAACAATCAGCCCCAAGCACTTGGTGCACTTCTAGAGCACGAGGCGAGGGAAAACAGAGCAGAGAATCAACCGTGTTTGCAGCGTGGCAGTGCTCTGGACCAGGTTATCCACATGCAGCTTGTAACAGCTGGCTTGATTCTACAAATAACCCTGCCTCTCTCTCAGAGCTTCTCTGTGCCATTGCAGTTCCTTAGAGGAGTTTGCCATGCTCCTAAGATACCTCATTCAAAAAGGATTGAATTTCCTGTTTAGGAACTTTAAAAACTATTGTATCTACATAAGAAAAGATTTTGCAAAAACTAACTTTGAAACTGGGATATGCAAGGTTTACCAAGTTATGCTTATTCCACATACATTTTAATCAAAATCCAAGTATAAATTAAGAATATTGTTAAATTCAGAGAGATTTGAGGTCAGCTTGGTTTGCCCTTTGCTCTCAAGCAAAACTGCATCTAGCTGACCACCAGAATGCTATAACATCATGTAATGAAAAGGTAAATATTAATTAAAAAATAGCAATGATTTGGACATTGAAACTACATTAAAACATTCAATACTATTTTTGAAATCTGTATTTCTAGACATCTAGAATTAGGAAAACAAGGATCTTTTATAGGCTTAATGGATGCCCAAACCTTGCGTGCCATGCTTGGGTAACCCATGATGAGACTGCACTCATGAGAGTGGCAAACTCAGGACATTTCTGATGCCACATGCAACAGAATTACAGAAATAGTAGAAGTCTAACAGATATATTGGCAAGAGGGTCAAACAGAGCAATGACTGGCTAACATGGATTAATTAAGCTGCACTGAAAATGAGAACTCTCTCCTCTCAGGGTCAGTCCTTCTGCCCTGTGCCTGCTCTGGACTGGTCGTGGAAAAGTTTCCTGCATTTCTTATCCATGGGTAAAAATAATTGTGTGTTCCCTTTGTGCCCTTCAAGTATATTCACTTTACAGTCCCTCAGGAAAAAACAAGGTGTACAATTTCAAACCTGCTGTGAGAAATTAACCCTTTAAGATGGTGCAGTTCTGAAAGTGTTTTTCTGACAGAGTAAAAAAGATGGCAAACTTGTATTAATCGTTTTCCCCTAAAATCCAAATTACATTCCAAATGGAGACAAGTCATTGCACCTTCACACACCCTGCAAGCTGCACTTACAGCAAACTGAGGGCAGTTTTAAACCTAACTGGAGGTTGTGCATTCTCTGGACATTTTTCTGGTGTTATGATGATCAATTAATCGTATCGCCCAATACAAAACAGTCCAAATGTTTACCCAAACATATGTGCCACTGAATTGATTAAAGTAAAAAATAAGAACAACACTTGGTGAAGAGATCTCAAATATTATACAACTGTCTGAGCAACTGGTATTGTCCAGTCCCCAGTTCCTACAGGATGGCAAACAATATGTGCATCTATTTCTAACACACCAATTGAACATATGTCTGTCAGAGAGAGATGGAAATAGAATGAGCCTAAGATAATTTAAATAAACAGCTGTCACTTTATGCAAGATTGCCTCTGGTGAGCTTTGATTTGTGTGTGTACAAAAGAGGAAAAACACAACTCTAGAACTGAACAAAATTACAAAACGGAGACTTTTTAAGTAGGAAGGTCATGGTGCTTGTCTCCCATTTCTCTGCAATCCGCTAACAACAACAAGTCACAAAAGAAAAACTGATTCATCTGTGTTATTTGCTCCTTCATTATACCACTGTCTGTCAAAGATTTCTCTACATCGCCCTAGGCCTGCTAAGACTCCTACAGAATGCACCTGTGAACGGTTTGTTCTTTCAAGAGAGGAAAGAAAGTTTTAAAACCATCCTCTTTTTTAAGGCAAAACAGAGCCAATGAGCTTTCCATTGCTTACACGGACCTTTCTTGAGGGAACACAGTTGCATTCCTGCATTTGCATTTTGGGATATATACACAATTGTGTAACAGATATGAATTAAACTCATTTTCATTTTTTGTTCTTGTTGAATGATTCAGCTGAAGAAAGGGGCTCAAAACCCTGTCAGGATGGAAAATTTCCATGGCAATGAAGTGTTCTCTTTGAAGCTCAGTTTGCCAGAATGAATAAACACAGTTAAACCCCAAGATTTCAAACCCTTTAAGGTCTCAAAGCACAGAAGAGATTCTTGTGGTTTAAGCGTACACATAAGCCTTGATGCGAACATAAATGTCAGAACCTGAAAAATGAGTATCAATAATGTAAAAAGGAAGCAGGAGACAAACCCACAGGGAAGCACCACATAGGGATTTTCTCCACTTTGGAATGGAGATGAGAAAATGTGAAAAATTCCAAACTGTCTGACTTTGAAATTTTTCCCTGGATCTAAACCCTCAGAGCAACATCATCCTTTGGAGTTCTGTACAGCTGAGGCGGGAGCTGGTCTTTAGAAGACACTTGTGTTCATGAGTTCTCATTCCATGTTTTTCCTTCCCTGATGCTGCAAGAAGAGCAGGGTGAAGTGTCATAAAACCTCTGGAAAATTTCATAAAACCCCTGCACTATTAAGTAAAACAGAAAGAATTCCAGCATAGGAACATGTGCTTAAGGAACAGTTTGAAACTGAAGTGTCAGAAACATTTTTTATCACCAAGAAAACATATACTAAAGAGGAGAGAAAATGTAAGAAAATTTTTATCAATGATATCTTCTAGTGACAGCTTTAGTTATCAATATTTACACAAGTTTCATGAGGAAAACCCACTACTTTTAGAGCTGTGATATCCCAAAATTCCTGCTTCCGCTAGAAGTTGTAAATATTGACAGCATTACGACTTTTAAATTTGGATAACATTAAAATCAAGAGAATTCACACCAATACTGCTTCCAAACTAGTGAAATACTACTGCTGATAAAACTGACTTCTGTAAGACAAGCCTGAGCTTCGGATTCTGCAGAGATTTTTTTGTTGTGAACCAAGGAAAACTACCAAAAAATCTATTTGTTCACTTTATTGGATATAGAGTCATAGATTTGCTCCTCATGGGCCTGAATCTCCAGACCCTTCCCTGTCTTTGTTGCCCTTCTCAAAGTGAAGGAATTCTTCAATTCCCTCGTGATCTGTTTAATTCACCTGCAATTAGGTGAAATCACCCATTCCTCTAAAACATGATTGAACAGTGATTTTTTGTACTTACTGGAAGTTACCTCAAAGAACCTAAATATGTTTATTTTGTCATTTCCATTTCAATTTCTCTATTTCATCACCCATGTTGCTAAAATAGTCATAAAATAACCGTAAAGAAATCAAACAAACAGAAATAAACTACTAATGCCTGACCCTAATTATCAAGAATTTAATTAGTTTACCAGCAAAAATTACTTTGTTGCTGCAAAACCCAAAAGAATTCCTTAGTGGACTCACACTGCTAAATAAACATTATATTCCCATAAAATAAACTTCAATATTCTGCTGCTACAAAGCCCTAACTTTTAAAGCACCTGTATGCTGGAAAATTTTGGCAAACTTCTTACACTGAAAATACATTAATTTCTTTCCCTGACATGAAATAGATAATATTGCTACTTTAATAAAAGAAGTAAACCTATGCAGTAAAGTTTTAAATTGTTAGTAACATGACCTTTTTGAATTCTCTCTTTTAACAGGGTTTGTACCTTTCTGTAAAGCAATTCAATGCTTCTCTACAGGCGAATTTAGTTTCTAAACCGTTGAAATTTTCATGGTCTCTTGTCTTCAGAGAAAAAAAAGGTGCTGTGTTTAGGGTTTTCTGATAATAAATCTACTACATGGCTGAAAGTAAAATATATAAGCATTTAAACTCAGTTTTCAAATTCAATTGAGAAACAATTTCTTTCAGAAGCTTCATGAAAGGAGGACATGAGTTACATTTAAACATAAACAGAAGGATGGGAATTAATGTAGGATTTTTATAAAGGGCAGGTGGATGTGCAGCTTTACTGTTAGAAACAGTGTACAATTCCATTTCAGTACAAGCTTCACCTAACTGTACAAAATTTATCCTGATATGGAGCATATAAAGAAAAAAGAAAGTTTTCATCCCAGTTATCTTTCTCTTACACATTTTGATTTCAAAAGGTTCTCTGCTTTGAGCAAACAAATCTGCTCATCCAGGTACTTGATGCAAAATGTTAGAAACAGAATTCAGCTGCACCTTGGGAGGGGGTGAGCTGCTCTTATTTCTGTCCACTGATGGGGAACGCTCCTGCAAACAGAATCACCCAGGGCAGGAGGAGCTGGACACTCCAGCTGCAAATTCATGACCTTGCTGGTGATCACCACTGTAAAATTTCCAATTTGGGCTATCTAAAGTTGTTCAAATCTACAGATCTTTGCCTTTCATGCAAGCAGTAACTCCTGCTGGTCTTGTTTTCTCCCTCCTAATACAAAGCAAACCTGGAGCTCCATGTCTTCTACCCCTTAAAAACTGTTCTTCCTCACCTCTGTCAAGAGAGCAAAAAATGCATTCACATGTAAAGCGATTTTTTTTAACTGAATATGGGTTTTGATAGTTAAACTTGTTATTTGATATGGTTAATCGTGTTTATATAAATAATCTATTGCTTATTAATATTTTGAAGGAGGACGTAGGAATTCCTCCTCTTTTCCCAAGAATGTAAAGACAAATAACAAAATTATTACAACTCTCTAACAGTTAGAGATCTGTTCCTTGACACTGGGCTCCTGGAAGCTGAGATGTGGCCATCTACTGGAAATCCAGATGTTTATTCTTGCCCTGGACAGATAAACATTTTGTACATGATTAAATAGTCCTTGTTAGAGCAGCAATCCTCCCACCTTAGGTTCAGGCTGAAAAGTTAAAGTAACTTGAGCTGGTTTGTATTCCAGCATTGTGATTTTTAAATTAATTTTGAATCAAGTCTATAACTAACTATCAATCAAATCCAACATAAGAGGAGATTGCCCAAGAGTAGATGCTGTGACAGCCCAGATGTATAATTACTAATGTATTTAGAAACACCCTGCAAATCTGTAATAAAGATCAATGGCTTACAGCATAATTTGGCATCTAAAGCACAGAACTCTGATTGTATTGTGTTTGTAAACATGTTTTAAGCTGTTGATAAGGTCTGTCAAACAGAGGAAATTGAAGTCACTGTGGCAAAGATCCCTGAGATAGTTAGCATCCTAAGAGAAAATGATCTGCCAACTTCTCCCAGCCTTGCTGCCATTTGTGACATATGCAGCTGTACAAAACTGGCTTAGGGGAGATCCCTGAACGAGTCAGGGTAGACAGTGCCATTCAAAACAAAAATCCCAGAGGTGAGGGGGCTGGGAGCAGCAGGATAATTCTAGATGTAAGGAAAATACATATTTCCAAAAGCAATAGTCATTATCTTGTCACGAGGCCGCTGCAATAGGAAATGTCATTGCAGTCATTGAGTCTGGAACTATGACCACAAGTCATTAATTTTAATTTGCTAGCAGTGCTTTGATTGTTACATAGCACCAAAGACCTGGAGAAATCCCCAGGTGAGGCACATTTGAAATTACTGAGCAGTTTGGATTCTGCTGTTGGTGACAAACGATCAACACTGGAAATATTTGGATTTTTCAGCAATGGGAGACATTTGCACCTGGGCCCTGAGCCACAGATATGGAGGGCATCATGACTGATTAATCCCAGGCAGCAACTACAGCACTCTACCATCATTTACAGGGTCATGGAAGAAAATTTTCCGTACAACCCATGAGGTGCTAGATAATTCTCCCAATGAAATGGAACAGCAATGCTGAAAAACTGATTTCAAAAGATCCCAATTCCACCTATTTTGTGTTTCATTTTGTGGATGTTATATAAATTGATGTTTGCCTAATAATATTTACAAATGGATTTATAGATAACTAGCAAAAAAAAAATCTACAGGAGGATACAATAATAAAGGGAAAATAGGATAACAGGTGTTTGAAAACTGGGAAAATCATCATTCTCCTGAGGAGTGCTAATCATCAGTAAAATAATTGTTTCTATCAGTGGTGTACAGAGGGAATCAGAGATACCATGCATTTATCACACCAAATAAACCACATTTGCTGTAGGTTTGAACCAGATCAGCACACGACAGGAACTTGATCATATTTTAGACCAGAATAGTAACACTTTCAAGGCCACCCTGGCGAAACTAGCTAAGTCAAAGGGATTTTGAGAATACAGAGGGTTTTTTTCTCTGACAAGAGCATGTTTATTCACACTACTTCTTACACAAGAAATTCAAGTAAAGGAGCAAACAACCAGCCAGAAATGGAGCCTGGCAGAGCTGTGTCTACATTCACAGTGTCAGTGAGTTTTATTAATTCTCTGGGTTCCTAACTTCAGTATCATTCATCCACAATAATTCATTTCCTAGTCTGTGTCATAAACATTTTTAATAATATTTTTTTTTATAGATGAAGGGAAGGTAAACATTCTCCCTTTCAAGGATGGGATTTTGACACAATCCTGGGTTCCTGCTGACAGAAAACCCCCTAGGTGTCCTTTTCCCATATGTTGCCAGAAAAAGACCCTTATTTAGCCAAAAAAACCCTCAAAGCCCTCCAAATTTTTTTTTTTTTTTTCACACAGACTTACATAAGGGAAGGAAATAAATCACTCAGTTCACTCTGCCTCACACGGGCAGAGTGCAGAGGGTGCCACAGATCCTGACTCTTTTGGTTGTCCAGGTGAGTCCCTGACAAACCCACATTCTCCTGTCAGGAGCACAAGCCTGGCAGCAAGAGGAGCAGAGCAGCAGGAGCTCTGGGGTCCCCAGGATGTCCCAGTAACGTGGGTGAGGTTGTTCCTTGCTCTGGCAGGAGCAGACAAACAGCAGCTGGTGCCGAGAGCACCAGACACTGATTTTTTGGGAAACCACAATGAATTAAATGTAACATTTCTCGTGCTGCTTCACCTGGCCTAGGGACACCCTGGCCACAGGACAGGTTTGCTGAGACAGAATCTGTTCTGTAAGGAGTTTGTAGGTTGGCTGCAAGTCCCATCCATTTAATTCTGTGTTTCCACAGCCTTCCTCACAATGCTATGTGAACACCTATGAAGTCTGCCAGTGGTGAAACTGCCTGCGGTGGAGCTGTCAGGATCAGAAAAGAATGCTAAATTAACTGGGGTTTAAAACTGATAGGAGCAGAAAGGTACCTGAAGGTCTATTGCTTTTCACTAATTCCCCTAGATCTTAAGAAACTCATTCTTTGGCATAATTCTCATTCAGTTTGACAGTAACTGACCCTGCAGCTATTCCACCTTTTGAATTCATCAATCAGATTCCTTTTCTTCTCAATGGTTGCTAATCCTGTCTCATACTTATTTCCTGTACTACCCAACCCTCCCAGAGTCTAAAAGCTTAGAGACAGGTCATAAACCATCAGGTTCTCTAAGAGGCTGCCTCATTCTTTGCATATTAAGAACCAGCATGGGGAAATGCTCCTCTTGCAACACAAGGAAAGAGAGGAAAAAACCCTAAACTCAGCATGCAGAATGAGATACCTTCTGACAACTATTCAGCATAGAAAGACCTGGTTATCACATCAGATCCTGTGGCTAGAAATAAAATATTTGCTGTGTAATCACTGATCTCAATCTGGAATCAGATTTTAAAATATTTATATTTTAAGAAAACAAAATATACTGTTTCACAATTCTAGAGTTCTACCAGTTGTCAGCAACAGCTTCTTGTGTTTTGGGGGCCATTTAGTTTTGTTATTCAATATACAATATAATATATATTGAATATATACATTATAAATACAATGCTACAACATTGGCAATGCCTTAACAAGAGAAATCCCTTAAAAAGCATCTCCTGCATTTTCAATTTCAAGATTGTCCCTAAATGACAGGGTTAAAATTCAGGGTTCTGAGATTAGTCTGCATCTATAAATAATGTCAAAGGTTCAATCTCCTACTGATAAAATAGGCTTTTATTTTACTGCATTCAACTAAAAGCAAATTTTTACATAGAGAATAAAATGATTCATCAAAATAAAATTTTGAATCCAGTTTTTCTCACCAGCAAGAAATTTCTGTTCTTCAGTTGAGAACATCGTGTTCTTTAATTGTTAATTATAACATTCTGCAGCTCTTCTTCTCTGGTTAAGGACAAAGGAATAGACACTTGTGTCAATGCAAAGATTCTTTAGTGTCTGTGCTCTAAGCTTCACCTCTCCCTTTAGTTTTAGTGGAAGACCCCAGTTTCCCTAAGTGCTCTATATTCAGTTGTTTCTTCTGTTTCTTTGCACTGTTTTAAATTCTGTATGTGATCTTAATTGACAACACAGGCTAAGGCCGTGGAAGAAGAGAGAAATGTATAATTATATTAAGAAAGGAGAGGAAAACATAACTGAGAGAGCTATAACCAGGTATAATTTCAAATGGATGTGTCTTAGGAGAGGTGAAAACAACTGCAGAACAAAATTATATCCATGATATCACTTCTAACAAATCAAATAGAGCAAATGACCTGGGATTCCAGTTAACACATCTATGCAATTTATCTAGCTGAGGAGTCTATTTAGGCATACAGGGAGTTTAACAAGTTTTCAGTGTGTGGGAAATGAAAATTGAATACATAGATATTTTCAGTAAAAATTTTCCTTTTTTCACCCCTAATTTTAACTGATCAGTCAATCACAGTCCAGATTTTTGATTGTTTTGACACAATGCAGTTGATTAGCATTTTTCAGAAACTCTCCCATTTCCCCACAACACCTTCCTGCTACACCAGCCATAAATTATTTCTGTTGTTATTACTATCTGTGCTGGTTTGGGGTAGAGTTAACTCCCTTCTCAGTAGCTGGTGGGGGGCTGTGTTGTGGATTCGTGCTGGGAACACTGTTTATGACACAGGGATGTTTTCATAACTGGACAGTGACTCTTATGCACTAAATCCATTCCTGCATCACATCCCTCATCTTAGTTGCATCCAAAACCCCACAGCTGTTGGAATCAGAGTGCTCTGCACCTTGAGTAGCAGCCCAGATAAGTGGGAAGGATCAGGAGGCTCACTCAAAAGGACCCTGTCCATCCCTCTGACAAGCTGACTTATGTGCAGCTGCTTAGTCCATGACATCAGACTGGATTTATCAGGGAATGCAGCAAAGATCAGCTGATATTTCCTTCTCACTCACTCCTGGATCCAGCCCTCCCACCCACACCCCAAGGTGCACTCCAGGCTGCTGCATGCTGATGTTCTCCAGCAAGTGAGCTCTGCTCTACTCTTGGCAGGAGGTGCTGAGGGTCAGCATCAGTTGGCATTGCTGGAGGTACAAGCACAGTGAAAGGGAACCATTGATTTCCTGACTCAATGTGCTTTTTATTTTGGCACAGATTTGCACATTGCAAGTGTTATTTTGATGCTCATTGTTCTCCAGACTTCTCACCAAGTCTCTCTTTACATCTCAGTTCCCCCATGCACCAGGGTGCTGCAAGAGATGACCCTAGTTGGGAGCTCCGAGGTGATGTCAGGCCTTATTTTTATTGCCAATGATGAGTGCTGAATTTATGTTTGGAGTGGCTGCTCAGGAAGAGCAGGGAGAGGATATAACAATGCAGAGGAGTACCCAGTGCCTGCCAAAGTGCAGCTTCATGGGCAAGCTCCTGTCTTTCAGGGAACTGTCAGGCACACGTGCAATAAACCACAATTGTGTTCAAAGCTAATGCTAATATGGCTCAGTGGGAGACTGGTTTTAAATGTCACATTTTCAAGCCCTTCTCTAAACTATCTTTCCTAGAGAATACTTCAAGGGAACTGGCATTCTAATGAATTCCTTAGGCCTGATTTCAGAGCTATTAAGTGCACCTCTGATCACAAGTGCAATGGGAGATACTGACAGATATTCAGGCTTATCCTACCTAGATAGACAGGTTGTATAAATACTCCATTTGAAATATTCCCACCCAAGTGGGAAGGAAGCATGACAAATCAGCCTGAATTAGGATGAAGATGGCAGGGTGACAATGCAACTTATCTACCTGAAGCAAGCTACTTCAAAATTATGTGAAAAAGAAGATCTTAAAATATATAAACCTTTGTATAAAACACGGATATATAATACCAATAGATAATAACAGATAAAAAAAATGAGTTTTGGGGATAATGAAAGGCCACATTTTACAATTTATGTACAGTTGCACATATTTTCAAAGTGTTCTGGTTTTTGGTGGAATATAAATTCTCTCCTGGAATTCAGAGAACCTGTCTCCTCCTGTACTAGAACAAACAGGTAATTTAGAATAATTTGATCATTTTTGACACATTCCTCCTGGTATTGCCTAGAAAAAGTGTTGACAAATTTAAAATCTTGTTGGCAAAAAAGTAATATTCCTTATGGGCTCACCACCTGTTTATTGATGCCCGGCCAGTCCCTGACCAGCCATCGGCCCTTCCCAGCCAACTCCCCCCAGTTTCTGCACTGGACATGACATTCCATGGCCTGGAATATCCCTTTGGCCAGGCTGGATCATTGTCCTGGCCAGGCTTCCTCTGGGTTCCTTGTGCACCTTCCCACAGGCAGAGCATGGGAAACTGAAAAGCTGCAACTACAAAGCTGAAACCACTCAGCAGCAACTAAAACATCAGTGTCCTACCAGTGTTATCCCCATTCTAAATCAAAAATAAAACATGGTAAGAGATGCTAGGAAGAGAATTAACTCTCTCCCAGCTGCAGCCAGGCCAAGCTGTATCTCTCACTATAATATGTTACATCCCTTCTTCTCACAGGTTACTCCTCTTTCTCTCCCTTTGGCCATTTGGCAGCTGCAGCAGAGGAAAGTTTTGTGCAAAGAAAAATACCTGGTGCTTTGCACTGGGAAAGAAGGCAGTGCATCAGCCTGGGATGGAAAAAGGGAGCTTCATAGCAGAGGAGCAGCAACTGAGAGCCCCCCGGCCCCAAGTGCTCTGATTTTCCTTTAAGTGGAGTTTGATGAAACAGAAATCCTGCTCAGCTGGATTCATCACAGCTTCATCACAGTTCATCACAGCTGGAGAGAACAATTAAACATGAGCCTCCTAGATGTTTAGTCAACAGGGAGCTGTCTGTCTGACATGGCTCTAACTGAGAAATATGAGATCTCAGAGCCCTAAATAGAGATCTATTCAGGATATGGAACACCAGGACAGTCTGACATTTGACGAAGACTGAACCTATAAAAGTTCATCATTTAAATGAAGATCTGGACGTGTAAAGACAATAACTAACTTATCTGAAGGTCTAAAAGTTATCTAAATAGGAGAGATACAGGTGTTGTGTGTGTCCTATCCCTCCCCCATCCCTCAGTATCTCCTACAGAAAAACAAGAGATACGAATCAGGGACACAATGACAATTAGCCTCCTAATTAAAGAATAAGAAAAAGGCTAGGCAGTAAAGCAAGTTATTCCTGGTAGGATATTCCCAGTTGTTCCTCAGTCTAAATAAGACTGTTTTCTCCTCAAATGTCACAGCATATTAAGTGCCAGGAGAGAATTATTTCAGCGTATGATGAACAAAACAACACAACCCCAAGGAATGAAGTCACAAAGCTGTCCATGAAGTGAATTGCAGCTCGAATTCCAGATAATTAGGAGTCAAGACTCCTACAGTATGAATCCTGCTGCAGAGGCAAACCCCACGACATTAAATACTTTTCTCATTTGTTTTGGTATACTCAAACTATTGGCAAGTGAAGGTCAAACAACTTCTCCAAGTATCCTCAGCAATGTAAGAAAACTGGGCACCTCCAAAACTTCGCAGTCCAGGTTTGCAGGATCAGGATTTCTCTCTGAGCACATCGATACAGGGGAAAGGAAGGCCAAGGGAGAGCCAACACCTCTGGTGCTGTCCATCCTTGTGTTTTTCTTTTCCTGATGCAAAGCCATTCCCAGGTCTTGCTCTGACAACACTCAGCTAATTATCTCCACAGCCTTTCATCTCCATGATTCTGTGCTTCAGGATGTCCGTGTGAGCACAAGTCACAGACCTCAGCTCCTGTCAAACCTGGCTGAGCTGCTCTGTACCTGCACCAGGGCTTCCAACTGCAGCTGCTGAACCCACCCACCAGTTTTGCAAAGAGTCATTCCTGCATGGTTGGAAACTATCTTTAGCATGCTAATGTTCAATATTCACATTATTGCTGCACAGGAGCTGATGAAAACTATTAGTTATGATGCTTAACTACTGTGTGAGAAGAAATTAAAATTCCCTTTAGGAGGAATGAATGGGCCATAGAACTACTAAAGGCCTGACTATAACATTTTCTATATGTTTATTGATCTAAGGCCAACAAACTACAATTCACTTGACATGCCAGGGTTTATTTATTTATTTAGTGGCACGCTTGAGTCACAATTATTTCCAAAATGTATTTTCAGACATGCTAATGCCTTCATGAACATGGTTAATCATGACATGGCTAAGTCCTCAAGTAGTCCAAGCAACAGATGAAGTTACTTTAGATGACAAATTAGGAACAAAAGTCCTCTCTTGAAATGTACCAAAATAGACCACAAGCACATTTGTTTCTCTCACTGATCATTAATTCAGACTAAATATAACATGAATGCTAATTAAAATTTTGTTGGTTTTCACTGCTTTCTGACAGCAAAACCACAGAGCCAATGGGTGCACTGAACTAATTTCACTGACAAATACTTGGCAACACAGTCTGTTGAAACTTCAGATTTAGTGAAAAACTAACAGTATTTGGATCAGTTCTGAAATATGCCCAAATACCTAATTTTCCAAAGCATCTGTTACACACGACTCTTCGAACGCTAAATATTTCAATGCCTTTTGTTCTTCTGTTGAAAAATTCTAATGTATAATATTCAAAATCTCACCTAACATCCAGAGAAATATAGAAGACAGAAGTGAAAATTATTCTGCTAGATTATCCTTAAAGCTGAAGACACCAAAGTGCTCACTTATCTTTTACTACAGTTTTACTTATCTGTGGTAAAAGAGGGGGAATTATCGGTTATTATTTATATACAAACAGGAACTTATGAAGTTAGTTAATTGCGCCCTCATTTCACTGTTTCAGATCTACACTGCCAACTCCCAGGCAGAAGTCTGAAGGAGCCAATATTGTGATTTTTGGCAGAAGATGAACAGGTGTGTTTTTGCATGTGGGCCTAGCCAAGATGCAGGGGCTCGTGGGTGGCCCCTGGCAAGAGCCAAGGCCAGGGGAGTGGACACAGCCCTTGCAGTTTCAGTGTCTGCCCCAGCATGCAGTGGCCTCGACACCGTGGCCAATTCCAAGGCTGCACACGGGAATTCTGAGCAGGAGGCTCAGCTTTCCCTCCTAAGAGAAGCTACAGCAACTTTTGAAGTTCTAAGGATGGCACCAACCCGTGTCTCTCACATCACTTTAAACGTGCTTTGTTGAAGATAACACAAGGAAGCCTCCTGGGGCTGTGTAGTCTCCTGTGGGATTATTATTCAGCAGCAAATACTTGCCTGGATCCTACTGTGCTCGATTCTAAATCAGTACAAGTATCTGCTATCTGACACCTCCTGAAAACTGACTGCATTTTAGGGGACAGTCTGGGCTGTAAATTATTTATCTTGACTTACACTGCTTGCTTTTCTATGCTCGGAAAGAGCTAGAATGGCCAGACCCTCATGACTTGTTGCATGACTGGATTTAAGATTATTTCAGTGTCTTGGCTTCATATCTATTATCTTTTTCTATAGTCAGAAGGTATTTTAAAGAAAAAAAGAAAAAGGATTTTAAATTTTAAAGAAAGTATTTCCTTTATGTGTTAATAACACCTTAGTAAAATTATATTTTCCTATGCGAGTTTCACCTTATTCACAAGAATAAACAAGTTTTAAAGAATTTTAAAAAATAATTAATTTCTAAATTATTTTTTCCTTTCCTGCTAATATTGATTAGATCCCAGAGTACTGTGATAACTTAGAAGTAAAAGAAGCATTTCTGATCTTACTAAACCTCCAAACAATTGTACGTGTCCTCTGTGGCCAACCATTATAAAACCTCTTTTTGTTTTTTGAATTGGCTTCTGGTTTTTGGTAGGTTATTTGTTTTGTTGTTGTTGTTTTTTCAGGGTTTTTTTTTCTCTTTTTTTGGAATTATTTTTGGTTGGTTTTGGGGTTTTTTACCTTTTTATTTTTGTTTGGTTGGGTTTTTTTGGGTTTCTTTTTGGTTTTGTTTGTTTGTTTTGTGGGTTTTTTTCATTTTGTTGGTTTGGTTTTGGTTTTTTGATTTTTTTTTTGTTGGTTTGGGTTTGGGGTTTTTTTTTGTTTTTCTTTTTGTTGGTTTGGGGTTTTGTTTGGTTTTCTTTGGCTTTTTTTTGTTTGGTTTTTTTTTGGTGCTTTGCTTTTTCTTTGGTTTTGTTTGTTTGTTTTTTAGTTAAGTTTTGAGACAACCAAATAGACAGAGTTCAGTGAACAACTGAGGTGGCTGCTGAGCCTTTGGCTCCATTTCAGTGCCACATTATCCTGGTGCTTGGTTTGGTGTTTGATTCCAACCTCCCTGGTCCTCAGCCTTTCCTCCAGTCCCTTCAGCATCTCCACAGCCTCCTCTGGCCCCACTCCAGGAGCTCCCTGACCCTCCTGTCCCGAGGACCCAGCGCTGGACACAGCACCCCAGAGGTGCCTCCCAGGCTGGGCAGAGGGGCAGGATCCCTCCCTGACCTGCTGCCAATCCTCTCCCTAAGTCTGACACCATTAAATCTCCATCAGGCAGAAAAATCTCAAATAACTCCCTCTCCACCAGGCATTTTGATAAGTTAGCACAGCAGTCCATAAACATGTTTCATATTAGTAAAACAAATTCCTGTTTGCAGCCAAACGTGGCAGCGCATCAGCGCGTATTGCTGCGAGATGGCCTTTACAAAGGCAATAATAAATCACAAACACCCTTAATAGGATAATACTACCATGAATGTGGAAAGAAAAAAGCATCTGTAACCCGCAGATTAAAAAAGGCAGCATATTTAATACGAAACAATGTAATGTAATGCCAACAGGAGACGAGAAGATTACAAATTTCTTCAATTAGTCATACAGCCAAACCATGAATACAAATACTCACTATCAGCACTCTGATACAGAAAGCACACCAGAAAATAGGTCAAAATATAGCATATCAGGACTGCTCAAACAAATGACAGTCATGTGAAGATAATGTTTTGGATTTGGTTTTTACTTTTTAATATACTATCAGATATTGAGTTCTGGCTGTATTTATCAAATATCTTCACTATACATTACATCCCTTTAAGGATTAGGCTGTCATGAGCTTGACTCTTCTAAGACACCTAAAAGGTTACCCCCCCATTTGCCTTTTTGTTTGGGGGTGGAGAAAGAATAATATAAGACATCTCATAAATCACCTAGATAGAAAGACCCTTCAGGAGAAAAATATTTTCATTTAATTGTTAGACTCTGATTGGCAACTAAAAAAAATAAAAATATCTCTCTCTTTTATATATCTATCTATTTATCTCATATTCTGAACATCATCTTACCTAAGGAAATACTCTCTTTTTCCAACCTGACCCATTTCTTCATGTCCTTTGGTTTTCTCCTGTGGCCATTACCATGCAATGGCCAAGTGTAGGAAGTTCCAAGGGTAAATGTGTTTGATTTAGTGAACTCACTGATTGGGACCAGCTTTTTGATCCATCTGATTGACCTCCAGCTTTGTGTCGTGGCTGTTCACTCTACTTTCAGGGATCATGAATTTCCTGTGCTTTAAGGCTCACGAAGAAGTACAATCCTGTGAATCAAAAACTGTCAAACATTCCTACCAAAACTGTTCACTCGCATAAATCAAAAGGAAAAGATCAAATCCAGGCCATCAAAGACTGAAGTGCCATCCCATGAAAGCAAGCCAAAGAGCTCAGGAACAGTATTCAAGATGCAAAGTGCATGCAAGGGAGTGATTCTGACTGCAAACAACACCTCTGCAAAGGGAACTTCAGCCCACACCATCTATTCTCTATCACAAACTAAACCATCAGTAATTTTTAAAAATACTCAGGCACCAGCAGCTTGAACCCCAGCTGGTATTTTAGTGACAACTGATAATTATAAACCTCTGCCTTTCTGTCAGAAGGGCTTGAAGGACTTTGCTGTACCAACAGAGCAGCACCTGCCTGCTCAGGGGGCAGCTTTGGCACTCCTGAAACCAATAATTCAACAATTTTTCACCCTCACTCTTCTCAGCAGTTGCTGCTAATGAAAATGATAACCAAGAGACCTATGCAAAGTTACAATGAGGAACCAGGATAACAGTAAAAATTTCAATATTCAAGCTGTGTAAGACCATTTTGATTCAATTCATTTGCAGATTATTTTAGAATAAAAAAAATAAATAAAAAGAAGAAAGCCTGTGGTTGAAAATTCATAGCGCACCAAAAGTTTCAGCAGTTACCTTATGGCATAGCTGTGGAACTAAGGGGAGGTCACAATCAAGGCTTTTAAATTTTACCTCAATATACTACCAACATTCATTCTTGGTACTTATGCTTCAAAACATCGTGTCTTTAAAATCCTTGTTTTATACATTTTCATTTAAGTCAGCCCCAGGTAAGAAAGAAAACATTACACACAGATCTTTAAAAAGGAGCTTTCCTTCAGTCCAAGACCCTGCATTTTAATGCAGGCCGTTTTTGTCTACCGTACAATCAATCTAATTTATATAAACTTTTACTTCTTCAGTTTAACAGATCATTTTCCACCCATAACCTTCAGTTGTATTTCCAAAAATCAGATAAATAATACCTCTGTCTTTACTTAAAAATGCTTTAATTAATACTTTAAAAACTTTCTTATCCAAGAAATGTAACATCAACTGGACACATTAATTTTGTAAACCCATCAACTTTATGCTTTTTCTCATTTACGCATTTGCATTATGTATTTCCATCTTTCAGTTGTTAGTACTCGAATTTGATATGCAATTAACAATTTCATAGTCAAATCTCTCTGGATTTGGGAAATACTTAGAATTTTATGTGATAAATTTTCCGAGTCCCTGAGTAGTGGTTCTGCATTACAGGTGTTGGTATTTTTCTCTGTTGTACCAACCAGCCAATTTGTCCAGTATTCGAAATCACAAGCAGTACTGAAAATTGGAATTTTTCCTGCTTAATCTTTTTACATGTAGTACTGTTTTCTCCAAATACCTCCAAGACAGTCTGATGATTAGCATACATCAAATGCATTGCTGACTATTACCAAAAATAGGGCTCCTTTCAACATGCTGAAGGCAACTGTTGCTGACAGAAATTAAGTAGCTGTTTCAATCTTTGTGATA
The DNA here is from genome assembly GCF_017639235.1 of Corvus kubaryi. Taxonomy (NCBI): domain Eukaryota; kingdom Metazoa; phylum Chordata; class Aves; order Passeriformes; family Corvidae; genus Corvus; species Corvus kubaryi. The sequence continues at coordinate 4,217,419 of NW_024581101.1, forward strand.
TGTTCCATATTTCAAGAGCTACAGCCCAGTAGAGTTTTTAGTTGCCCTTTTCCAATCTTTCCCCCACCCACCCCAATTCCTATTTATGCCTGATTATAGAGATGCTTCATACTCAGTCCTGATCTAAAGCCCTTAAAAGAAATTCTCTTAATTTAGACTTTTTTTTTTTTTTTACTGATTAATTTGAAATATCATAACATGTGATTTAGAAATGTCTGGGAAGAAATGCTATTTATAGATGTTATCCCTAATAACACTCTGAAGTGCTGCTTTTCGTCTTTGGTTCTTGCAGTTCTTCAGCTGTGAAAAATTTCTTTCTCTAAAATATTATAGAGCCTCAGAACTGCAAGTGCAGAATAAAAGGCAGACACTACTCTCAATTCCCAGACACTTTACCCTGGAATGCTGCAGTTCCAGGACTCACACACAACATGATTCACTCTGTGCTCCAGGAAGAAAATGGAAGTGACTTGAGGTAGATCAGAATTAGTGATTCTCTAAAGAATTTTCTCAACCCTCTCCTTTGAGAAAAGGTTTATTTTAGTAAAGGCTGAAGCTCACTTGGAAGAGTAGGAGCAGCTTTTTCCTCGGAAGGAGCTCATCCCCCAGCTAAACAGCAACACAAATCCATTGTGACTGCTATGAATTGCTTCTCAGCATTGATTCACTGGCTGCTGACCATTTTATAAAGTGGGCAGCCTGAATTCTGCAGACCAGACTGGGAGCAAAAGTGTTCTTAACGGAGGATTAATATTGACATGGATTTCTGCCATAGTAACAAAAGCAGGGGAACACAGTTCATATAAATGATCACTTCATTATCCAAATTTGTGTCTTCCGATATTTCCTCAGAAAACGTTGCACAATGGCCTCCGTGTTCCTGAAGAACTCTATTTGTTCTTTTATTGAAATGTTGCCATCAGAAAGCATCTTTTGTTCCCATCCATAATTCAGAGCTTCCTTCAGAAAAGGCAGGAGCTGACTGTTCAAATATATTGAAACTCTCATAGCCTGCAGCACCTGCTGCAATGCATTATTGATACTCAGCAGTGGCACTGACGCATTTCTGGGAGCATCTGCTTTCCTCTGGATGGGACAGCTCCAAAAGGAAATACATTTCCTGTGGACTTCCTTTTTCTGATACTTTCCCAAGATCTTCAAAAGATCGACCTCTGGACAGTTCTAAGTTAGAGCATCTTAAGGAAGCCTCTACACTTTCTTTTGTTAACATTATTTTGTAAATTTTTTTTCCCCTACAACCCATCTTTTCCTTCACTCTGCAGGGAAATGGAGCTGATTTAGAGGGAGGAAGGAAGGCTGGCAGATTTGTGCCCTCAGTTGGTGCACTCAGGGCCCTGGCAAAGCTCCTCTAGTTCCATGATTAGTCACTGCTTATGGTAAGGTTTCTGTCAGCCCTATCCAGCCTCTCTGAGATCAGCACAGTTTGTCACAGACTGGCGCTGAAGTTCCAGGGTTGCAGGTTCAGCCCCTGAAAGGGCCACTCAGTAACCACTGGGACTTGAGGGTCCTTTTGGGTCCTCTCCAGCTCAGAATCTTCTGTGATTCTCTGAGGCCTGGCCTAGTGTCCCCTGTTTTTGAAGTGGTCAGTCAAACAAGTGCTTTATTTTGGGACAAAAAGGACTTTTCCTTCTGGCTAAATAAGAATCCAGCATGATTTTCCTCACATTATAAAGCTCAGCTCTTTGCTGATTGAGAACTGCCTACCCTGTTCAAAAGCAGTTCAGGTTCCTGACAAAAGATGAAGTGCAGGGCTGGATCTCATCAAGACTTCATCCAAAGGAATTTTGCTGGCAACCTTCAGTCCTTTAGATTATATCACTTCTGACATCAACATCACAACAGAAATAGGCACGAGTAGAAATGGAGAGGAATGAATCTACAATATGTAATTTATTGCTGCAATCTTCAGATCCCAAGTGAGTTAATTTTAAAAAGCTGTCAGGTAATTATTTTGTGCTTTGGGTTTTTTCCTTCTTGACTGGAACAATGAATCATTAAATAAGTGAGAGCTGAAGACACCTTGCTGAGGAGAACCGTCTAGCATCAGTAAGCAGAGAAAAATCTGATTCTGATAGCAGCCTCATCAGTTACTACATAATTTAAATGGAAGTTGGATAATCCTAAAGGCTTTTAGAATCTCATCTAAGCAGTGCTATTACTCATTCTCAAAACATTTTATTGCAAGAAGACCTCTTTTTATGCTCTCAGATAAATTTAACAGGATCCCTGTAATTTTATTTTTATGTAAATATGTACACCCCATATATAATAAAATGGTTTACTGCTGAGCATTTAAAGCACAGGCTTCTACAGTTCTTTTTACATGGAATATGAGCCCTCAAATAAAACCTAGACCCATGCACTACTTTTAGTTTGGACAGATCCACTTCTCTCTCCACTTCCTAATCAAGCAGTAATTACCATTTACAATATTCATACTGTGTGACCTATCAGCTTTCTGATTAAAATACATCCAATCACTTGACAAATAAATCTAATTCTGCAATATTCTCCCAAGCTTTCCATTTTTATGGAAAGGCATGGCATCTCAACCACGTGAAACCAAATACATGCAGAAAGATTTCTGCTTCTTTTTCAATATGTACCACACAAGAGTTTGCAATGAGCAGTTATGGTGCAGAATTCTGTGGCCTTAAGACATCCATGGCACAGAGATACTGACCCAGTTCAGGGTAAAAAAAATCTGCTGAAGGTAGCACCATAAGAGAGATCTCTAAATAAAGGTGAAGAGTAGTCTACCAGTTCCTGAGGTACTCAGGAAATCCTCAATTGGTCATTTAATCCCTTTAGTTCCTGCCATTGTGGTGCTGCCAGGCAAACCTGGTGCCAACAATCTGGTCAATGGCCACAAACCAGATGCTTGGAATAAATGAGCAGAAGAGAACCTGTAGATAAAGCATCCTTCCAGACCCAGCCTTGCACAAAATAAAAGTAGTTTTGTTAAATTTCTCCATTTATATTTTCTAAATCCATTCTTGTTCAGAAATATCCACAGAACCACCTTCACATCTAATTATTGTTATGTATATGTTTCCTGCTCATTTCCGTAAAACTGCTCATTATTTTTCATTAGTGAATGGAACCAGAAACAAATTTAAAGCAGAGAGTTCACTTGTCTCCCAAAAGTTGGCAGTACAAAATGAAGCAACCTCTCTATGTGTGTTAATCATTTATCTCAGGGCATTATGCCACATGATCGGAAAATTGTCACAATCTCAACGTTCTTTAGCTACAGCAAGTGTACCTTCATCCATAGGAAAATAATTATGAAGAAAGATTAAGTACTCAAATTACCTCTTTTCCCCCCTCCATTACTCTATCTCCAACCTCTCTCTCTTTTTTTTTTAATATTGTTACAGTTGCATATGGGGTATATAATTTTTATCTGGTATTTAAATGTATTTGTAGTATTGGTTTTCATTTATTTGTTTTTATGATTAGGGAGTTATTTCACCAGCCTGTTTTCTTTCCATTTTCTAGTCAAACAGCAGCTTTTATAAGACAGTATTCTAACTGGAAAAAAATCATACAGTACATAACTCATCTCAGGGAGACAGAAAGAGAATATGGGGTTTACATCACAAGAGAAAGGAATATTTTTATTTTCCTTTTCCAACAACAGACTTTCAAATGAGTTTGAAAAAAAGTTTCATTCAGCTGCCTGTTGTGAAATTCCCTGGCCATTTTCTCTAGTGCCCTGTAATCCACTTTGTGCATAACATCTGGAATCCCAGAATGGCAAACACAGAACCTTGCAAGCGTAGGAAAACCTGAGAGATCAAAGTGCTCCTCGTGCAGATCCCCCCATGAAACATGGGCAGCACCAACACAGCAGCGCGTGCGTGTCAGCATTGCACAACACAATCAAAGAAACAAGGAACTCTGTTTGAAAGATGGGAGTTTAAAACCCTCCTCTGGTCATCCCTGAAGAGCCCACCAACGCAGCAGCCAAGCAAAGAATATTTTGGGGGTTTTTGATTACATATTTATACGTATTACTAATCATCTCTAGGGTTATTTTTAACTTTTGCAGGACTGTTTCAAAACTCATTAGTTCAGTGGTCAGATTCCAGCCAACAAGTCCTAAATGATACCATGAAAGAACTGTGAAAATGTTGGGAAGGGAAATGTGTGTCTGAGAACCTTTTAAATGGCTCTGGAAGAAAGAGAAGAGAAAAGAAACAGAATTCCAGCCCTGAACTGCAACTCTGTGATGTTCTAATTATCCAGAGTTATCCTGATTTTGCCATTGATGGCTTTTTGAACAATACATATCACAAAAATCAGGTATGCTTGGTCAGCCATGACTTCTGAAATATGAATTATTAAATCTGAAATTGCCAGAAAATCTTCCTCCCCTTGCAGTCTCTGCAATCTCTCATTCCTTCAGTTTAAAGTAATTGTTATTTCCCCTGCAGCTCTTTTTCACAACTGATTTGGAGATGGGCTGACTGTAGTTTGAGGAGCTGCACTACACTAGAAAACAAAGTATGTTTTTGGAAGAGTTTCTATGCAAATCTATAAAACCTAGAAAAAAAACAAACACAAAAACCCCAACAACCCCCTCTCCAAATATTTTCTGTGATAAAGACATCTGTGCCAGAGCAATCTCTGCACAACCAAGCAACTAAGTAAGCCCTGCCCTGCAAACCTCTAAACCTCTGCTATCTCCAGGAGCAGTGACAGCAGCACAAGACAGCAATATCTGTACTTAATTCCACCTTCCTGCTTCAGGCTACACAGACAACAGGTAGTCCCCAGGTTCCTATTTATGTTTTCCTTAGGAACTGACAACCATTAATAATTCATTTCCTAAATCATATTTGGGTGTCACCGTGAGTGATGTCACCTTCAGAAGCACAACGGTGAGCGACTTCCATCCCATCCTTGGCAAGGCCTCATTCTGTCTTGGTTTGCACTCGTGATGAGCTGTCAAACCCAATTTCCTGCCAGCTCCTTGTCAGAGCTGTGCTTGATGTCAGATATCAAACAACGCCCTTGACGCCTTTCCCTTCGCGCTCCCTCCGCCTTCCGGGGCTGCGAGGGAGAGGGTGACATTTGTGGGTCTGCATCAAACAAAGAGAGCTAATCCACCAACTGCTTTTTAAACAATCTGTTTACAAATGAATCCCAGATGATTAAGTCCTAAATAAATCTGCAAACAGCAGAAATTTCTGCTCTTTCTGCCCTTGGACTACTTTCCATCTACTTTCCTGGTAATCAGCGGCGGTTTTGTTCTGATTATGAGTTATCAAATGCGATCATTTTGCATATAAATTCCTCTCGACTTTTAAATTTAAATATACTTTAAATGGTGTAGTCAGTGAAGCAGACTCCTACATTTGCCATCAGTACTGCTGACAAAAAACCTCTTTTAGAATAGCAGTCTGACATATTTTCTAAAAAGTGAAAGTACACTTTATGAAAAGTGCACTTTGCCATGAATTATGCCAACATCCTTATAATACTCCAACTAATTCCATCCTCTCTGAAGCATGACCAAGACATACCATTAAAAAAACCCCAGCAGCCCTACCTTATAGTCAAGATGCCCAAGGGGACATATTAATCCTACAAACAAAACCACCCTGTATCTGTGAAACACTCTTTTCAGCCCACTCTTGTGAAGTACAGACCTGCCTAAGGAAGTTCCCATAGAAAAATGGGATATACACAACTCCCCTGTGCCCTGCAAAGCCCTGTGTCCACTGTTTCCAGATTTCTTTTGTTCCATCTTCCAGGATATAAATTGTTATTTTTTTGTTTCTGCATTTACCTAAACTTTTATAAGAATCTAGGAAAAAACGCTAAAAATCCCCAAGAAAACACTAAACCACGTTATTTTGTGCACTCTCCCATTAGTGTTACTTAAGATAAGAGAAAGAAGTTGAGTTGCATTAATTTTTAAGTGTATTTAGGGATTTTTTAAAATCAAATTAATGAATCCATTTCTACTACCATTGATTTACAAAAAGAACAAAAAATCAAGTAAAAAACTTTTCAAATTTCACATAATTAGCTGAAAACACCAGCTTCATAATAAATGCATCCTTAGGAAAGGTCTTAGGAATGAAACAGGAGTAGAGGCAAAGGTGCCCAAAATGTAGAAGAATTCTTAATTTCAGAGCCATTAAAAATTTTTCTGTTGAAGGTTTGATCCCTTTGGCTCCCTCTGCTCCATGACCTCGTAGCAACTACAAAAAGGCAGCAGCACACTCCTCCCTCAATGCACCCACCCCAAGGCCATGCTGCACTTGCACAGAAGAGCTCCCAAAGAACCATCCCAACACCAGCAGGAGAGAGAACAGTTGTTTGGGATAATGGAGCAGGAACAATGATGCGAGCACACATCTCCCTGCAACTGCAGCAGGAGAGCTCTACCAGAGATGGGCTGTGATGGGAACTTCGTTCTGGCCCCAAGACTCTTGTTCTCCTTTTATTTGCATCTACATAGGTGAAGGGACTTTGATGTCTACAAGAAAGTTCTGAGAGGGCAAGACTGTTTTAAATAAGGAGGGGAAGAACTGAGTCAGCCCTGACCCTACGACTCCTCTGTGCAGGGCTGATCCCTCAACACGCAGTAAAACAGCCGCTGATTAAAAAAGAAGGGCATTATAAAAGACAGTGCAAAAAGGAAAGAATGAGGAATCAATGGCTTTAGGTGAAGATCTTTCTCGATTCTGATGGCTGGAACAAAGGAGGTATGACCAGAAATTTCACTCACAGAGGACTCCTTTGTAACATATTGCAGCACTGGAACTGCCCAAATGTCTCGACAGCATTGTACTGGCACAGGTTTGACAGCACAGAGCAGACTCACAACTTTACTTCCAGGGAAGCTGTGGCAACTCACACTGGCTGAGAACTCAGCCCAATTTTAGAAGACTTTCAATGAATCACTTCTAATACAGTGCAGATGTAGCAGATGTATCTCTGCAGGATTTCAGACCAGACTTTGGGTATAGAGGATTAGTTACATTTCATAATGACATTATTTCCAGATGTCTGTAAGAGATCAGAAGAAAACTAACATCTGTTGAGGGACCAAAAGTACTGTGTACTTTTAAATATTCAGCAAGAAAGAGATCGAGTTTCAGAAAAGGAAACAATTCCTAGGACAGCTCTGGTAATAAAATACACAAGATATTCAAGAAAATGTTTCTAGCACAAATTTGTTCCACACTTGAGAGGCAAGTATAAAGTTTCCTTTAAAAATTAGGTTAGAGAGCAATATCACCTATGAATCAAAATCCTAGCACAGAGCCAGCACTCTCTACTTTTAAAACACACTGAGGAATTGGTACCAAATCACCATTTAAGTCACCAATGCTTTACTTGTTAAGCTGAACCAGGATAAAATTTTTAAAATTGCTGTCTGCTTTCCAAACCCCAATATTTAGCATGCCACAGTTCCTGCCCTCTGTTTGCAAGACATTGATCATGTTATTGAAATGCTGATTCTCATAGTTTCAGTTCTGGATCACAGAAATTCACCACTTTTGTGCCACAGCTCCCAGTCACACAAACCACATCTCATGAGGTCTGAACTTATATCTGAGTCTTGCTTCTGCTACAAACCCTGGCCTCCTGAACAAGTTATTTTCATTTCAAAAAACCCACTTTTATAGCTTCCAATGAAGCTGATTTGGACAGATATCCTGAAGAATCTGGGACATGTCCTTATTTGCACGCTGCTGCTGCCATTTTATAATAGCAATAAACTCACACCTATATAAAATCACTTCCCTGAACACCTGGAATGAGACTGGGATACAACAGGATAAGGACACAAAAAACCCTTCCCCTTTCAATGAGAGCCATTACAGGTAAAACCAAGCACCTCCTCCCCCAGATAACCAAGCATCAAAATGGAATTTTGTCCTCTGCTGCACTTGTAGGACCATGCTCCGGACAATGCTGATCACTCCACTTGTCTGAGACAACTGGCACTCAAAATACATTTGGAAACCAAACAGCAAAACATAAACCCCCCCAAGAAGTCTAATTATAAGGTAACAATACAATTCTCTTGGAGTTAATTTATGGATAGATCCAGAGTACTAAAAAATAGGCTAAGTCAAGTTTTCCTGTGGAAGAGAATGCTATTAAGTTAATTATTAAGGAGTCTTTCGTACTTTCATGCCTACACCGTGCTAATAAGAACTGGCTTCATGTAGTAACTCCAGAGGGAGTCACGTGCTGACAACAGCTAAAAGCTTCATAAATACCAGTTGTAACACTTCCCAGCTGCATTTTTTGATCTGAAACAGCTCAGAAGTGCAGGAAAACCATGACGGATGGCACTAGGAAAGTCTGGGGGTAAGATGAGAAGGAACGTTTTTCTCCAAGTGAGACTAAACAAGAGTCAAATACTGGATGTAACTTCTACATTGTACACAACTTTATTGTGAATTCTCTAAACAAAATCTAACAAGCTTTGGCTTTTTATTAATCTTATTTCCAGATGATGCCCCCAAGCTGTTTCTGGGTGGCCTTTGCTGCAGAGATTTTGAGGCTTGAAAAGTTCTCCTAGGTATGTCCAATATAAGCTTTAAGGAAATAACCAGCTGACATATTTTAAGAGGTGACCTAATTCAAGATCCCTTGTGAACCATTAATTAATTCATCATGTTGATTTATTCCATCCATTGCCTGCTTTGTCTATTCCCATTACTTCCTAAGAAAATTAAAAATTCCTTTAATTATTAAAGACCAAGGAAGACTTATGAAGCCTTTAATTTATGAAACTATTTCTCATGGATTACAAATACACCACACACAAGTGACTTCTCTATAAAAGTCCAGCAGCAAGATAATGTTCTAGAATGATCCTCTCAAACACTGCCTGAGCACATCCTCTGTTACTGATTCACACCCCCGTTCGTGAGATGCCAGCTGCAGCTTTTTCCTCTGACTACAGCTGAGAAATCAAGTTTATTCTACGGCCCCGTGATGTTTTAAACAAGGTCCAGCATGTTGTAGAAGGAAATATATATTTCTGACTTTTCACATGATACATTACTAACACTTCAAGGAAACAACTTGATGAGCAGGCTGAGTTTTGAAATCACAACTCGCATCTGCTGCTTGTGTTCCCAAACTCAGCATGTTCCAAATTTCATTCGCTTGGACAGCAAGTGCAGTTTGAGGGGTCTCTCAACGGAGTGTAAATGGGTCTGGGGTTTCCCTGAGCTGCTTGTGAAAAGCTCCCAGAGGTGAAGAATTTAATTCTTCTGGTATGGCAGCTGCTTCTGTTATGAGCTGCTTCTGGGCGAGAGAAGATGAGAAACCCAGGGCAGAGCAGGAGAACCCACATGGACTACAGCAGCTTGTTTTATTTTCCTGAAGGTCTCTGTGTAGACAAGCATTGCAAAAAATATCTACTCTGAATTTACCCAGCTGTGAGCCTTCAAATCCCAAGATTAATAAGATTTAAACTTTATAAAGTAGTTACAGTAAACAGCTACCATTTTTTCATTAAATTACTCTTTTGCTTGTTCAACACATTCTCTTTTCATGTGGCAAATATTACACCTGGGATAAATTTCAGATCAAGGGTGTTATGTCTTTTTTTTTTTTAAGAAAAAAACCAAAATGCTCAATAAAGTAAATGATGGTCCACAACATTCCCTCAATTTGGCTTAAGGTGGCTTTCCTCTGTTCTTCAAATTTGGATTCAGACACTTTGATTATAGAAGTCACAGCAACCGAAAAATTGAGGTGCCATTATAAATGGAGAGATTCAGACCATCTTGAAATCAGGTAAAGTTTCTAGAAAACTGAAAGAAAGTTAATTTTCATCAGAGAGTTTCTTTTAATGTACAACAAAGTTCACACAAGTGAGCTAATTTTTTAAAAGATCCGGAAAACCCCAATGCTCTTTTCCCTTACAGTTCCCATGGCACTTAAATGCTGAAAGTTAATGAAATATTTGTGGTTTAAGATTGTGTGTATATATATCTATGTATATATATATGTATATTTGTCTACATTTTCCCACCCAAGTTAACATGAGATGAATTTGTGTGGTTTGAAAATAAATTTGGGGTTCAAAATAACATTAATACCTCCATACAACCTCCCTTATTTGAAATAACAAGCATTGCTTAGAGACAGTTTGTTCAACTTTTCTCTCACTTTTGCAAAACCTGACAGCTGCTATCAATAAATAAGGTATTCTCACAAGATATCAGGCAGATTTCTTTTATACAGCTGCCTTTGGGCTGGGTTTCAGATATTCCAGGCCGCCTCCTGGACTAGAGCATTATTAAATAAGAGATGTGTGTAGAATAAACCCTTCTGTGACCCATAATCACATCCAAGATTTTAGATCATCCATTTCCCATCATATTCACGTCAGACCAACCTGCAATGCTACAGATGTGGGGGTTTCATTGTCAAACACTGACATTCATTTTAATAACTTCCAAATTATGCTCTTGATTCTTAGGGAAAAGGAATAATGCTCCCAAAGCCTTACTCAGTTATTGTTAATTTAGAGCCGGAGTAAATCTTTGTAGCATGGAAATGGATGTCTGCATTTTTGTTTTATTACGCACATTAAAAATTGAAAATATCATGATCTGTTCCAAGATTTTATCTGGAACATCTTCAAAAGTCTGTTCTTTGGTGGAATTAGTTCTAAAGCTTCCCAATGACTTTAAGTTTGTTTTTCCCCTGCGTGCCATGCTGGCACTCTGCCATCCTTTCCAGTGTGGGTTTTTTCCAGCTTTGCTTTTTGAGGCAAAATAGAGAGACGTGAATGTGAAGAAAGCAAACAAATCCTTTTTATCCAAAGCTTCATTTTGAAGCACACAAAAGGAATTAAAAAGTCATAGCCCTAAACATTAATCAACAACCTTCTGAATAACTAGAGCTTAGATTCACTGGGTTCAAATGCACTCTCCAAGTAGTTGCAGGTTGCCACTCTTGGCCTTTTCTCTGCCAGACTGAGAGAAGTCACCCTCTTGGTTTTGTTTTATCATTACTTTGTGGGTCTTTGCCTTGCCGCTCATGATACAAGCCACGCTCAACCCAAGCAATACAGGAGTCCTTCACAGCCACAAACACTTGTAATAACTATCCAAGGACACGGAAATAGCAAAATTTCAATTCCAGTGGTAAAAATTTCCACCATTTCTCAATATTTCAGCTGGAGTCTGGAAGGAGCTGAGGGACAAAAACAAAGGTTTAGACTGAGAATACCTCAATATGAACATCCACAGCAAAACCAGAAAGAATTAAAAGCCATTTCCTTGTTTTACACAGCACTGTGTCATATGACATTATTTGATTAAGCAGGAAATCTGCATCCCTAAAAGGGAAAAGCAGAAGGCAGTACAAATATAAAGTTATGCTGAATATATTGAAAGTGCTTTGAACTTGTAGAGATCTCCTGTTGAATTCAGTTTTGTCCAGACTCCCAGGGAAGTGCTTTGCCATGAGCTGAAAGAGCCTGGGACAGATTAGACTTTTGTATAAGATCTAATAACAAAGTCTTTGGAGAGTCCCCCTGTCACATTCCAAAGTGTAAAAGCAAACTAAATAAATACAAGATATTTTCTTGAGATATTTAAAAATGTTATTTTCTTCTAAAATGGTTCTGCTTCAATAAAAAAAGATCATAAGTAGGCTGAGATTTTGCATACAGCTATGAACAGAGCTGTTGAGCTCTTAAATATAACAAAAATTGGATCTGGAAAGATACTGGAGCTCCATTGTTCTGTGTAAAACCTCAGGAGCATATTAACAGCTAAAATGTGTTCAAACCAACTGCACCTCAGAACACTTAATTTTTCCTTTACTGCTGCCTTTAAAACGTCCCCCTGAATTGTTTAATTTTATTTATTTAAGAGAGCACCAGAAGGAGATAAATCAGCAAAAAACTGTGGCAGGTGATTACAACAACTTTACCTATTGAAGTTTATAATAAATTTGCTTTTCATTGCACCTTTCTCAAAATTGCACGAGAGAATTTTGTGTTCATGGATCACCATGGCTCATCCTGGCAATTAGAATTCAGTTGTGCTGAAAAAGAGAAAAGGGCTTGTATTGAACCCCTCCTCCTGTAAGGGTGGCACCCAGATAAGGACAACGGGGTTTGGCAGGTGGAAAGGGTCCCCTTATTTTAGGATTGTCTCCAGCAGTGCTTTTAGTTTGCAAAAGCAGCTCTCTCTTGTCAATCCCTTCTGTGCCTCTCCTTGATGCTGCTAAGTTCATGCAAAATTTCGTGACTGTTCCGATGCTCACAGGAGGAGGCATTAAGTTCCTTCCTAGATGTGAAAATATTTGCTCAAATACATTTCCCTTCACAGGGATAATTTGAAACAGTTTGGCAGCGTGAAATACCCCCTGCCCCAGCTGGAAGCTGAATAGGTCATTGACACAATACATTGATTTCCACGTCTTAATTTTTGCAGATACTGTGATTCCTCAAAGTCCAGACCAACTTGTTGAAAAATACAACTGATTTTAAAAGTTTTTTGAAATTTGGGTGCCTCAGGAACTTGGTGCAGGTTGAAATTATGTTAATATCTCAGTAAGTATTTCCATTGTGTCTTTTTTTTTTCCTTCAGATCTTCAAAATCAAAACAATGTTATAATTTTTTGACAGTTAAAATAAGTTTGTGAAGTTTTTTTGAAGCATTTGTATCATTGTCTACATTCAATTACTAATTTCAATTTCACAGGGCAAACTAAACATCATAATTTAACAGAACCTGGGAAACAATTTTGAATGCCTACTAATACAATTAATTACTAATACTAATTTACTTTTCAAATCAAACACACCAACTTCAAGTGCAATATGGAAATGAAAATCTCATTATTTTAGTTATCTGGGAGAAAGAGATTGATTTTACACATTTTTTTTTCAAAATACCTCAAACTGATGAAAAATTACAATTATAATTATGGAAAATCAAGATCTGTGAACTTAGAACTGAGATTTTCACTGACTGAAAATTAATGCCTTTTATTTATTCTAAAAACAACCTCCTGATTGCTTCATGCATGCACCTCAATTTAGTTCCATAACCATATTCCACAAATCTGTCTGGATTTTTTAGACTCTCCTTGGAAAGCTGCTGCAGCATCTCCTTAATTGTTTTAATCACTTTCATCCATGCCTTTTCTAATTTGATTATACATTCTTGAAATGCAGCAAACAAAACTGCACGTGGTGCTGTAAATTTGGGAGGGACAAGGTTTTATACAGCACTAAAGCAATGGATTTTAGGCTTGGAGAGTCACATGCCACATTGTAGGGGAATGCACAATGGATCAGGAGAAAAAGGAACAGGAATAAACAGAGTTTCATCCATTAAAATTACTCCACTGTAACCATGCATCTGATGATCTTTTGTAAATAATCACCACATCACAAGTAACGTGAAAAAGATATGCAGATTTCAGTGGCGGTTACTAAAAAATCAGATATTAGAGCAGAAATACTCTGAAACAAAGGGAAAGATAAAGAAGCTGCATCACCATGGCCAAAGTCAGCATTTGGGAGGTACCAACACAGCCTCAGAGAGAAACTCTTATGAGCTCAGAAGCTGAGAACTCAGGTAAAACTACAAAGTCACCTCTAAATCCTGCCTTTAAATAAAGATCAGACAGGAGAGAGACCTTGCCAAAACCTGAGAATTCCTCCTCATCTTTTAAGGCTGCAGCATCTCTCACATGAGTGATTTCTTCAGGCAGTACCTACAAATCCTGACTTCAAACCCTTGGATCCCAGAGCACTTCAAACCCCACATTAACCTTGCTTTGCCTCCACCAGCGAGCAGGCAGGCAAACAATGCAGCAGCAAAGTCCTGCAAGCCCTTTACAAGGTGTGCAAACACAACCATGAAATTTGTCCTCAGCACATTAAAGAGAGGATCAAGATGCACAGAAGTCTTCAGGGCTGGCTTTTCTCCACAACTCTGCAAATGCCACGTGCTCTTTTTAAGATTGTGCTCCTAAACTGTGATTGAGTGTGGCAGAGTCCATGAGGACATCGAGCATCTTTAGGGAGTATTTAATTTCAAGTTTAAAAAAAGAGTAAATTACTCTGTGTCTCAGCCAATACCAAATTGTAAAGATAAGGATATGGTTTTGGTAAGCAAAAGGTGAGATGCTGACCCCTTCAAATTATTACGAATTTAAGCAAAATATTTGAGAAGATCTTGCAGGAGTTTCTGTAGGAATCTCACAGATATTTCAGGACTTTTAGCTGTGCTAGACAAATTCGTTGGTAGGATAAGGTTGAATTTTATGATACGCCTTGAGATAAAAATCACATTGTAAATAGCAGAAATATTTCTCTTCATCTCTCCTTAGCTTAGGAATTCCTGTTGGAGCACAGGCTTCTGTAGGACTGCAGAAGAGCTTTTGAGGAGCAGAGAAGCAACTCAGGCTCCCCCAGTCAGCAGTAATTACCACAGCAGCCATGGAACCTCAAAGCTGAGGATCAGAATGGGCAATTTTAAAAATTAGGGAACGTTTTGACTTTTCCTGAAATAATCCTCAGGTGCCTGAGTGCATGCACAAGTTTCCTCAGCTTCATTAATATCACACAACTTGTCCTCATCAGTGAGACCTGGAACTGACAGAGCAGAGAACCTTCCACTCCTCTTGATTTCTGTTCAAGATAAAGCGTCAGCACCTCCAAAAATGACCATTCCTGCTTTCCCAGCAGATGTCATTGGATTTACAGTTTTTTGAGAGTAAAAGCAGCTTAATTTGCCTCTTCCAGCATGCCCTGACTGAAATGTAACAGACCCACAGACAGAAACTATGCAGAATCACTTGAAATTAGATGTATTATGCCCCTAAGCAACTATTTATGACATTTGAGCTTATGGTCAGCTCTACAAAGCTGGTAACTCATACAAGTTCAGCCATTCTGCAATGACAGAAATCATAAAATATAAAATATTTGTCCATCATAGAAATTTTACATTTTATAGTTAATGTTTTTCTAGCTTAGCAATTCATTTTGCTGATTAAAAAAATTTCTTATTGGTCTGGTAAAAGTTAAATAAAATCCAGAATTAAGTATTTAAAATATGAATCCCTAAGACCTTAATTTGTATTAATGCTCCCTTCTTAAAGTTTTTGACAGAATTCCATTCATAATGAAATGTTCAGAGGTAATTATTTCTCTTTCTTCTGTGTGAATTATGGGAATTATTTATATACTCAATCTTAATATCACAGCTTCATTGCCTAATAGGAAAAATCCACAGGATATGAATCATTCTGAGGAAGAATTAAAATTTTTTCTTCTGTTTTAAATAAAAAAAAAATAAAAAAGAGAGAGAAAGATGAAAAGATTTCTAATGACATAAAATTCACAGTGCTGCAGGCTCTGCTTGCAAATCAGAGCTTTCCCTACGTAACCCAAAGCTCCTGGTTCCTCCTCCAGTCTCCTCGCCTGCAAAGCTATAAACTGCAATGCTGGAATGATTAGTTAATGAAATGGTGGGGTGGTAATGAGGCTATCAGAAATGTAAGTTAAATTATTAATTAAAAAAGGTAAAGAATAAGTAATGAGAGCAGCAAGGTACAGGGACCTTTTTGTACCAGGATGGTCCAGAGCCAGGAGCTGGTGGGGATCAGCCCCTGGTCCTGTGCTAATGGAATTCCTGACATTACAAATCCATCCAGCTGACAGTTGTTCTCCCTCATAAAATAATGGGCTGTGCACAAAGCTTATTACAAATTGCAGATAAGCTGTAAAAGCCATAAAAATTTCTACTGACATTTATTGCCAGCAAGTAGCTCGAGGATGTTGATATATATTGATAACAGTCTGCTTTGTGACATTTTCAAAGTTTACTCCTAATTCACTTGCAGAATATGCAAATATATT
The DNA here is from genome assembly GCF_017639235.1 of Corvus kubaryi. Lineage (NCBI taxonomy): Eukaryota > Metazoa > Chordata > Aves > Passeriformes > Corvidae > Corvus > Corvus kubaryi. The sequence goes on from NW_024581101.1 coordinate 4,233,323, forward strand.
TTTTTTCTCCAAGTCATTAAGTCACTGCAATATCCACCTGTATTTTAATGAGTTTTTACCTGTTTAACAGATATTCTTCCATGTGTTTTATAGGCTTTTCCTCCCCAAAACAGCTTTTCCAATGAGAAAAAAGGTACATTCTCACAAACTTCCAAGTTAATAACTGCAACAAGTGTTTACAGATAGTTTTTATGGCAAGCAATAAATAGGTGTTACTACATAAAACACCTTGAGACAGAAGAGAATTGTATGTGCACCACTACACATATTTATATGCGCATGCAGATAGTTGTGATATTTTTTAAACAATATCATGACAAGCTCTGAACACCCTTTACAAAGAATTATGGCTAAAAACGTGCTTTATTCCTTCTGAGCTTTCAAACAAGGAGACTGAACAAAGGTGTTTAAGTATCATTAAAGATACTGAGGGCAAGGTTTTATCTGTGCCACACGTGAAAATTCTGCATTTACAATAGGTCTCATTGTACTAATCCAGTCACAGGTTTATTATCTATTATTCCTTTAGGAAATGTCACAAATCTACAGAATGTCCTTGAGCTTTAAATCTTGCATTTTGATCTTTGACTGAACAGATAAAAGACATAAACCTACATTTATCCAGGCAATTCCTCAGTGACTATACATCTGTAATAGCCCAGAAATAACTTATTCTAGTCAGCACATTTTATAAATTAAGATCAGTAGCTTTTATTTCAAAAGCCTTTTTTTAGGCACAGAGACAAAAAATATTTGGTCTCAGAATATTCCACATTTCATTTCAGAAACCCACAGCACACACCTGGAATGTTTGCCAGCTGTTTATTTCCAAACACCGACATAATGCCCCCAAATTGTATTTTCTGATCACCAACTGCATCTGTGGAGCTCTAGAAGATGGAGAAACTGGCTGAGCAGCAAATGTATATTTAAAACAAAGACTCCTGAGGTAATAATCAGTTGAAACTAGAGACAATGAAATCTAAAGTGTTGCAACATGAAATATAATATATCTGTAAGGTTTTGTGCAACATCTTATTAAAAAATTGATTTCCTATCCATTATTTATATTCCATGTGACACTGGCGTGTAACAAAAACTGAAGGAGAAGAGTTTGGTCCCATAAAGCCAGAAAGGCAAAATAAGAAATCCTGTTACCTGAAACTTTGTCTCTCCAGAAAAATCACTCTGTGCCAGACCAAAGGACCAAATATATTTGTACAAGGTTCCTTTTTTTGCAATAAATGTATTAGCAATGCTATAAAGAAACCTTCCTCTGGGAAGAAGAACAGCTAAAAGTTGAATACTGACTAGATTCAAAGGGAAACACAAGTCACTCAGCACCATGAAATCTGCATTAATTAGGACCTTTTAGTACTTAGCCCCACTGGGAGCCATCAAACACATTTGCTACTTATAACCCAAAAGAAAAATCCAGTAAAACGAGCACAGGTACAAAGAAAGGAAAATGAAAACAGAGCACTCTGCCCCAAATGAATTAGCCCCAGATTCAGAAAACCAAGTTGCAATTTAGGACAGCACTGAGAAGCAAAGTGTTGTTTGAACTCCCCCTTCCAGGAGATGCAACAGGTCCTAGGAACTGCAAATAGGCCGGACTAAAATGGCTTAGAACGTTAATAGAGATAAGAATTATGTATTTGCTTTGCTTTTGATTTCAATCTTGTCATAAAAGTCCTGACACTGAATACTGCCCAGCAAGGCCTTTCCTTGGTGATAAAGCCAGCCTAGAGATGGGGACTAGGCTAACCATGTAAAACAACAAAAATAAACCTCCACAATATAAAATTTCAACAGAAAACATGAACAAAAGAGAGCAGAAAATGCTAGTTTCTGTGATAGAGGTGAACATTTGTTGCAGTAAATTGCTGGGGCTTTCAAAGCAGCAATTTTCAGGCTACAGAAGGACGATGTCGTGCTCTTTCAGACACAAGTGTTGGTGAAAAAAAGCCTTTCTTGCCAAGAGAGAAATGCTTTGTTTGGAGGCAGGGGAGTCATCCTCAGGCACGACCTGACACTGCTCTGGGAGATTGCTTACTCTGGATGTAGTTGTGCACTCACAGATACAGTCATTCCTGGATTTAATTATTCGCTTTTCCACCTTCCACACCCAGAAAAGGGCATCACTGAGAATCAAGCCTGAAAAAAGTATTTACATCTTGAAGGTTCAGTTTTAAAAAACTACTTTCAAGAAAACTTCCCCATTATTTCACATTTTTTCTTTCAAAATACTGCATTTTTAAGTTTTCTCCCTCCTCTATCCATAACTGATTCTATTTTATTTACATGTGTAAAAAATCTGATACAAACACCTCTGTGGCTGTTTGAATATTATGAGGAGAACTTACTTCCCAATCCCCAGTTTAGTAAATTAGTAATTCTTGAGATCTGACTAAAGTTCTTAAAAGTAAGGGTGAAGAGGATGTAAAATTAATGTCATGGCCAAAAATACCACTAATTGCTTAACAGCAATATCTTACTGTCAATAGAGTCAAAGCCTTAGAAACTGGGCACCTTACACTAACAAAAGGAATTCTGATGTCCAGAATTTTACTCAAAACTCTAGGAGATTTTGAGCTCTGTCTTCACCTGGCTCCCAAACATTTGAACTCCACTAACTCAATACTGAGACTCATTAAACCAAAGGCAACCTGAAGTGGATCACACATCTACAACTCCTCCTTCTTCACTCCGTTAGGTTTCTCACACCTGTTCCTAAATTCATACAAATTACAGCAAATCAACACCTTTTTTTTAAACTGATATCCAAGGAAAGTTAAATACACACAGAATATTTCTACATCACCTTTTTCATATTTTTCTTGAACTAGTTGTTGGAATATGCAGTGAAGAGAGGAAAGTTTGTTATTTCAATAAAATTCTGTTTTACACTAGTAAGCTTAATAAAGCTACTTTCTAATTTGAAATGTTAAAAGCTTATAATGTCCATCTTTCATAGCAATTAGATCAGAGAAAAGCAATTGTCCCACACTCTTAATTTGAAAGATGTTGTGTTTTAAGTGAAAGACTCGCAGAAGAAACTTTCTTATTGGGTAGTTCCTGACACTTTGAAATTACTGTCCTAGTTCAAGGGACTACGTAGCACATCTGAATTTTATTTGGGTTGGATTTTCAAAGGTTAGTGTTGTCACAAGAGGAAAAAAAACCTTTCTTCCTCAGGTCAAATGAGAACTTAGGCCATAATGTGATATAATACACAATATATAACAATAGTTTGAAGGATTCCAGGTTGTTCATTCTTTGCTCTGCTTCTGCAGACTTTCCTAAAGCCACATAAAATTGCTTGTGGGTATTTTATAATATTTACTGCTGCCACTAAAGAGCACAGAAAGAGTTTTTAGCGAGAGACCAGCGCTAATTCTTTGATTACAGAGTTGTGTGTTTCAGAAAGTTTTCAGCCTAAGGCCATGGGAAGAAATCATATCCAGACTACAGAGAAACCCAGTAAAGGGATGGGACCAAAGAGCCAATATTTGCAAACAGCCCTGGCAGTCCTAGCCCGGCTGTCAGGCCCCATAAATTCAGCTGTGCTCTGCAGGCAAGCAGCAGGACAGGTGCCCTCTGAGGATCCGGGGTTTTATGGGCAGCAGTAATGGAGATGAAGTAGCTCCTCTGTCCCACTGCCTGTGTCCTGAATCACTGCCCCAGCACTGGTAACAAGGCGGCTGGGGGACACTCCACACAGCCAGCGCCTGGGTCAGGTCATTAGGCACGCTTTGGTTTGGGTCGCACTTGGGGTTTTTTCTTTAAAATATGATTATAGTCCAGAAATAAAAAGTGTTGCACAGATGTGGAAATCAGTAACTGCTTCCTGCCCATCTGAATCCTTGTCCTAATTCCCGTGGCCAAGTTCCACCCACCCCACAAACCGCTGTAGGATTTGGGGTACCTGCAGTTCTTCCTCTCAAGACCCTCTTGTCATGTGCTCCACACAATCTATACATCAAGAGACCAAAATATGCAGCTCATGCACTCAACATATAGTTAGGAGTTCTGTCTCAGGAACTGGAATAATTAAAGCTGGAAGTACTTGCTTGTATACTTATCTCAGCTGACAAATATTGAATTCCTCATTTTCCTAGTCTTTAACTTCAGATGTGTGAAATGAACAAAGAAATAAACCTTTCTTTAATTTAAACATTAAGTTGATTGCGGAGAGTGCATTGATTTTACTGAGGTCTTAATTAAAAATTACATTGTTTAGTGTAAGCCCATCACAAGACAGACATGGTTTGAAAAAAAACCAAGGAATTTTAAGCCACCTTGCAGAGCAAATGCACAGTGAAGTCCTTACCCCATTGTCTGAGGCCAAATGCAGAGAAATCATGGGTCAAGCATCACACATTCCTCTAACTCAAATGTATCAATACAAAAAAAAAGTTCATTTTCCATGGGTCTGGTACACTGTAATTTTGAGGCAAATCCACCCTTTTTTCCCTTCACATTCATTATCAAATATAGAGCTGCCATATTTGCCTTTTTTCTTTTTAGAATCATGCCTTATTCTATTATTTTAGCATTAGCTCTGATATTTGATCATATTATAAGCCTCTTTTTTCCATGATAAAATATTGCAAAAGCAGAGGAATTATGTACCTTGGGTAACGAGAGCTGGCTTTCCTCAGCAGAATGTCACCCCATTGCAACGTTTAAAGCAGAATCAGTGTATTTTGGGTTCTGACTGGAACTCTAAATAGATCTTAAAACATATCCAACAAAACAAAGGAAAGGAATTAAAATTTAAAGAAAAAGCAAAGCCCAACACAATACACATAAGGGAACTTGTAAACCTGTGCTTTTTGCCCATAGACCAGCAAAACTGGAAAAATAGTGGCAAATGATATTTGTTCTTTCTATCTGAGATATAATCTTCCAAATTATTTCTGTTGTAAGCTCTTTGACAGCTGAAGAGCCAAGCAGAAGGTTCCTGGGCAGGTACCAGTGTACTACGGTGTTTGGAGAGGAGGGGAGGTTGTGTTTCTAAAGTAACCACAGAACACACAGATTGCACTATTCCTATATTTTTTTTCCCCCAGCTTTTTCATTAAGGTGTTTAAGGCTTTCTGCACCTATTGAGATGAATTTAAAAGAAACACAAAGACAGTAGAGTTGGTAAAAGGGTGCTGCTACTGATGAGGTGTAGCAGTGAGCAACACTTTGTGAAGGTTTAGTCTCATTTTTATTCTGTGCAGAATACACAAAAGGTCAAAATGAGTTGCCTCGAGGCATATCAGTAGCACAAACTGTGTGCCTCCTGTTGCCCAGACATCACAGAGGTTTCTGAGTTAGTCTGCTTAAGAACTGAGCACCAACTCCAACTTTAAAAAACCCACACAGTGGGATTATTGCCCCAACAGGCAGAGAACAAGCCTAAAATGCAGTTTTCCCCTGCACATTATACTGGTTTGTAATGGTGGTCATGAGCAGTTGCAAACTTTCCAAAGATGTGACCCAGTTTGATGCTAAAAGCTCAAAAATATTTTTCTTAGTTGTTGTATGCATTATCTGTGTTAGAGCACTTTGATTTTAGATCTGTTGTGTCTAACACTACATTGATAGCACAGAGACAGACTAAAGCACTACTGCATTGTTTCTTTGAAATTGAATTTATTTAGTGAGGACAGAGACCAGAGGAAATTGGAAATGCTGGTTATAGAGCCACTGCACAATACTTTTTAACATCTCACCCTCATTGAAGAAAAGACGTAGTCAGGTGGAATTAATGCACAGCATTAGTAACAATGTGGATTTGTAAAAGGAAATATGCAGGAGAAAGGACCTCCATTCATTTCCTTCTATAATGTCTTCATTTGGGAAGTGTGGTATTTTTTTATTTCAGTGATAAATCTAGAAACACTTAAGCTATTGCAAAGAATTACATCTTACTGATGAAATGCTGCAGAGCTGTTCTATTGCAGTCTAATGGGAAAAGGACACAGTGAATAATAAGAAATTATATCAAGACAAACATCTTAATGAGCTAGATTCTATTATAATTCTATTGTAAATTTTGTAGCACTATTACAAACTGTTCCATTTAACATAAGAGTTCAAAATACAGTCATCCAGTAAGCATCTTCTACAATATTTCAAAATGTAGAACCCTAATCCTATTACCCTTAAATTCTGATTGACTGTAGAAAGAAACCCAGTATGAAAATCAGCTTTGACTATTCTTTGTGCCTTTACCTCTGGGAGACGAGGAGTATCTGGGAATCTGCCATGCATAACAAAAGTTACCTCCCATTCACCTCATTTCCCTACTTCACTGCCCCATTCCTTCTTAGCAATCAGCAATAAAAACCTGTGGAAGATGGGAATATCTTAAACACTAAATATTTGAGATTTTTCTGGAGCTTTTCATTTGAGTAATCAGTATCTCTGCCTGTCTCTTGGCCAAAGGTTTGGCAGACTTATTTCCATGCCTGAATTTTGTTAAAATTTCCAGTATTCAGAAATGCCCATGATACTGAGCAGCTGGAAGAGGAGGAATAAACAGCCCATTATGTAAGAGAATTATAAAGAACAGGGGAAGTTTCCTGGTCCCCAACAGTAAAGGACAATGAGTACTGCAATTTATCCAATTTCTAAACCTTTTCAATAAGAGGTGAACAAGTCAGCTTTTTATAAAAATTATGAAAACATTTTTTTTGGTGAATGATTTTCAGGAATTTTTTATATTTCTTTGCAATGATTTTTTTCAAGCCTTATTTTGCATTCCGTCCTTGTCTTACGTCTATAAACCCCTTCCACCAGCCAAACTACCTGAAGCAAACCAGCTGGCAGAAACACTACATTTGCCTTTTTTCTTCTAACCCCACTTCTGATATCACACAAGCAACAGAAAGGATAATCTCCACAAAGCCGTGTGTTCCAGCTAACCCAGCTCAACAGTTTGTTGATAAGTATTTAATATAAGCTGACTGATGTGCTAAGGAAAAGACTGAACAGCAAAACTATCACCACGTCTGGCTCTTCTTTTCTCTCACCCTAAACTGTGCTGCTAAAGCCATGTTATTTCAATTAAAATACTTGTAGATGTCTGGGAATCTGATTTAAATCCACTGATTATTTTTTAATTCATGGTAAAAGAAAAAGACCTCTGTGTCAGATCCAGTGCTACCATCTATGAACCCCAAGGGGACCAGAGACTGCTCCTAAACCTAAGACAAACCTGATTTCACTTTTTGTGTCTGCATGTGCCCCTCAAAGATTTCTTTAAAATCTTTTTCTTTCCTTAAAAATAATTTTTAATCTCAGAAATGAATGCCCTGTCAGAGTCAAGTTAAACACCACTTATTTTCACACAGAAGCCCTTCAGAGTGTTCCAAGGATCGCTCTGAGGAATCCCACAGACCTTCACCTGGCAGCCAGTGCTTTCCAGGTGCGTGGGCCAAACAAGGCTCAGCTCCAGCAGAGCCCCCAGGCCCTCAGGTTTGTGGATGTCAGTGTTAACCCCTTTCCCTGTCAGCCAGAACTCTGCCTCCAACTCAAGAAAAACAGATCTATCCTAAGCCTTTCTACTTATTCTTTGGAATAAAGATACTGCCACACTAAGCATGACAACCATCCTCTTATCTGTCTCTTTTCTACTTAATTTGTGAAGTATGGAGCATAGAATGGTTTGGGTTGGAAGGGGCCTTAAAGCCCATCCAGTGCCACCCCTGCCATGGGCAGGGACACCTTCCTCTATCCCAGGCTGCTCCAAGCCCTGTCCAACCTGGCCTCGGACACTTCCAGGGATCCAGGGGCAGCCACAGCTGCTCTGGGCACCCTGTGCCAGGGCCTCCCCACCCTCACAGGGAAGAATTTTCCCTAACAGCCAATCTAACCCTGCTCTCTGTCAGGTTGAAGACATTCCCCCCTTGTCCTGTCTCTCCAGGCTCTCACAGTCTCTCTCCATCTTTCCTGTAACTCCCTTCAGGTGCTAGAAAGCTGCACTTGGCTCAACCCCAAAGCCTAAGTTTAATTTCAGTAATAAAACCTGCTATCTTTAGCTCATAACCCAGTTTCAAGCAGAAAGAGTGTGTGTATGTGAGAGACAGAAACAAATGCTCTTTTCAGGTCTGTCTCCTCCTTGCATTTACACCATCGCAGGGGGAGGTCTGCTTCTCTGAAGCATCCTCATTTCCTCAGCATGAGGTTACAGAGTGCTAATTTTAAATATTGAACTTCATGAACTAAGTAAAATAACTTTAAGAAGAGTCTGTGGTCTAGGCAGACAAAAAAAGTTGCATTTTTTTTTTTGTTCTTGACAGACTAGAGCAGTCCCAAAATAAGCAAATACTGCTCTCTAGCACAGGTAACATCTCTACACGTTTGTTTTCTTCTAAGACTTAAAATGCAAAAAAAAAAAGCCTTTCTGATTATCAACAAGATATTTTAGCATCTCACAGTCCTCGGGTCAGCAGCAAATTTGGCTACAGCTGAATTTATAGCAGAGCAAGACTAAACAAAAGATGAGTCTTCCCAAAAGCTGATTGCTCTTTTGAGCAAACCAGACCTCACAGCCACAGTAGGTGCTCTGGCAAGAGAACAAGGGAATTCTGGTTCAAGAAAGAAGACTGGAGAGTAAAATCCCCATGTCCTTGTGCCCCCTTTCAAGAAGTGGTTGAAAGGCCACAATACCAGAATATATGATATTCCTCAAATATCTTTTTGTTTTAAACTCCGCCATTGAAATGATGATGTTTAATAATGATTCACTTCAGCAACATATTAATTCTTACTAAATGTATCTTATACATACATAGAACATTTTAGATGCATTTTGGAGCTTTGTCCCAGTAGCAGGGAAGGTTTCTGTGTGTGCACACAGCCTGTGGGCCAGCACCTGTCCCTGGCTGACAAATCAGACCTCAAGTATTAAGAAAATTTGTGGTCTAAGACAAGGCCAGGGTCTGGAACAAAAGTGCTGCTTTCAGATTCCTACTGCATCATTTGGATTAATAGTTAATAAATTCAGCCCTTTAGGATTTGGTAAACAATTCTGTTACGTGTGGGTAGAGAAATGATGACCCTGATTGCGATTTGGTTAAAAAGGGTTCATCTTAGGGTACAGAGATGCCTCAAAGGTGGATATTTCACTTTACACTGCAGCTCAATACAGAAAACATTCACAGCTGGGAGAGGAGGGTTTCCAGTAAATCCTGTCATCTTTGAGTGACCTCAAGCAAGCAAGAAAAAAAAATAAAGAAGGAATTAAAGTTGATCTTCATTACCAAACTCAGAGTGATAAAGTCAGCTTTGATCTCTCAAAACTGCAGGTCTGTTACCAGATTTGCAACTGTGAAGGCAATCGTGTGTCACCACATGGCCTGGCAGAGACAGGCACAGTGCAGGGCTGAGTGAGGGAACACATTTCTGTGGAAGCTTTCACAGCTCTCATCTTTGGATGGCAATGAATTCTAGGAGGAAATCTAGAGAAGCAAAGCAGGCGTTAGGAAATGGACATGATACCATGAAGATTTTTTTGCCTTTTCTTTTATACCCCTGTTATACCTTTTTACAACTTCTGTATTCCCAGTGCTTTTTCCCTACATTCTTGGACTTGGTTGTCAAGCTGAGAGGCTCAACATTTTAGAAGCTTTGTAGTTAGGGATCGGTGTGCCTCAGACCCAAAGCTCCTCTCCAGAACACATTCTGTAAACCAAGATAGAACCATCCAGGGGAAGGTTCCTTGAGGAGGGGAGCGGGGCTCATTCGAGGCTCTCATTGGGGAATCTTTGATAGATCTGCTAATTAGTAACACCTATAATGTTATACCCAATGTTGGGGAGATATAGACTCGGCGGGGTGCATCTCGGTGCATATGACCTGGACGTGTGCACCTAAGGATCCTTAAAATAAATACCAAGGTAAAATCCCTTTTCCCCTTCTAACCGTGTATGACTCTTGATTTTAAGACCAGGAAAAGGCATCAGACACAGAAGACAAACTGGTCCTTTCTTTATGATGAAAATAAATCTTAATAGGGAAAACCAAGAAACAGCACCTGGCTGAGAGGATAAATGTAACCTCAACAGACTTCCCCACTGGAAGAGAGACTGAATGAGGAGGATCGAGGAGCGAGTGCCTCATTCACACTGTATCTTTCTTATTCTCTGAAGACATTAAAAGTCTGTCTAATTGAAAGCAGATATTTGCCCCTACTATTAGCACGAAAGTAAAGTAAGAAAGGTGTGAAATTCCAGAAATTTCATTTTCAGCTACCAAAATCAGCTACATTTTCAGCTACCAGGGAACTTCCAGTGCTTTGTTTTAATTGTGGGGCGTCTTTATGTAGGCAGGGTTATGTGTTGTAAAAGTAGGATTTGGGGTTGTGAGTTTAGAGGGTTTTTTTGGCTCAGCATTTTTGGTGAAATACAAAACTCTACAAAAATCAGCTTTTTTCCTGAGTTCTACTCATTTTCAATATGGAATACAGAATGTGCTGGAAAGCTTGGAGTACACATCAAACCAGATTTTATCCTTTCTTATCAATGCCATGATTTTTTTTTTCCTCTTTAGTTTGAGAGGTGTTGTCATTTTAACATTCATAGAAACATCAAATACTGGTTTGATACTTTGTTAGGATTGTTTTATTCAATAACATTGTTATCCAGGCAGTGATGTACAGAAATCAATACCACAGAGTGGAGGTGTTAAACAGGAAATTGTTAGATCAAACAGAATATTTCATTACCTTTCCCAGATGCATGTTTTTGTTTTGTTTTTAATCTGCTCCACTAATGATGAAAAATATCAGAAACACAGTCTGTGGCTTGAATTTTAAAATGCAATTATCAAAGAGTGCTTTCTTGAACATCATTATTTCCCTGTACTTTGTAGGAATTTGCAGCCTGTCACGTCTGTGGATTAAATATTTTCCAATATGCAAGGTGATCAGGGAATTACTATTAAAGTAAACAAAAAAACCCCTGAATTTTCTTTGTCTTTAAGAGGATTTTGACATCCTCCATCCATTCCTGCACCAATCTTTCTGCCTTCAGAAGTGAGCAGAAAATAGACTCAAAACCACTGTAAAATTTACCTGTAAACAGGCCCATGAGGAAAGTAAATAATCTGATTTCTCTGCCCCAAAAATTCAACTCTAAAGCAAAGTAAAACTGGTGACCTCTGGAAGCATGAGGTGACGACAGGCAGGGAAAGCCAAACTTCCAGTGACAACAGTTTGAAGTCACAATCCTGTCTAAGCACAGCTACAGTTTTGTGAACTGATGTATTTTTACACCCAGAAACAGAGTGTAATAAGTGTCCAAGATGCATTCAGAGGCCTGATCTGTAGTTAGTTTTTACTGTCTTTAATGTAAATACTGAAAAAAAGAGAACTCTTAGGCAAAATTTCCTTGAGGGGAAAAGAAAAAAAAAAAGAGAGATAAAAGAAGACATGGGCCTTCTAGGTTATTTTTTATTCTCCAGCTAACTAGAAGCCAGTCTCAATAAAAGTTTCTCCCCTAGAAAGTACCAATTACAACAGAGCAACTACAGTTACTTTCAAACCACAGCAGTGTAGAACCCTTGGCTCCTGCATATTAACATTTCTTAGAAATTCCATTGCACTTTTTAACTTTTCAGCGAGTTTAAATGTCTAAGTTAGATTATATGAATAATGTAGGATTGCTAAATTGTCCTTCTCTCTATACTGACTGGAGAGGAAATCTAAATGAATTACACATCAGTGATTTATCTAGAGACCATGGTCTGAATATCCAACCATTTATGTTCTACTTTGGTTCATAAAGATGTGAGATTGTCTGATTTTAGTCCGTTAGGCCGTGGAGAACTACATCCTGAGGAAATTCTGCCCTTATTTTCACCACAGAAACTGAAAGCTCAGTGAAAGCACATGGATGTTTAAAGCTGACCTTCTTTGACTGCACCAGTTCTCAAATATTTACTTACAGAGTACAACATCCACATGCCCTCAAGCTGGGAGGGGACCCTAAGGAGATAGTCAGGCATAAATTCACATACACATTGTCCTTATGGGAGGAAGTAGAACAGCAAAGCAGAACTACCCAGAATCATTGGTGCCAAGGGTGGTGGAAGGCCAGGCACTGTCTGGGGCTGCTTGTGTGCAGCTGGCAGGGGCTGCACAGCTCCCAGGAGGGAGGATGCCCAACAGGGGTTATTGCAAGGAAGCATCAGGGCAGTGCCAGGCAGCGCCTCAGAGCAGGGGCTGGCAGATCTCTGCCACACAGGCCTGCAGCCCAAGCTACCAAGCAGATGCACTTTTGATGTGTCATCAGATTCTCTTTTGCATTTACTCATTGGAGATCAAAGCATTGACACGGGGGATGAAAAATTGCTGGATCTGTTCTATCACAGGGGTTCTTTGATCAGAGGCTACATATAAAAAAAAAAAAAAAAATCAATTTCTTTACTATGCCTCAGTGCACTTATTGGATCCAAAAATCTCTAGATGGATGCTTTGCCAAGTCCCACAAGCAGTGTTGAATCCTTGCTTGCACCTTGATTAGATTTTCTCTGGACATTGCCGTGGAATCACTGACTATGAAAGCAGCTGCTGCTGTAATCTAAATTTGCAAAGGTGGTAAATCTGGTGTCTGTAAAACAACACAGAGTCACAAGAATTCTTCAGCCTGCTTCTGTAGCTCTGTTCACATTCCAGAGTTAATATTCTTACCACCTTCTAGTCTGTAATGGTCAAAAATTGGAATTATAGCAGAATGAATTGTGAGGCAAATTTTCCAGTGCTCCACTCAGCTAATGCCTAAAGATGGGCAACACATTCTTCTAGAAATCCCAAGTTATTAAAAGTTTCTGTTAGCAGATATGGCTTTAAAGCAGACAGGGTCAACAGGTGGAAATGCTGCCTGCCCTTCAAGAGACCCTAATCACTAATTCCTACCTTGTGTTTCAGCCAAAGTGGTTCAATGTTAATGGGAAAAATACCGGTAACAGTCTTTGCAAATTCCCAACTTAAAATTTAAATTTCAATTCTGTTCCAAACCTACTTACTTTTACAAGATCAGAAAGAATTGGGATACAACATTTAAATGAAAAAGAGAAATTAAAGTCACTAATAGCAGCTTCCCCCTCCACTGCCCCAGTCATATCCTTAGGATGTAGTATGAGATGTAAAATTATTGGCAAAGTTTCATTGTTTTTTTAAACTTATGTGACACAACACAAGCTGTGATTCTAGATACTCCCCTTACACTGGCTGTATTTTCAGTAATAATCCCTCTTGCTGTGCTAAATACAAGGGAGGTTTAGCAGCACACTCTCCTCAATATTGGCCAGCAAGTAAAAATTTTATCCACAATACGCAAAAAGAAGTGAGGCAGCATCCTCCTGGTTTATCTTTTGTGTTCAAGGCCAGCACATCTTTCAGTTATAACTGCAGTTGCTCAGGAGTGCTGTACAAGCTCCAAAACACCAGAGCTGTCCTGAGGCACCAGCAGCAGCCACGGCCAGTGGGCAAGCTGGGACCTGGAGCCCACAATCAACAGCTCTCAGGACTTAAACAGCTCAATTCTGACATTCATCTCCTCCAAGAGAAAAAAAATCATTTACTCTGCAAGTAAAGAGAACCAGAGCAAAAATTTGCAGCTGTACAGGGCAGAAAAGGAATTTCTGCCTTGCTGCTTTACACTCCTTGGGAGCCTCACACCCTGAAGGGCTGCTGGCAAAGGGGCACAGACTGAGGAGTTTGACTTCCCCTCCGAGTGCTAAACACAGGGATGAAGCTGTGTAAATCAATTTTTATCACTCCCCCACCACAGATATTCTCTCAGATTATTCAATTCCTACACAAGTGCCAAGCTCACAGAGATTATTTTAAGGTCAGAGGTATGTACGTGGGGTGAAGGAAGGAGTTCAGAGACACACTGTGTTGGAATTTGTGCATCTCAGTTTTACATCACTGTACTAACATTATGTCCAAGGCACAGCACAGAAGTCAGTGAAACCTTTTTCCCCTAATGGGCCCCCACCCCTTGATTTTTCCCTCCTCTCAAGCACACCGAATCTCAGATTTCGGTAGCCAAGTACTCTTAGTTGGAAGTGCAGCCAGTTTTATCTGTATCCTTGGTCCCTCACCCCTTTAATCTTTTTTTTTTTTTTCCTCCAGATCTGTGACTCAGGAGAGTCCTTTCATTAAGCAGTGCTTAGATGTAGGTGGCTTAGTGCTTAACAAGTAAATTCATGGTGGTGGTGTGATCTGTACCACTGATCAATAAAAGAACAAGTGAATCTTTATTAATAAACCCTGGTGCACCTCTGAAAGTACTTCAAACCAGGATCAAACTGTATGGTATTGACAATTCCAGCATATCCCACTCTGTCAGACACTGAACTGAGTTCTAAAGGGACCTGGCTTCACTATCACAGGTTCCATCAAGATTACAGCATTAACATCCTAATTTTTGCTTACCTCAAGCTCCCACTGCATTGCTATTACATGGAAAAGATCAATATAATACTGTTAGAATAGTTTTAAGGCAATTATGCTTCTTATGTTAATAACTACCTGATATTTTACTTCTTAAAGGGAAGTTGCATACAATCACAGAGCGGTTTGGACTAGAAGGGGCCTTAAAGACCATCTTGTTTCAACTCCCTGCCATGGGCAGGGACAGTTTCTGCTAGACCAGGCTGCTCAAAACCCCTCCCAGGGGTGCTGTTTCTTACTCTTTTCCCCTCCTCATAACAATTTCATCACTCTTAGCATGCTTCTGAGTCACACCAACCAAACCTAAAGCCTTTCAAGCCTCAAGCATACACAACGCTGCTGTGCAAATAATACATTCACAGCTTTCTTCCCTTTAGCTTCTATTCTTCTACTGCTCTTTGGCTCTTTATGGTCATGATCACAATGTTGAGAGATAGACAAGCTAAGAGAAAAGAAAGGCAGGAATCCTGTTGTGTTTAACTCTAAACCCCACAGAAATTATTGTTTTCCTGACAGAGGCGACAAGCCACTCTAGCCAGCACATTAGCATCTACAAAATATTTCACTTTTTTAGGACACTGTGTCTGTTTGAGTGGCAAGAAAAGATATAAATTCAGAAAATTGTCTCCTTCTCTTCAATACTGACTGGTGTCTAAATTCTAAATTGACACAGGTTTATAAAGTCAGCAGACAAAAGGCCAAACTGGTGCACATGCAGCAGGCAAATAAAGCCAATGAGATTGTCTGAATACAAGTGTGACTGTGTTCAGTGGTGGCATTAATAGCATGTGTAATATGGTGTTTAGAAAATGTAAGAGGATTTGAGACTACATCCAAATATTTAATATCAATTTTAATCCAGATGGCAAACAACACAGAAAATGATAAAAATAAATCTAAACTGATGCTCAGGGTACAGGCACCCTTAGATGAGTTCCAGCTGTTCAGCTATTGCAGTTTTATACTCCTTTGAAACACTCCTGCCTATGAAGAGCATGGACCACGTGGCGTTTTATTGTCAGGTAGGTGCTGCAAATTTCTATGAAGATGTTTAATGTGTCATAATTTAAAAGAAAATACAGCCACAAATGCATAGAACACAGGCACTAAAAGTCCAACAGCAGTGAAATGACAAGTGCCATTGCTGACTTCATTCATTATGTTCTCCTGTTGCAAATTCCACGTGGGCCATGAGCCAGACCTGTGCACGGTAGCAATGCACAAGGCTGAACTTCCTAAGTTGTCTAAGCAGTCTTCTATTCCTAATTCAGGGCTAAAAAAGTGTTTAATCATTTATGAGGAACAGAGCAGCTCTAACAGGGGAAGCTATCAGCAAGAAGCCCCGTTCATCCTGAAATAAGCAACAATAAAGGGTTTGTGAAACCCTCCTGGGAAATGCTCAGGTCCGAGGCAGAGAAGTGACACAGACTCACGCATGAGATATTCCAGTGGAATGCAAGAATATTCATCATAAATAGCAGTAAAGACACCCATCTTTCAAACTGCCAACTGCTATTCAAAAAATATTTGTCTTTGCCACTATCAGTGACTTCCCACAGCAAAGCACCATAGTATCAGATCCAGCAAAAAAAGATGCAGCTCTGTGTATGTTAAATAAATTCGATAACAGTAATGAAAGGACTCTCTCTTATCCCATCATTATTTATAATTGTCAAGACGTGCACAAAGTAGCAGAAAACTCCCTTTATTTACATAGTGTCCAAGCCTTCACAGTATCTTAAGTATTTGTGTAAGATTTTACAGTTGACAGCAAATTCTAACAAAACTGGTCTGGTTTTTTGGTTTTTTTTGTGGGAACTCAAGGTCATCTTTCCACATTTTGAAACACTGTTGTATCTTCAGTGGTTATGAAACTATAGTATATATATTTATATATATGAGATGCATTTGGAAGGAATGGTGCTTTCTAAGGACCAGTTTTTAGTTTAGAGACTCTCATGAAGCTTTGACTTTGAAGCTTTCATGTCATCCTGGTGTGAAGCACATGTAAGAAACATCTGCAATCAGTATTATTTTATTGTTTAACTCTTCACCTTGTCTTTTATTCCATTTGGAATAAATATGTCCCCAGGGGAAAGGCTTTGATAGATAAAAGTAATTATTTAATTTCATCAAGCGAAGCAATCTTTGGACAAAGTTAAAGTGGCACAGGCAATATTATATTTCAGTAAATATTATCATCTTATTCACAATGAAATAATTCTTTCAAGAATAATTCAGATCAATGCTAATATGAATATTACTGCACAAGCACCAGGTAGCCTGAAACCCAAAAAGAACAAATGTGTCACTAAGCTAGAAATGGCATACTTGTAAATGGCCCAAAAAAACTAGCAAGCAATATGTACATTATTTGTGAACTGTAGACACAGAACACGTGTACAGAATAAATAGAATCTTCCTAAAGGCTGCAATACTTAAACAAAATCTGGGATTGACCTAGCCTGGCTGTTAACATATGAAGGTGTGATACATTAGGCTTTAATTTCTAGGAAGATCATCAACAGAAACAATTGCAGCCAGTCAATCCCCCCAAGAAGCCCTTCCAGCAGGTGTGCAGGGGAATGTGAGGACCCAGGGCCCCTTCCACTCCCCTGGGAATGCACTGAGCAGAGCTTCCCGGCCCTGCTCTCGTCCTTCCCATGCTGCTGGAAACAGTTTGGGTTTTATGTGGAGGCAGCACAGGCCAGACTCACTCAGTCCCTGCTCAACAGACGGTGTTGACACACCATATTATGAGAACACGCTCACAAAGCCACAGCAGCTGCCATCCCTGAGCAGGATTTTCGGCCATCCCCTTCTCTCGTATGCATTCCTCCAAAGTCCATAAACTGTTTAAAACTCAGCATTCATACCCAGAAAAAACCCCAGTATTTTTGTATCCATATGTTACACTCTTCAGAGAGGGATACAGACTTTTTTTTAAAGATGTTTTAAATATTTTGATAAGTCTAATTGAAAATATCACAACTTTTCTTGTTGTTCCTTTACCTTGGCAAGTTTTTCCCCCCTCCTAATCTTAGCACAAGTTCTATGAATCAAGAACAGCTGCCCTACAGCAGTAAATCACACAAGTAAAAGTGGTACTTAAAAAAAACCCCCCGAGATTTAGTTGCGTGGTTTGTGTTATTTTAAGCAAAAATGGGAATATTTGAGCAATGTGTAAAATGAATTAAGGAGAAACAAGAGCACCACACAGCTGAAAAAATCTAAAGTGAATCTGAAAAGAATCTAAACTCTTCTACTCGAAACACTTTCACCAGCATTATGTAAGGACACAAATGTTTATTCGGTTTTAGGTTTAAAAGGCTGTCATCATCATCACCATCATCATCTCAAGAGCATGTACAGAAGCAAACAAACAGAAATCTCAGTTCCCTAAAGCCTGCGTGATGCACTTTAGAATCACAGAGCACTAAGTATGCAGGAGATCTACCAATATCTAATTCTAATAAAGATAATAGGGAAGCAATGAGGCTTAATAGTTTCAGTAGATATAAAACAACAATCTCTAAGGATGGAAATAGCATCGCTCCCTTGGTTTTAAACCATTTGGTTTGTAGGTAAACCTTTCTGTTGCAATTACAGAGGAAAAGGGGAGCAGCAGAGGACAGGAGTTGCAGCAGCCTCATCCACTGCAGCACATCATCAATGGTGTGGGGAGAGACTCATCCCATTTCACATCCTCAGCCATATACATCTATAGTCCTCATTTTTATGATTTTTGAGGTTCAACCTCATTTTTTGGTACACAGCAGGAGATGTATCTGCATTAGAAAGGTGGTCGTGGTTCTGTAATTACAAAATGCTCACTGGCAAGAAAAGCTGAGAGACTATTGTGGTAACAAGGTCATAGCACACACGCCATGTCCAACTCTATTCCTGGATAACTTCAGCTAATTCCTGGCAACTTCCATGGGAATTGTACATGCACACACAGTTCCTTACAGCTTCCATATGTCTGGGAACTGATGAGCAGAAGCCACAGCTTCCTCTCAGTACTCAGTTTCTCAAGATTGTCATCACTAAAATAGCGTATTTCTGAGACACTGGGGAAGTTCTGCAGCCATAATAGAACATCATAGGCAGATTCATAATGGGAGTCCTGTGGTTACTCAGATTTGGAAAAATTCTACTGTGCCCTTTCATTTCAAAACGATTCTCAGGCTTGGCTCTGCACTTTCTGGCCATACCTGTCACAGTTCAGTGAGTTACAGCACAGTAGGTCTTATGAATAAAAACCTCAGTTATAAACATTTTCTTCTGTGCAGGAGTTTGTTTTTATGATCTAGACATTCCTTTTAGACACAATTTATATAAAAAATAGCAGTTATTTTTAATATTATTTATATTACAACTCCCACCTATTCTATTTTTTTGCTTCCCAACTCACCTATAAACTAGGATTTTTTTCCCCACATAAAATTCTAAGATTCCCTCTCTGGGATGCCTGTTCCTGCTGGCCATCATTTTAATGATATATAATAGTAACCTGTCTTGAGAGAAGGGTCCCTAATGATATATAACACCATAATAGGTTCTCACAGCACACTGATGACAGGTTGCAGTGATCCATCATCAGAGAAACAGTCAGCAAGATGAGGAGTTTGGGGGATACACATGAGCAGAGTACAACCATAAAGAAAATATGAAATAGAACCACAAAGCCAGGTCTGGTGCTTCTGTCATCTGTGGCTGAAGGCATCCCCAGAGGCAGAGCTTTAAACATCCTATGAATTCTGGAACAGCCCTGAGTGACAGACTATTGCTGATAAGAAAAGCCAAGCAACCAAGATAATTCCTTCTTGGTAGCACCAATGAGTTAATTCTCTTCTGTTCCTATTAAGGAAGCAACTTTCACTCACCAGCACACACAACATATTTTCAAGTGCAAGAATTCTGATGAAGTGCTTGGGTTATGTGCAGGAAGGTAAACAGAGAGTTTTTAGTCATTCTATCTTAAAAGTGAAGCCAGAGCAAGCAGGAAAATTAGCAAGGGGCAGATTGAAAACAAAGTTTGGACTTTCATAGTACACATGAGAAGTCAGAAACTGCTGCAGTGATCCAGGACATGAGGCTTGCAGAAGGAATTAGATTAATTCTGCAGAATATGAAACAGAGTTCTCAACTGATCTATGTTCCACTGTTACTAAGAACATGCAAATTTCTGCAGTATCTTAAGGTGAGAAGCAATAAATACATCAGCAAGAAGAAAGCAATCAGAAAAATGTACTATTTATAGAGAAGTGTGTATTTACAGACACAAACTCGTACATGCTATACATAGACATATTTAATCATGCAGAGACTTAGAAAAACAGAAGCCATACTCTTATCTGAAGGGACACAGCCCTGCTAAAACCTGGGGTCTCATACTGCTTTGTTTTAACCAACAGGAAATATTCCTATAACTCTACCTGGATTTCCCCATTGTGTATCCCCACACTTCCAAAGAGAGGCAAATGCCTTAATTACTTGCAAACAGAGAAGTCAAAAGCTCATCATCTCACTGAATCAGGAGAGCATTATTTAGACATCTCTCAAAAGAGAATATATTTTATGTTCTGTTTTTGATTAAGAACTATTTGTTTTCACATGGAATGGACTTTCTCTACTGACACTGAATGTGGATTGTATTAACCAGCAAAGAGCATTTTTTTCCTTTTTTCTCTTTGGGAGCAGAAGGAGTAAAGGAAATCAACAAATCTACAAGACACAATGACCCAATTCTGTGATTATCAGAGTAAAATTTTTTGCAAAGCCATTCTTACTACTAATGATAATGATCCTTTTCTGTGATTTTCTGCTCTAGTTGCATAATGAAAGTTGGTGTTGATATGACTCTCCCTGCACAGATCTGATTTCAGAAGAAAAATTTAAGGACTTAAAAGTGATCTCTTTTTCAAAGAAAATCATCATTCACCATTCTCTCTGAAGTTAAAGACCTGCAAGTAACTCAACTAAAATTAGTTTTTATTGAAGAAAGGTATCTAAATATCTTCCTTTCTCACACTGATAGTTTCCACCACCTTCATAAGCTTGCACTAGGCAAACCATTATGATGAAAATTTGAGATATCATTTCAAATTAAAAACTAATTATCAGTGAAGATCAACATCTAGCTACTAGAATATTTCATTTTGTGCTTATTTTTTGAACGCATTTGATTTTGGTACAACAAAAGTATAGAAAAGTACAGGATATTGCCTTTGATGTAGGAAATTCTTTTCTTCCAGTTAATTTTCTCTCTGTGTCTCTTTATTGTTCTTCTACTTAAGGATGACTTCACTTATCAAGTGTTTTGTTTTCGTTTCTGTAAGTTATCTATATCTTTAACAGTACACTGTTCCAGATGCATTGGCAAATCACTGACAGAAGGAGCAATTAATTCTGATTTAAGT
Organism: Corvus kubaryi; assembly: GCF_017639235.1. NCBI lineage: Eukaryota > Metazoa > Chordata > Aves > Passeriformes > Corvidae > Corvus > Corvus kubaryi. The sequence continues at coordinate 4,254,203 of NW_024581101.1, forward strand.
TCTTTTTCTGTCCTTCATCTAAATAACATGTGCCAATAGTCTTCCTTATTTGACCTACACTAGAAGCACAGACTATTTAATAGCTAATTTATTAATATATTGTTTTATCATTGTTGAACAATATTATTTCCCTTAACAAGCTGGTTCCATTCACAATCCAGATTCAGAAGTCATCAGTACTTGAAGGAAAATTCTGTTACCAAAAATTAGATATCTCAAAATATTGATTTATTTGAAGTCAGAATAAGTTTCATTGTTGCAGCAATTTTTGTCTTTAATTTAATAAAGTGATTTCCCCCTCCCACTGTTGCTAACTTCTTAATCAAATCTAAAGATCTCTGTCTAGATGTCAATATTATTTCAGTTCTCTCACTTTCACAGTCACACTTTATTCCTGTAGAGCCATAATTTCTAGTTTCTCAGAGAGTACCTGGAAACACAATTTTCAAGGTCCAAAAGGAAGAATTCTGTGAAATGCCCAAAAGTCTCACACCACATCACACCCAAGTAAATTTCTTTTCCAAATATATAGTGCTTAATAGTACTTAGTATCCTAATGTGTTCTAAAGAATGTAAATTGAAATATAATAGAAATTAAGAATAAATCCAGCAATTGGTCTTTTCAATTCAGCTGGTTGTATTATTCACTGATAGTTTTTTCACGTTTCCTTTGTACTTTACATTTCTAACTTAACACACCATAATATAACATCAGACTTCATTAAACTCATCATTGCCAGAAGAGACACAACTCTGCTACCCCAAACAGTTGGAAAAACTAAAGTCTGTCTTTAGACCACCAGAACAGGGTCCACACAATCTAAATCCAAACTCTCCATCCACCTTGGACTGAACCTGCTGGGCAAACACGTTTCTCTGACAGCAGCACTACACTAAAAGCTGTACTTTCCACAACACCTTTGAAAGAGTTGTAAAGGAGTGTTATAAAATATTTATGTTTTTTTGTTTTCGTTTGGCTTTTTTTAGTAAAGCAGCATAGAGAGAATTCCAGGAAAATATTTCTTTCAGAAAAACAACCAAACCTCATTTCCACAAGTACTTCATTTATACTTCCAAGTATATTTCCAAGGCAATTCAAGCTCTTTGTGTGCCAGAATAGAGCAACAGATAAATGAACAGAGACACCTCTGCCTTACCTGAGCCAGGATGTGGACACAGCACCCTCGGGTTATGACACAGAAATTTGCCCCAAAGTTCCTGAACAAGAGCTGGCTCCCACCCAGCTGCCTGGCAGCACCTCTGAAGACAAATCCTAAGGATTAGAGGAGAAGGAAAAAACTGCATTTAAAAAAGTCAGGCTATTAAGGCCATCCAACAGTCTTTGATCCAAGGTGCCATAATTTTGAGCAGCTAAAAATATCTGGCATTTCAGGTATTCCAGTGATGTCACAGCATTTTAAAAAAGATGGGATTATTAGATGAGCCTGGAATTTCAGCAGGCCAAGCACAACCCAAGGCTTTCCATACTGTTTTGGAAACAAGAACTTCCATCACACACACTAATGCAACTTTGGGTTTTTTCCTTTGTGAATCCCTTTGCATTCCAGAAACTTCACGAGAATTTCAAGCTTTTTAAAAAATGTGAAGCATCTTGCCAAATAAGCCATCATAAATTAGCCAAAGAATCATTCAAACTTGTCAAAGAATTATAGTTCTTCCACTTTTTCCTACTTTTCAGGTCTCTGGCACTATCAGAAACCCAGACTTCCAAAAATGCTCACATCTGTGAGTAATTAATTATTTGTTGCCCTTTCCAGGGGATTTGGCCTTTGGTGAGTTAAATTTCACTTATGACTATTGTGAAACATATGAACATAATGAGAGGCTGTTCTTTAGCAGCCAAGTATCATTCTTCTACTGATGACTAAAATATTTTGTCTCATGAAACCAAAACCAAACACTCATTTTATGAAATTGATAAAACAGATCTTATTTAAAAGCCATTTCACACACTAATCACATGAACAGATTTATTTTAAAACCTATTAACAGAAAGGAAAATTCGTTAAAATAAATTTTGTCTACAGGAGTTCCTTAAAAAAGTGTTTAAGCATTTAGATAGAAAACCAACACAGACTGTATACATCAGAAAACAATTGTTCAGCTGACTGGTTTTATGACAGTGAACCTTGTTTAAGTTGAATTATTAACTATAATTTGTTAAAACTACCAAGAGCAGCCTTCAATCAAAAAAGAATCTCTTTGTGGACCATTACTGCTCCTGGTGTAGCAAAAACCAGGCAGAATCAAAACAATGTGGTTGTGACTAATTCCTTGCCTAATTTTTTTCTCCTCTAACACCAGAGCAAAGAGGCTGCCCTTATCTAGTCCCCAGTTAATTTGGGGTATTAAATGAGTAAATAATAAGCACTATAAACTGTGAGATAGTGCAGCTACACTTAAGAATATAGTGACAAGCTGAAAACCTAAAAGTACTGTGGTTCCTATATTTCCACATTTCTCTAATTTCCAGGGCAGCTTTGTTGTGGACAAACAAGTTTATTTTCCTAAACAGATAAAAAAAATTTAGTCCCACATTTTCCCTGCTTACCTTTGGGAACACCCAAAAGGACAATTGAGCTGCCTGTTCACAGCACACCAGTGTCAAATTAAAAATACACTCCACAGTTACAAAAGGGTGTTTATGGTCTACCAGGTTATCTTTGATTTATACCACTGTGGCCACTTTCCAGCTCTAACAAATTACTTCCACCTACCAACACCACCAAGCATGTTTTCCCACAGGGGACAACACTTTAAACACTTGACCTCTAAATTTGACAGTATTTGCACTGCTCATTGTTATCTTCCAAGAGAAAGCATGGCTTTCTCTTTTTCTACCACCTGTTTAAAGAAAAGGGAATAGATATTAAAGTATCTGGGGTTATTTTGTGGTTTTTTTTGTTTCATTCTGCAAAATAGAATGAAAGTTAAGGAATTTGGTATTTAAATGAAGTCAAAGTTTAGATAATTTAAACGTTCGCAGAGAAGTGTTACATAGTCCAAGTATGACTCAGATTTCATAGAAATCTTTCCTTCACTTCTATTCTTGCTCTGGCCTAGAATTCAACCTGAATATTTCACAGCAGAATCTGGTTCTGGAGCCCAGGATGATTTCCTTGGTAATAGCACTGCCATGTTTCCATTTCCTGTGATATGACAGCCTACAAGGTGGGAAAAAGGGAAATTCTGAACCTGAGAAGCCTTTGGTTTAGACTCAGATTTTGACAGAGTGTTCAAGGCACATTTCCTATTGGTGGACTGGTTTGTTTGATAAGGATATCCGTCAGCACAGAAAAAGACCAAGTCATAAAAGAAAATAGTTTCTCTCATCCTCCCTGGCTTTTCTCTTCATCCTCCTTTCAGCACACGGCACGGGATGTTTGCTCTGTGCCTGGGATACTCCGTGAGCTGCAGGGACATCCAGTCCCCATGGCTGTCAGAAATTAGTGTCCATTTACCCTCAAGAGCTCAGCTAAACTTTTCTGTGGGATTGTGGAGTTGAATCTGTCACTCTCCTCCTAATCTTTCCCAGCACTACACAGAAGTTTAATGAGACAATACCCAATTTAACAAATGACAGCTCTGCTGTTTGCACTCTCTGGTTGCAAAGACTTTTTCTCTCCACCAAGTGCTGGGGAAGGTATGAGGGTGTGAAACAGTACAACACACTGGGAACTAAAAAAATTCGCTAAATGGGGTGGTGGGGTGGAAAATGTAAAATATCTCCCGGCGGGGGGGGGGGGGGTGTGGTGGAATAAGGTTTTTTTTCTCTTCATAAAATACTTTGGCTTAAAAAACCCTAACCAAACCCTCAGAGTGAACTGGAAGTCTCCAGGGTGTTCTTTCTTATCTCCAGAAGTGTTGGAGTTTATGAAGGAGCAGTCCAGACTGTTTGTCCTGATTCATTTAAAGCTCTGTGGCTGCAGACAAATCCCTGCCCAGATCTCCCAGCCATCCCCTGGCCACACCAGAGTTCTAAGGTGCACCGAAAAAACCTCCTTTTTTTCCATCTCAAAGGCTTTTATCCAACTACATTAGGCAGTCACTTATTTCATGAGTGTGGAAGTAATGGAAATGGAATGTATTCCTTCCCTGGAGCACTTCCCTGGTGTTTGTGTGGAGTTCATTAAACCTGAGGAGGTTCTTTGCCCTGGTGTGAATTCACACCTGAATTCGTGCCCAGCTCCACAGGTAGCCTGACTGACCCAGTCAAGTGTGCACTTCAAGTTTTCACTGTCTCTGCTCTTGGAGTGGTTTGGTTGTTTTTTAGGGTTTTTTTTTTTAATAGTATCAGATTTAATTAGAATTTCTACTCAGGGGGTGGGGTCTGCTTCTCTGAGTCAGTGCATCAGAGAAGAAAAGCTTCACTACAAATGAGAGGGACACTGAAAGCAGAATTCAGGAAAATCATCCTGCCTCTTAATTAAAACACAAGTGTTCTGTAGGCATCAGAATCACAGGCGCATTTTGTCCATAAAATATCTATTTTCTCATGTCTGAATGAAAACTGTTTAAATATCAATAGACAGAGAAATAAAAACTACATTGGTTTCATGTGTGCCTGTCTTTGATGAGAGCTTGAATGAAATCATCTCAGGAAGGAATTAAAAATTGATGTGGATACACAAATGTATCCATTTTATAAAAGTGTTAAATAAGCATTAATACTCTAACAACGGGGAATCTCCCATGTGTATGTACATATGTCAGAATTGATTGAGATTAGAACTTAATTACAGAAAAAAATATATCTTAAGATATAAGTTAACATTAAATGTTAATGACCATTAGCATTTTTCAGCTATTTCAAGCCTTCTGTCCAAAACTCAAATTATGGACAATAAGAAGCTGTTATACCTTTCCTGAAAGGGACCTGAATAAAGATATTTTTGACTTCTTGTTTCTCCTTATTACATGTTGCTTTCAAATATTTGTGAATTTCTATTTACATAAACAGGCCTGAACAAGTTGAAGTAAATAATTGGAGTGGTAGCAAAATATGTTCTGTGAAATCCAAATTATACTCTTCCATAGTCTTAATTTAATTTCAGGAAGTCACCCAGAAGGTGTCTTAAAAACCTCATTATCTAAAGTTGCTTATATTAACAATTTCTGCTGTAATAACTTGAATTAAGAAAAAAAAAATAATAGAAATCAAAGTCAGGAGAAATAGATCTTGCTCAGTCTTCATCATTATGGGAAACATTTTAGTTGCTTCCCAGGGTTCAAATAGCTGTAGATATTTAATTAAAGAGCTAGAAAAAAAGATTTATTCCCTTTACTTAGTCACTGCATCTGTCAGTAGGGAGGTAGACAATCAGCCTCTAAGTTTCTAGGTAACATCTCATTTCAGCTAGAAGACAAATAGGAATGAAAGATATTTAATACTACATAGACACAGTGAGAAAATCCCACAATGAAAAGGATGCTGGGATTTGGGATGTTAACACGTGAAATATGTGCAGTGAAAGCTTCTCAGTTAGCAATCTCCTCAGTAAGAGACTGAGCCATGCAGCATTTCATCTCTGGGGAGGGTTTGGCTGATTATTATAATAATATTAGGTCATGCAAATAGAGTTTGGTATGGAAGACAAAGATGACAATATCTGCAAAGAATAATTTCCATAATGTTCTCAGGGTTTGGATTTTTTCCTCTCCTTTCCTCATTCACATGACACACTACCATAAATATTGCACACAAATGATAATACTGTATTTTCTAAATTATTGAAATGAAACTTTGTGGAAAGAACATAGACATTCCCGAGGAAATAGCTACTTAAATTCTAATACATTTAACCTACTTCAATTTACAGCAGACACTTCAGCATATCTGTGATGAAATCCTCCAGCAAACCTGTTCAGTGCCAGTTGAGTTTAAACCGCACTCGGAAGAGGTGCCAAGGAACACACACTCCTCAATTCTCAACTCTGCCTTCCAACTGAAGCAGTCAAGTTCCTCCACAGCCTTCTCTTGTTCAACCCCCTAATTGCCAAAATGAAGTGAAAGTAGATGTAAAGTGACTAATTATGGCCTGCCTGTAACGTCAGCACACAACTGGCAGTGTCTTTGTGGGCGCTGGGTGCTGCTCCGACAGCATCTGCTTCCACCAAGAAACTGTGCCACATGTCACGGGCAGACAGCGACTTACAGAACACTCCAGTACAACTCTTCTTCCCTGTCTTCACAAGCCATAATCCACATGAAGGAGTTCGAGAAATAACCCTCATCTGCAGGAGTTCATTAGAAATAGCTCCTTTATAGCTCACGCCTTGCTGCAGCACGCAGACCCCCCGACTTCGGCGAGCAGCTGAGGGGACGGGTGAGCTGCAGATGACTCTCAGCAGCAATTGCTGTGATTGCTAACCTAGATCATAATCAGACACCAGAAGCACCAGGGCCTGAAACAATTTCCCATCTATTACCTGTTCATTGTAGCAGCTCTCCATCACAGGGTGTCACAGCGACACACAGGATGCATGGCAGGAGAACGAAAATAAGCTTAATCAAGCTATTTTCATTTCTTGCACAAAACATTTAGTTTCAAATACTCAAGACAGCTAGAGCTAAAAGGCTGGCTTGCTGAAATCATCTAAGGTGGTAAATATCTTCCAAATCCACTTTCTTCTACCCCCTGCTTTCCTCTCACACTTTTTTAGGCAAAGCTTTTTTCCTTTTACCATCGGAGTAAACAATTTTCTTGTTCTGCTTTGACATATTGATGTTCCAATAGGTGTTATTTTCATAAAAACCTTCGTCTTTGCTTCCTCTTTACCACCTCTGAGTTCCACACCCAGAGAGCCCAGGCTGCTCTTTTTGCAGGATTTACTTCCATTCCTTCTTGATGAGAGGAATAGTGATAATGCTTTAGTAGTATTAGTTAATTTGATAATACCTATGAATTTGGGTTTTATCCTATACTAAGCACTGCTTTCCACTTGTTTGAGTTTTGGTTTATATCTCTGTATTTGAAACTTTTAAATTCCACATCAGAGTCTCACAGTAACTGAAAAGAGATCTGGTCAATCAACCTCCCACTAAAGAGGGATTCTCTGGAAAACTCCTTCTGGTAATTCCTACCAGGAGCCAGACATGCAGAACTAAACATCTTTAAAGAGTGGAAATTCCTCTGAATACATTTTGGGGGCATATGGGAGTTTTCCAGTAGAGTCACAGCAGAAGTTCCTGCGCTTCCCACTATCGATGGGAATATAGCTGCACATGTCTCTGATACAGAAAGACATCACAGAAGGGAGATAGAAATGGTTGATGCCTGGATTGCTGCAATATCAATTAAGGCAAAAGGGCATTAATTAATCAATGTTTTTCCCATCACCAGGCAGCTGCAAGTTTCCTCTGTGGATTCTCCACTGGTGAAGGACTAGGAATTCCCATTAGGTTTTTCTCCACTGGAATGATAACTGACTCATCTGTTGTTCTCCCCTCAACCCCCCCAGTCCTGGTAACTTTTCCTAATGGGACTCTCAGCAATTCTTTGAGATTTTGGCAAAGGTCTTTCAGATTGCTACAAATGTCTGTGGAGAGAACACAGAGGGATGTGCAGGCAAACCCCTTGAAGAGACAAGGGGAAGGGCCAGCCCAAAGAGTGGATATTTACATTCCCCACGTAGCAAGGGAACAACAACATTAGACTAAAATTATAAGAATCAAATATTCCTTGCTGAGCATACTCAAGACAAGCTCAAACTGAGCACTGTGGTATTAGAGAGAAATTCCAGCTAAGAAATGCACATAAACATTATTTCTTCTCTTCCTTTCTTTCTCTTGCCTTCTTTTTCTCTCTTTGTGTCTCCTTCTGAAAGCACAATGTGGAATTTATGTGTGTTTGATGGTTTTTGTTCTCCAGCTCCATAACAACATGAAAACTCTCTCTGAACATTTAAATATTCCACTTTAGTAGCTGGGTCCAAATCTGAATACATATCTATGGCTTGGCCCCCTGCTGCTTAAAGTAAATTGCACTCAGATCAAATTGTGACCCCCAGAAATAGAAGTATTTATATTGAAAGAGAACTGAATATTTACAAGGGTATTGTTACAAACCAGAAAATTATGATATAAATATGATTACACTGTATAAGTCAGATAAAATCTACACAATCCTTTTCTTAAAGAAACCCAAAATGATTTTGTTTCTGAAGTACACATAAAAAGAATTTCAATAACACTGTATTTTCAGACCTTATTGTTAAAGGATCCAAGGAAAGTTTTTCCCTGGTTCTAGCATTTTCTTTATAAAAGCTGTATTTCAGACAAAGTCAGCTTGGGTCATTTAAAGTCCCCACAAGGGACTGATACTTTGTGAATGGTATTTTGAATGTTTTTGATATCCCAGTTTTTGTGATCCCAGTGTGTCTTTATTTTCTGGACAATTCAGTTATTCTCTCATGCTCTGACCCTATTATGATATTGTTTTTCCCTTCTCTTCACTACCCTGCTCTGTGAGAAAGCTCTCCATAAATTTGATATAAATATAGTTCACATACAATATCTATAACTTAGTCAACTTCACAAGGCATAAAAATAGCAATTTCTTTTTCTTTACTCCTCAGTTCTTATTTTTGTACAATATTATCCATTCACTATGTATTCCCCTACAGCAAAATGAAAATATCCCAACCAAACCCAACAGAAAAAACAGACAAGCCCTTGAAATCTGCTCTATCCACACCAACTATAGGATAATTTTTTTGTGTCCTGGCTTGGCTTGTGCTCTTTCACATAATGCATCAATTTAAATGCGGATGGCCAAGGAGAAAATATATTTCTGCTCACACTGCTCATGTCCCCAGCATCCAGAGATGGATGTGTCAAGTGGGAGCCCAGAGCAGGGTGCTCAGAGCTCCACCCAAGCTGGCCTTGAACACAGATATTATAAATGCCTCTCTTATGTGCTGGCACAAAAGCAGGATTCTGTAGCGCCTTGGGTGTGGTGAGTACTCTCCTGCCGTCCATTTACTGAGAGCATAACTGCACTTCCACAGCCGAGCCTGGGCAGTGCATCTCCCTGGCAGATTTTCATTCATTCCCTGTCTCTCTTTTCAGCAAGATACATTTCAGCCTCCCAAGGTTTTTGCCAGAACTCCTTGAGCTGCACATCCTTCTCTCTCTCACTCTTTGGGTACAACTCATCATTGTGACATGATGGACAGAGGAGAGATACACAGATCTCACCAGAAACCCAAAATATGTATTTGTAGTGATCCCAGACACAGCTGTGAGCAAAGCTGCTTATAGGACTGCACTGTTCTACGGCTAAGAGGTCAAACAAAACTTGAAGAATTCCAAGATAGTCTTGATGAGATAGCTTCTCCATAACCTTGTCCTGGTGGTTGTCCCACTTGGAGAGGGAATTTACCCTTCAGAAAGACCTGACAGGTAAGATGCAGCAGGGCTGAACACAAGTGGCACTGTTGGATCTATTGTGAGTGCATCAGCATTTGCAGCAGCTCTCTCCCATGTCAGGAAGAAGATGACAACAACCCCAAGGCATTAACAGTCTAAATTAGACAGACAACGTGGCTGAAAAATTGAATATCTTACATAAAACAGGGGAGGTCAAAACTCAGCATGGTGATGCTAAGTTATCCCTCTTGGCTGGTAGACTTCATGGAAGAAATAAGTTTATGTATGGGCTGCCTCCTCTAATTCTGAATTCTCAGAGCTTAGGAGTGATTGTTTATCTGCTAACAGCCTGCAGGGATTTGGTAAAATAGCTACAGCATAAAACTGAAAAATAATTGAAATAAATAAAGTGGTACCTGGCAGCATCCTTGTTTATTCTGTGCATCTGATATTAACATTCAGATGTCTTACGCTCGTAATACATAATAAGAAATGAAAATGTCATAAAATCAATACCTTCTAACAGCAGAGGGAAATGTCACAAATTATCCCATTCTTATTATAGTTCTCAGACAGTAATTTTACAAGCCTCCAAGGGATTAGGAAAGCTGAGCATATTTTTGCTCTACCCTCAGATGTCAGTTTTATTGTACATGATCTAGGCAGGGAAGGTTCTCTGCTCCAGAAGTTAGAAATCAATTGTTTTGCCAATGAGATTCTTTTGCAAGGCTGTTAGCTGCCTTTGTAAGTGTGAAACTACCAAATTCTGTGTCCCTGCTTAAAATACTTTGCAACACAAAATTACACTCTAGCCCCTTTGTGGTACAGACTCCTGCTGGGTGCACATAAGGAACGGAGAGCTGCGTTCCTAATAAATAAACTTGGCACTTTCTAAAGAAAAGAGATTTATGAAATCTGTATATTTAATTACTCTCCCATGTTTTCCTAGGAGGGGTGTTTAATGAGGGATTAGGGTCTGCTTGACCCTGCCTGGACAAGAATGAGCCAGGAGGAACTGGTCTGTCATAATCCCAATGATGGCATTTGCAAACCTTGTTCGAGTGCAGTAGATGCTCCACATAAATTAAGGTGAAGCTCAGCCCTGTGGTGTCATCTGTGCGTATTTCACCAAGCTGATTCACTTTACTACTGATCCTAATCCTCTGATCAATCAACCTGCAAATGTGGTAGCCCATACTCAAACTGCTCTGGAGACAACCAGGCACAAACCACCGAGAGTTCCAGGATCTGCTGTCACCCACCACAGGCAGAGCCAAGCCCACCTGCACCACTTGGCTCGACAGCACACACTTACTCCTTGCAGCACAGCAGAAAACCAGATGAGGCCGTTCATGTCACAGCAGCCAGACCACAAGATATTGTCACGGAATATCCTGAGTTGGAAGGAGTGCATTGGGATCAAAGTCCATCCCCTGGCCCTGCACAGGACAGCCCCAAGAGTCCCCACCATGTGCCTGAGAGTGCTGCCCTCTCAGGATCTTCTACTTGTGAACCTCTGCCAGGTTCAGGATTCTGAATTTTACATCACATTGAGAAATCTGAGGAAAGACTTTTGTGGGAGTCAAATGGATGTTTTGGGAACACCCTACACATTGAGGATTCTTGGACCCAGAAAGGTGAGTCATACCAAAAAAAACCCCCAAACCCCACACAAAATGCCACCAGCAACAGCAGAGGACCCAGGCTTTGGGGATAGCTCCAGTTGTAGATATACATAAAATAGAAACTGCCATTGCAGTGGTCTGGAAAAGGATAATACCTTCTGCCTAAACCCAAAATGTTTTCATTGTGAAATCTCCCCAGTTTTGACAGAGATTTCAAAGCAGGAAATTTTGCCAATACAAATGTTATCCCAGACCTCCCCATCAGAATATAAACTATTGTGCAATAGCCAGAGCTAAAGGAATATAGCTCATACAAATATGACAAGGCTCTGATTTTTAATGGAATCTCTTTCACAACAAAATTTCAACCAAAGAATTTAGTACTTATTTGATTGTAGGTCTCTGGAAGTTCAGAGGGTTACATAGTGTTAAAAAAAAAAAAAAAAAGTGGCTGGGATCAAAGCCTCTCTGCAAGGAAAAGGCTCAATGTGTTACTACAGAGATAATTCACAATTTATCTGAGACCTCTAAGTACCTCTGAAGCTCAACACAGCATATCATTCCTTTGAAAAGCCCAGTTTTCAAATAAAGGCTATATTAATAAAATATACATTAGATTATATAACTTAAAAAAAAAAAACCACTGAAGTGCTTTGGAAACTGGAGCCAAACTCAATACCAAGCCCTTACTGTGAGTTATCCGTTTGCTACAAAGGCTCAGAATTTTAACTATGGAATGAGCAGCAAAGGCCAATTAATTAAATAATGTTTCAGTATTTAATGGACTAATTTGTCAGCACAGAATATTGTGGAACCAAATTCTAATCTCAGCCCACCAACTCTGAGGCCCTAAGATGAAAAAGATCAGTCAATATCCTGCACTTCAAATATGAGAACAAAGAATAAACTCTCCCCCTGCAGTCAAAGTGAGACTCCCCAGTCCCCAAAGTAAAAAAAAAAAAAAACTTTTTGCCAATAACAGATGTGAAAAAAATATTCATCAATCCTTTCTAATGTTATACATTTTGAATATATGAAAGAGAAACGTGTTAGCTAAACAGAGATAACTGCAGTAGAGAGCAGAATGGCTGACAAGATGAATATCAGATGAAAATGACAGCTGTTACAATTAAATTCAATATTTATGTTTTCCTAGTTGAAAATGACATCTTATTTAAAAACAAAACTCTCTCACCATCTGAGGGAAAAAGCAAACAACTGCCTTTTTTTTTTTTTTTTTTTTACTTTAAAAGAAATATTGTAGGAAAAGCTCTTTAAGTTTAGAGTCTTCTTTTTTTTATTGGCTCCAGATCCCTCATTTTTGTTTTAATTTCCACATGAGTTCTTTTGAGGCTTGTGTGTTTGCAAGGATTCACATGTCACTCTACATAAAAAAGGTCAAGTGCCCTCCAATATAGACCCATGTTTTTTCTCTGAGGGATGATTGTGTGTTACTGAAATCAGTGCAGCAGCAAACCCAGCTTTAGATGCTGCCAGAATTTCTGTGTAGGTACCTTCTATTGAGTATTTAATCTATCAAAACCTTCCTGGGGAGTGGTGCAGAGGAGAACAGGACACATTCCTCTCTCTCATTATGGCTATCTTGAAGATGCAGAGGAGCAGAGTCCAGACCACCCCCCAGTTTTGCCACTGGCTTTAATTTCACCCGCTGTTCTTGCCCTCCATCCCTGCTGCTGGAAGAGCTGGTCCTGTTGATGTGATTAGAGGGATATGGCACATAACAAAGCTGGCTTGCACTACAAGGACATTTTTATGCCATAAATTCCTTCCAAGTGTGGCAGAGCTACCTCAGGGCAACACTGTTCCATCCCTCAGGACTGCTGGATTTTTAAAAATATATATATTTTTCTTTAATCTCAGGGTTTGTGTTGCTTAGTGACTTTTTTTCCTCTCAGGCACTTGGCAGCACACATCAGCTCCAGAAATCATACCATTTTCCTGACCTTTAGACTCTAAACTAAGTAAAGTTTGAACCTCTTGGTTTTCTCATTTTTTGTATTAGTTTCTTTCCCTTCTTTTGATCATATTAGAGCTATTAGAGTTTTCCTTTCACACTATAACCCCTGGATTTATCAAATTAAATGCTGTTTGGAGGGTTTGGGATTTGTGTTCTGAATCTTGTTGTTGAGATATTCCACCTGAAAGCTCAGCTATGAATCATTAGGAATCACTTAAGTCTTAATGATGTCAAGCAATTAATGAACAAAAAGATACAGCACAAGACTCAAAGAGATGCACACAGTAATAATAAGGAAAATGTGCTTTCTTCAATGTAGGAGGACTTGATATCCCAAAAGTGACTTTGAATAAGCTTGTCATTGTTTCCACCGGTTTTGCTTTTGAATATGACTTCTGCTACCCATTAAAATATGTAATTAGTGTTTATTTTCAACGCAACTGACACCTGTAGAACATGGACAGACTGGCTGTGCAATTATGTCAACGCTGTGCAGTGACCTTGAATTGTGAGAGAGCCAGCTGCCAGAAAAAGAAATCTTTAATTTCATTGACTCATTAAATTAAAATCATTTTTAGCAAAAATAATCATGGATGAATTGCCATATGCTCTTGAAACTTAGGAGAATGGGGAGATTTTTAAATAATCAGAGTGCAGAGCTGTTCTTTTGAACTAAAATGTTTTCAGCATTTCTATTTCAGCTACATTTACAGCCCAGTTGAACATAAAGTTCTGAAACAGCAGGAAAAATTAAGTAAAGGAATGAATGATGCTGGGAGTTGCATGCTGTTCACCAAGAGATATAAGTGAGAAGTCTGTAGATGAATAAAATATTAAAATACTAATGTAACTCTAAGAAAAACTTAACAGATTGCAGAAATAATCGTGACTTTTTTTTTTTTAAATACTGATGATGTTTCCCTGAATCAAATGTAATGCAAGTTTTAGAGTTGAATAAGATTCAAAATGGAAAGATAAGCAACAGAATCTGGTGCAAGAGACTTACAAGATCTTGTTTGGAAGAAAATCCAGATGAACAGGGGCACCATCTGTTCTCTTCCAGTAGTTCCTGCATTCATCACCACAGAAATTATGGCCACTGAGGCACAGATACACCAATCACAGCACACAGAACTGGAGGAATGGGGGACCTTTGGCCCAAACCAGAATGTTTCTCTGTGCACAGTTCCTCCTTTTTCTCCTCTGAATCTTCTAAAACACATAAACAGACTCACTGGATTTAAGAAGGCTGTAACATTATTTCTGCATTTCTATCAAAGTGAGTTCAGATAATGGCGGTGAGACTGAGACTGCAACTTAAATTATAAAAGTCTGGCGAAACTTAGATAACAAAAAATGAAAAGCTTACCCCAGGAAGAGACTTTTGAGATAAAAAAAGTTATATCAAATAGACAAAGACTTTCAGAAAGTTCAGCATTTTCTTCTGCCTTTACTGCCCACCTAAGTTATTCTTTCTTTTGCACTAATTCATATCATAAGCAACTATATTGTACCAAGAGCTAGGACACAGCCAACTCTATTTTGAGTTCTGTATTCAAATATTTTTACTTTTTTCTTCATCCAAGGACAAATTAGTGATCTGTAATTAGCAAAGTTTCCTGAAAACCTGTCACAATGCTCTTTTAAAGGAATACCAAAGAGGTGATTTCTCTTGTTAAATTTTGTATCACTGTTGATGTCTTAAGGAAAACCTAAATCCAGATCCCAGATTCACCCCAATCAGAATCATTTCTGATCACGATCTCTCTCTGAACGTGACTTTCTGAGGACTGTTTCTGCTCTTATTCTGAGACATTTCACTGAATGTCTCTTAAGAAGCAACAGCCAGATCTATTTGTCACTTCCTGAAGAGCAGCTCCTGAAGTCAGGCAGTGCCCCCCTAACACAGACATCTCTGCTAATCAGTGCTGAACTTTAGGGGAAGTGATTTGTTTTGTTTCATCCAAACCCCCGTGGTTGGAGGAAGAGCAGCTGTTACAGGCTCGGTTTGCACACCCATTGTTCCTTTGAAGGGAATCTCTGGGACTGCCCATTGATCTCCTGCTTTTTGTTATGATCACTGAAAGTTTTCCAGAGCTCATTGCAAGTCATGTTGCTAGCTGATTTCTGATAAAACAAAACTGCCGCGAGCTGCACTGGGGAAAAAGAGAATAGGTGATAAAGAGAATATTATGTTTCATTAGATGGTAAGAAGATATGTCAGCTTCAAAGATGAAACCAAGATCATTATGTGAGCTCCTTTTGTTAAATAAATGATGCTTAGAAGAACAGAAATGGGAATCAGAACTTAAAAGTAGATAGTATAAAAATACGGTAATTTGTTACAGAAATATATTATACAAAACTCTATATTATTTATTTCTTTAAAAACTCAAACTGAGTAAATGGGATATTCTGGAAAAAAATAAATTGTTCCTTCTAGATTGAAGTTCACGTGCAGATTATTGGCCTGAGCTCCTTTGATCTACCTTCATCCTCAGCCAGCACCTTTTTTTTTTTTTTAAAGTCAGAAGTTATCAGCTTCAGCTATATTGCTGTATGGATTTTTAATTTCTTTTCTCAAAAGAAAAAATTGCCTACACAGATATTTGCAAAACAGCATACAATTTAAAGCTGACCTATCAACAGTTTCTTCTCTCTCATTGTGTTGGGAATTTCTGGCAGAGTGAGGGACTCAGGAAAGCAATGCCTGAACATAAGGAAGCTCAGCAAATCCACAAAGTTCTTTTAACAAAGTTTAGCAAGTCTTGCTATGAGTTAATAGAAAACTATGTATGTTGTATATGCACATTGCTGTACATGCAAATATACAGGTAAAATATTAAACAATCATGAAAGCAACACCTGGGCACTGAAGTATTTCATTTAAGAGAAGCTTGCTGCACGAATTCGTTTCTAAAATATAAAATTGGTATTTAAAATTCCAGCAATCTTCAGAACTCCAGGATGCTGAAGCCAGAGCTGTGTCCCTGCAGCACAGGAAAGCAAAGGCAGGAACTCACTTAGCCATACTGACAAAAACAACCAGTGATTTTTTCCTGCTGAGCCCTGTATGAGCTGGAAGGATGAGAGCATCCCCAATTAATTTTGTCCTTCGTTCCCTGACAGAAGGTCCCACGCTCTCATTCCAGCTGATCAGCTGCTTAATGTTGCACATCAGAACCTGCAGCAGCCATTAGCACCAGGGAGGGCCTCAAATAGCTTTGGTCAATCAATGTAAAACATGACCAAATATTAATTACTGCATTTAGCCTGCCTAAAACCTACTAAACTCTGAGGAAAAAATGGGATTTTGCTGCTATTATTGATGTGCTGGTTTAGAGACCTCCAAGGCGAACACAGTGATTTTAAAACCAGATTGAATTCTTGTCCACAACACCACAGCATTTTAAATATCCCAGATTTATCCTTTTGGAAAATGAATTCACCTAAAATATAAACCCACAAATGTGCCCTCAATCACTTCAAAATTATTTTTAAAAGCATCTTGAAAATCAAGTTATAACCTACCAGATTTTCTGTTAGAACAAATCCAAACTAAACCCCAGAAGCACAAAAGAAATCAGAACCAGCCTGTAGAAAGAATATGTTCAGTAGAGCAAAGCTTAATCTAAAGAAGTATCTGTTTACCCTGACAGTTTCTTTCTTCCCTTGCTATGTTTTCTTCTATTTTCTATTATTTTGGAAACTCTTTCTGTCTTGTCAGAAAAACCACTCATATCAAAGCTGTATTTCTGTGCCTGCATATTCCTGTCTAGTCATATTTGGTACCTCTCCATATGACAGCTTGTGTTTCGTCATTATTAAAAATGCAACAAAAATTGCAAATTACTTAATTAGTTGTGGCTGAAATTCAGTATAGAATTTTATTGTATTTGAGAGTCACACATCTCAAACTCAGCACCATTCTGCATCAAGTTTGGCAAATGGGAAAATGGGATCACCTCTTCTCATCTTTGCAGTAATTATCTTCTGTTTAATACCGTCTAATCCCCAGGAAGGTTTTTAATAGTTTCCTGTTTTATTTGGAGACAGGTACAGGCAATTAGCAGTGTAACTGTACCTTGATTTCTTTCCCATGCTGGCCCAAAATTCCAGGGAAAACACATACAAAAAAATGTTACCAGAAACCAGGCAATTTCTGTTGGGTAATGATGTCCTGAGCAACTGTCCCAAATTATTCAGTGCTTGGGATCTGCTGGATATGGCTGAATGTAACTAAAGGTTAAGAGGAAAAACTGAATGTAAAGTGCTGATAAATTGCAAAAAACTGAATGGCCAAAGGATTTTTTTCCCTCTGATGCAAGATATGCAAGGGCAAATTTTGTAAATTTTTCTTGAATTGAAGAAGAGAATGGAAGGTGAAGCAGCTGGGATAATTCTTTGTGCCTGCAAACTCCTAAATCCCACCCACTTCATCATGGACAATTCACTCTGTGAGCCCTGAATAATACACATAACAGCTGTAATATAGAAAAATCCACAGTATGTGACAAAGGCAACAGAACTACATTTGAAACCTTTATCTACAAGTGCCAGGGATTTCACAGAGTTGAAACAGAGCAATAGTTTTTAAAAAGGATTTCTTACTGGTTGTGAAATATTCACAGAAATCATGACAATTTTAGAACAATTCATCCCTCAAAAAAAAAAAAATAATCACAACCAAAAATATGTTAGGCTTATTCTGTTTTATGGGCTTGACTGGGTAGATAATGTAGGTTGCAAAAAAATCCAAGCTGAAATCCTTGTTCATCCTCAACTCCCCACGTGGAAGAAAAAAAAGCCATAAAAGAGCTTAAAGCACTTAAAGTGTGACTTAGTCTGCTTTTAGGTATTTTAATTGTAATCCTTAAAACCTTGCTCAGCAGCTCTCTAGACATCTGAAGTTCAGAAGTCACTTTCCTAGGAAATTCCAGTTTTGCTCCTGCAAATACCTAAAAAAAAAATCTGAGTCTGGAGCGCCCTTGGCTCCTCAGTTTGTGCCAAATCCTTGGCGTGGTTGTTCCTGACCCAGTGAGGGGGCAGTGGGTGCACTCCTGCCACAGGTTTTGCATCTGACTTTGCTAAAATCTGTCCTCCAGCCGAGTTTGAGCTGAATCTCCATCCCCACTGCAGCCTGGGAGGAGCCAAGCGTGCAGCTCTCAATAAAAAGGGAAAGCACGAAAGGCTCTGGCAGCTTCTGCTCTCACACACACCTTCCTGCTGAGCTGGAAATCACTTCTGCAGCCGAAGAACAGCAAGAAAACGCTGCTCCCACAAACGATGTGGGCAGTATGTGGAGAAACGGGGGAGGTGTTTTTATCTCAGCTGATGAGTGTGCTTATCTCAGACTGAAAAGAGAAGCAGGAAAGGAATAGATTGCTATGACACAGTCTAAGATGCTGAGTTCCACACACGGCTTTGGAAATATTGAAAAAACTCTAGCACAGATTCATGGTATCCTGCACATATTTCAGGGATATCTGGTGTGCAGAGAGAAATTCGAAACCCATGAGAAGTGAAATGGAGAAGTCCCTTACCTGTTGTAAGCTGTTAAATCTTGCCCTTGTAAATTGACAGAAAACTCTTGTAAGGAGCTATTAATTTATTAAAAGTTAGCTAGTCCACAGCCTAGCTAGTCTAACTAAGAAAAGTCACTGGGCAAACTGCATTTCTCTGCTTTTCAGAAGCCAAAGAAAATAAAATCACTTCTCAAACAATTCAGCAAGATCAGAACATTTTCCTGTTGCCTCAAGTTACCAACTGAACAAAACCTCACCGTGGCTTCTTTAACATCTCAGTTCTGGTGTTTTTCTTCAGAAAACAACAGATAAGATGCATGTATATTTTTCAGAAGCTGAATCTTATCATTTTTATAAGGTCAAAACTGAACACAGGAAATTGAAAACTCTATGGAGGAAAATAAAAAACACTCTGTTGCAGGTGTGCTGATTCTAATGTAGGTTTTGTTTGATTCTTGGTTTTTGTTATTTCAGAATTGATTGGACTTTCTCCTAATACTTTATTCTTAAAAATGTAACCTTTTTCTTTAGAGTTGTTACTGTTTGAATTGCTTGATATCTTACAAACCACACTCAGATTTGTTTTATAAATAGAGAGAATGTTATCTAACCCTGAGCCCTGCAATGCTGCTGATACAAAATATCTTCACTCCTAAAGCTGGACGAGACTCAGGATTATAATTTTCTCCAAAGTTGATCAAAAAACAAAGAATATTTTAATCTTTTTTGACTGAGCTTTATTGTTTCACTGCTTTTTTTCCTCTTCACTACTTCAAAAATTACTCTGCTGTGATAGGACTTCAGTTTTCTGCAAAATGGATTTGCTATATATATACTGCAAAACTATTTACATTCATTTATAATCACTGAGGACACTTGATAAGTGTCTTTCCTTTACAATCAAGAACCATGCATTTTCCCCAGAATAGCTGTGGCTGTTTGGATATCTTTTTAAAGCCATGTTTCAGTCACATTATTTGAACCAATACAGATAAACTCATGACCTTAATATATTTGAACATGCATCAGTTACCAAAGACAGAAGAACACACAGTTCTTTAGCAAAAAAAAAAAAAATAGACAAATAACCATCAATAATTAAATGCTTCTAACTTTCAATGGAGTGCTTGCTTTTCCTTTTATAAATACAAATTAACTTCTTTGTGGAATGGACTATCATCTTTTCATTTTAGGATCAGGTCTGCAGAGTGAGGATCTGATACCATTTTCCAGCACCTAAAGAGATGGTAGGGAACTGAGCACATCCTATACCCCTTTGAGACAACAAAAACTGCTCAACTTAATTTAATGTCCATTTCTTACCCCCTCCATAATTCTGTCCAAGGAGTGTGAACTAACAGAAAGGGTATTTATAATGGATGATAAAGTTATGATCAATACTCATGCAAAATTTAGCATCTGACTTAAAACTGGTTGATAGAATGCAAAAAAAGGTGAATAATACATGAAGTTCCTCCTCCATGAGTGCTGCTTCACACCCTCGAAGATGTAAAACCTGTTCATTTAAAGCATAACCCACAAGTATTGCAAAGATTTTAGCCTTAAAGAGCTCAGATAAGGTGAGAAACCAGCCAGCCCAGGAGCAGAGTTAAAAGGAATTAGAATCCCACACCGGAAGGAAAACCGTTTATGCTCTTCCATGATAAACCTTAACAGGAGTGGTTTTAAATCCATAGCATGGGGAACAGGCAGCACTGAGCACAGCAATCCTGCTCTCCTGCAGGTTCTGAAATTATTAATGAGCTGCAGGACCCAATCTGTTATTGAATTAATTATCATTAATCAAATTTTCCTGACTCCAGTGAAAGACAACCAATGTCTGGATGGACACAGCTGTTTATCACTTTGATGTGCAGTTTGGGTTTTCTACTCCTTCGAGACATCCATCTGACCCAATCCAAGTCAATCAACCATTAGATTGATTTTTTTAGGTATTTTCTTTAGTTGCTGAAGAGAAACAAACCTCTTTAGAAGTCTGGCTTTCTCTCTGCATTAGATTATTCATTTTGAACCCTTTGGGATGAGTTATGGTCTAGATTTTCATCAGTTTTACATTAGATATTAAGAATGAACTTAGACAACAATCTCATACTAGTTCAGATTATTTGTATGAAGTGAGATGTGAAACAAATAGAATTTGTCAAGCTATTTTAAACAAATCCTTTTCTCACACTTTAATTTTAAAAATAAACTGCATTCAGTATTAATGTCACAATATTCATACAACATTAATTGTATAATTCCAGGGTTTTTTTCTCCCTTTTCACATTCATTTATGAACATCAATCATTTGAAATACATGAAGTAAAAATAAAACAAATGAGACAAAAAGGGAACTAGTCTTGATTTAAACACTGCCTTGAGAAGGCTCCTCCAACAGTCACAGCCTGTGTCAGAAAAGACATCCTGTAAGTGGTTTTTCAGGTTAGACAGAATAAGTCCATTTTACCCTTTGGATATAATGCTATTTCTTCCAATAATGATAGCTGTGGCAATTTTTATCTTCCATCCTGTTATTGAAGGAGGATTAAGATATTTCTAATGTCATACGAGCACTCTTTGGGAAAGAGTGATGGTTATTAAAAAAAAGTGCTCTAAATTTAGATGATTCAAAGGTGTCAGGATCCACATCTAACAGACAAATTTAGCAGGCAAGGACTGGGGGATGCTGAGCTGCTACTGGTCCAGACATCTCCTCAGATGGGAGTAATTTTCTTTGAGGACAGAAAAAAGAAATAATCATGGAACAAAAGTACCACAGAATATTGACCTTCGGCTCTCTGTCAGCTTTGGTTGATTGGATGAATATAGTCCAGGAAAGGTTTAACAAAATCTTACATTCCATCTTCTTTACCACAGGGAAGACAGTGAAGCAATAATGTCACCATTTTACCAATTTTTGTAGCTGTAATCAGTTGTTCACTTTTTTTTTTGGTACGGAAATAGAATGGGCTTTTTGTTTTTAGGTTTTAATTTGCTTTTTTCTTCCTTACAGATTAATTCGGTTCAAGTGAAAGCTGGTCCATCTTCCTGAAATTGGAGACCATTACAATGGGCTAAACCCTAAGTTGCTTGGTACTTCAAATGCTAAATAAATGGCATTTGTACGGCTCCAGTGAATGTTGCACTGTCTGCCAGCGCCACCACTCAGCTTTCATTAATGGAAATCATTGCTTGAAAAGCTGCTGAGAAACTCAATTGTCTTCTGAAAGCTGGGAGGTGCGTTTTGCAGAGGTGAGAAGCGCAAGGTTGCTGTGAACACACACGAAGCGCATCCTGAGCGCCGCGCTTCCCCCAAGGACGGAGCGTAGAGCTGCCGCCTCTTCCAGGGCTCGGAAGCTGGGGAAGAAGGGCAACAGCATTCCCGGTGTGTCTCCTCCTGAGCTGAAAGTCAACAGGAGGCAGGAAGAGGTGTGAGCAGCTTAGTTCAGCTGCTGAAGGAGGGATCCTCGGGCATTATCAGCCGCAGTTTGCTTTTCATAGGCTCTATTCGATTGTAGGAGAGCAGCAGGGAGAGTCCCCAGTGTCTCAAGGGCAGCGTTTCTCGTACATATTTAACAGCTTTGGGCTGAGCCCGGCGTTTCTAGAGAGGTACTGAATCAGGGGGATGGGAAGCAGGAGAATTAGTTTGTCAGGAACAATGCATCCAGCTTGGCCAGCATACCAGGGCAGGAAGAAAAGATAAGAGACCTCTGATAAAACCAGGGGGAGTCTCAGACAGATATCCTAAGAACTGGCTCAAACCAGTCTCAAAGGCCAGGGGTACAAAAGAGCATGTGCGGGGGAGAAAGGTGAAAAGTTCAGGATGAGGAAGACTCCTGACTTCATCAAAAAGACCCTCGGAAGACCCCTACCAAAGCCACCGAACCACACTGCGCAAGCGCAACTCGGATGTAAATGACTTTTGGGTTCATTATAATACGAAGCGAGGCTGGGCGGGGCTAGGTGATGAATATGTATAGGCGTGTTGGGAAACTTAATGAATATGGAACTTGTAACCGGATAAATACCGAGCTGAATGCAGCTGTCGGCACGCATGGCTTTGGAGGAGCGATCCCCCGTGCGTCCCAGCTGGAAATAAACATACCCACTTTACTACTTCTTTAGTAGTGGAGTTCTGTCCGCTCTTCAGTACAATTCTCTTTGAGCTCGCTGTCTTGAGCAAGGGCTCAGGACTGGACTCCGCACCAATATTGGCTTTAAGCTCTTGCACCTGGAGCTTCTCTCCGCTGCCCCAAAGCGGCGCCAGTGGGATTATCACATACCCCACGATACACTCACATTTATAATAAAGTGCTGCCAACAGCCTCTAAAAATAAACTAACCCCCCCATCAGGTCATACACAGCTTGCTAATCACAGAAGAACACCCAAAGACCCATAGAAATTTCTGTTTCACTAGCACAGAATAATGGAATATCAACAGTCACAGTATAAATAGGTGCATAATGACGCTTTATCTTTTGTGTACAGCAAGGCCCCGTTCGTTATCTCTTCACAAACAGTTCTGATTACACAGTCTGACGAATGCATTTCTCTAGCAATGCTGCAACAGATTTGCGGGCAGAAGTGTGTGTATGTTGCAGAAAGAGAATCTCTCAGGCTCTTTCAAATGCAAAAGATTCACTTCAATTCACCAGAAGAAGCTAACTCAGGTTTAATAAACACTTAGGTACCAGAGCACTAGGTTCAGTTCAAGTTCTCTGCTGCTACAGCCTGAAATATTTATAGCTTGTATTCAGAGTTTTCTCCACATTTATATCCTGCTATTTGAAAGATGTTTGCATTTTCAAAGAAAACAGTTCTACCTGTGTTGAAGAGCTATTCAACACATAAAAGAATATATTCCCCAAGCTGCTGCTAGAAATATGACTGACAGAAGAACAAGTACATTCTGGAAATCTAAAGAGGCAAATTTTCATAGAACTATTCAAGAAGCAAAATTAGTGACTAGAACTATATATATATATATTTTTTTTTTACAGAGATAATCTTTGCAAACTTTTCTTAGCTACAGCTGAAATAGCAGAATACCAAGAAAATAGAGGTATATAGGATTGATAATGTATCGTTAGTTTCTTTAAAACCAGATTTTTTCAAATAGTACGTGTGGCTCAGATGAACTGAAAATATGAATTCATGCTAATACTTTCTACTTGTAAAATTTTAGATATTATACACTGAGATTTGCAATGCAAACTCAGGCTTTCAAAACAACAGAGATATGGTTAAAAAGAAACCAACCCAAAAAACAAGATTTACCCTCTCCTATCCTTCATTCACCAAAAATCTGCCCTGGAATGACTTTCTGGCAGTGATGGAATCAACACAAGCGTGGGACTATAATCATACACAAGCAATTCTGGCAGATATGAAACCTTTCCTTTCCCCATCTCTCTTCTCCTCAGTATTCATTTGATTTGCCCACGTCCTCTGTTAATCACAGCTCTCCATTGCACATTGTTTCTTTTACCCTCCCAACCACACAAATCCATAAATGTCTTCCACATTTCTCCCTCCCCACTGTCCCTACGATTTGATTGGAAGCATTCATCCCACAAGGAAAAAAAAAAATAATGATAATAAAAAAATCAATCTCATCAGAATCTTTTATTCCTTCTCTACTGAAATCAACCTGCATTTCTCCAGAGCCTCTCAATTTCTTTAAGAAGTTTTGTCTTTTCCCAGCTAAATTGGCATTTACTACTTGTTTCCTGGTTTTCAAATAACCACATGGCACTTGAATTTAGCTAATGAATAGTATTTGAACTTAAGCTAAATAGGGGGGAACACCTTGTATAAATATTTGC
Source organism: Corvus kubaryi (assembly GCF_017639235.1). Classification (NCBI taxonomy): domain Eukaryota; kingdom Metazoa; phylum Chordata; class Aves; order Passeriformes; family Corvidae; genus Corvus; species Corvus kubaryi. Next base: position 4,278,552 of record NW_024581101.1, read on the forward strand.
TTTCTGTAGTCTTTTGATGGGTTTGATTTGAACTATTTTGTCACACTGCAGTAATGAGAAATCCTGAAAAAAATCAAATATTTTGTTTTAGAAGACAGTTGCAAAAGTGGGCTTGATGATTTTGTCCCATCTCCAGGATAATGGATGAATAACTGCACTCTACATTTAATATAAACTACCTTTTTAAAGGAATTATAGTGTTCATGGAATTGCAGCTTCTTATTAATCAAATTCATTTGTTAACCCCCTTTTACTAAGCAGTGTTTGTTAGTCAGTGTGAGGGAACAGGGCCACATTGTTAAGCCTCATTTTAAAGAGTGAATGTTTTCAAAACAATATTTGATTTAGTAAGAGGAATCCTCATCAATCCATCAGGACATTTCCTGCGCAATCAGAATTCCAAGCTAAAGGAAGTGGGAACTAAAATCTAAAGGAAAAGGTGAGAAGTAAACCTTCTTGAAAGAATATTTTATGTGATGTGAACATCAACATCTTCAGGCTGGCAGACCTTGTTGTTCACACCTTTTTACGTGGGTTTAGGGCTGTGCCCCACAGATTCCCCTGTAAGGAGCGAAGTCCTTTTCAAGGGCTGCCTGTGCTGGGGGACCAGTGATCATCCTTTTCCCTTCCCTGCTCTTCTCTGGAAGGGAAGAGTTCTGGCTGGAGGACAAAAGGAACAAAAGCAGGAGGCTCCAGAGATCTCCCTGTTCCCTCCAAAAGCTGCTCTGCATTTCCTTTGTTCTTTCACTGATCCCGCTCCCTTTCTCCCCTCCAGGGAGGAGCCATGAGCTGCAGGAACAGATGTTTCTAATTTCATCAGACACTTCACACTGATACTCAGAGCTTTACTTCCCAGTTAAGCAATGAGAAGGGCTGGTGTATCTCATAGGAGCAGCAGGACTCTCTAGAGGGGCTGATATATATATAAATATACATGTTTAACAAACCAAAAATGTCATAGTCTACAGTAAAATAAAATATAGCAAAGTCAGTGCCACAGACTACTTATGAAGTATGTCATTAAGAACATGAAGCTAAGTAAGATATTAACTCATTCTTTTAGAAACAAAAGTAAAATTGAAATTTACTGTATAAATCCTTTGTGTAAAACTTACATAGCTTCAAAATATCTTTCTCCAAACAAATGCCAAGAACTTTTAAAACAGATTTTCTAAAGCAATAAGTACAAAGAAGCTCACTCCATTTTGAACCCCAATTCCTTTTCCCCTCTAATTTATCTTTCTTCACCTACTTCTTTATTCCTCATGGTCCCAATTAGTGAGTTTTTCCTAAAAGTTGTTAATCCAGAAAAACACACAAAGGAAAACCTACCCCCTAAGTTACAAGTGCACCCAGCTGGAAATTGTCAGCTTTAAAAGACAAAAATCCAAACCCAAATATTAACTTTCTGTTTTCCTGTAGGATTTAGTCTATCCTGAGCAGTGACATTATAGGATAAACACAGCAGGGTTCTGGTCCTGCTTAGTCAGCTCTAGCAGAGAACACTCACTCAGACTCGAAGTCCTTAGAAAAAAAACACAGTTTAATGAAATCAAAGTCTTAAAAGCTGAGGAAATGCCCATCTTCTTATAAATCAGGGTTTCTACAGAAAGGTAGACTTTCATTAATTTTAAATGGCAATAAGAGCTCATTGTCTAGATATATATATTAAAAAAAAAAAAAACCTGAAAAAGGATCACTTAAAACTTACTCGTGCTGAAGCTGCAGGATGTACCTTCCTCCCTGTTCCCCCCTCCATGAGGGCTTTTTATGGGATTGAGCAGGTGTTCGTGGTTGGGTTGGAGCCACTCAGGTGAGGGGAATATTGTTGTGCTGTTGTAAAACAAGTGCAATCACAGAGATTGTGAGAGTCTGGAGCTCCCAGGAACTGCAATCTAATAATTCTTGAAATTAACATAATTATTCCAAATTTAAAAGCATAAAAATAATATTACACTGGCAAATAGGTGACCCAGCAAAATTAAAAGAAAACCTGCATGGAGCTGCTTTGAATAAAGTCAATAATAAAAGAGATTTCTCAAAAAACTTCCCTAAGCCATCTAGACTCCCTAGTTAACTTAATTGTTGGAGCAGATGTGGAGAAATATCATTAGAAAAAAGAAAAGAGAACACTTTAGACAGGTCTTCTTTCTCTTTTCTGTTTTTTTTTCTCTTTTTTTTAATCTACAATTGTCTAGCTCTAAGAATGAATTCAGATGGTTGAAGGCTTTTCATTTCTCTGACAATATAGCTAAATGAAACAGATTAATATCCTACAAATAAAATAAATAAAGTAAAATAAAATGCCTTGCCAGCCATCTCTGAATTGCTGTAAGTAGATATCTCAGAAGCTGCAGTGAGCTTCCCACTCTAAACTGAAATATTTAGTTTTAGAGTTTGTGTTTTCAAGCATCAGATCTCGTGGTAAAATTTCTTATGAGAGAAATAATCTGGATCCCTTCTGACAAGGAACAAACAGACCCAGAACACGGTATCACATCCCAAAGGGCTGACAAATTTATTCTCTGTATATTTCTTGCCTTAATTTAATTCTATCAAGAATTGCAATTTCCAAATCATTTATCCGAACAGATAAGTTAATAAAAAACATACACAAAGTAAAATTAATATAATAAAGCCTTTCTAAAACAACAAAAAAAGGCTGTATAATTTTATCTCATGTTTAATACCTTTTGTATGCCAGAGCAAAGCAATGGAATGTGCTCTGGGGAAAAAAACAACAGTGTGAATAAAACATCCTGAATATGAGAAAAGGCCATTGAGCCTAAAGAGAATTGGCTCATAATGCTCGTGCTCCCCCAGGATGGTGCCTGATTGCCTCCTGAATGGCTGCAGCCTCTTCTCCTGGCCCAGGGCGCCGGCCCAGCCTGCTCATGACCAGAGTGAGCAAGGCAGGGCTCAGATGTTCTGAAACTCTCATTCCTCGCCCCCAGTTCACGCCCCGATCCCTCCAGTTTTCAGTGTGGTTACACTGGCCAGGGGTGTTCCTTGTACAGACCCTACTTAGGCTTTAACAAACTTCCCTTGTCTTCTTATTTTCTATCCAGCTCTATTGAAAGTTCATGTTGTCATTATTTTTCCCTCTAAATTTTGTCCATCTGCTTGAATAATTCCACCAAGTTCTCCTTCCTGGGGTCGTGATGGGCTTTGACTCCCCTTCAGCTCTCCTTAGGTTCTGCTGGAACTAGAACTGGAATAATCCCAATGTCTGAGCGTAATAGGAAATTAGGGATTGTATTTAGTGTATTCCTGAGTGCCTGTAGGTTCATAACACTGAAATACAGTTAAGTCACTAGGTTTTAGCAGATATATTACCACAAGAAAAGGAGCTGGGACATTTCCCCATCTTCATGGCATAAATTACTTACTTCTGAGTGAGCACGTACTTGTGCAGCTTCTTCTTTATTTTATAATAACTCATTTGTAGAGCTAAGTCTGAAATGGTCAAAACATTACACATAAATATAAGGAAGATACATAAAATTACTTTTCCCTATCTGCTTCAGCTGGGAATTTCATGCCAATCTACTGCTAGCCAATATCCTCCCACAGATTGCATTTGTGGTAAAGTGGATCTTATATTTCCACAGCTGCAATAAATTGGTTTTGTCCAAGCCATTTTCTATATCTTTAAACTCTCCCTAAACATCCCAACCAACTACATCTGTGGTTTTCCTTTGCAATTTAAAAAAATAGAAAAAGAGAAGATCTGAGTAACAGTTTGAACTAAAAAAAGGACTGAATTTTAATCTAAACAGGTGTTTTTTGAATTATAAACTGTGAAAGAAAACTTAGCAATGTAATTAAATCCAAATTATCCAATTTCATGCCTATTAATACTATGAAGTTGAATTGTTTCTTAATCTACTTTGAAGGGTTGTTTTGATATTCAAATTGCCACTACAGAAAAAATGTGGGTGTTTAGTAAGATATCAAGTGGACTTCTGCTGAGCTACCAGATTTCACAGGCATCTTGTCCCTGTCAATGTGGAATACTCAGCATTTTCTAGGGAGCTTGGATGGCTGAAAGTATTTCTCAGCCGATGAGACTTTAATGAAAATAATAAATATTTAGAACATGCATATAGAAAGAATTTTTATAAATATAGCCCAGTGATTAAAGGCAAGCTGGAGGTGCTTATTTGACAACTGAAAACTTCCTGCTCTGTGTGCAGCCTTTGGAAGTCAGACATGGCTCTAATAGCAAGAGTCTTTGGATTATTTCATAAATAGCAGTGGGTAAATAGGCTGCAATACCAGTTTTGTTACATTTTTAATTGTGAAGTTTAGCTTAACATTAAACAAGACATTAAAAAATGTCTTGAAAGAGAAATAATTGGATAAAATTTCTGAAGGACACAAAGATTTTATGGCCTTTGGCTGTATTACATTAAACTTTCTCATAGCAAACATAATGCAATGAGTCCCCCTGTGCAACCACAAACATCCAAGGTAATAAGGGATGGGGTGCAGGAACTCTGACCTCCTTTTAAGCTCAATTATCCTTAATTTGCTAAATAATTAAATTGTTCACCTTCATACATCTTGAAAATTCTGTGTAATAAACAAATTGCTTTTTACCTACAGCACCCACCACTGACAATGATCTGTGATAGCTTTACATAAGCACCTCAACACCAGCACATGGCTTCTCTGTGCAGGAAATTCTACATGTGTCACAAAAACCTGGCATAGCAATTTTAATTCTTAAAATCTGATTTTTTTTTCCTACAGGAGAAGCAAATTTTCAGCTGTAAAATGAAAGATGCTGCAAGAGTGAGATCCATCATTTTGGTACACTACATGTGACCAAGATTAACTTCTGAGTTAAGATTTGCAGTTTGAGATAAGTGCAATACCCTTATCTGCAGGTTATATCTAGTACTTCTATTAAAGAATTCAGTCAGCTCAGCACCTCCTAAAAGGTAAGCCAAAATTTACATTCTCAACTGGGGTATGTATAAGGCAAGCAAATACCCTTGTCTGAATAATTTGACTTTTTGTTCTTCATTTTTCAAGTCTCAAAGGTTATTCAAATTCTGTTTATCTTCAGAATATCCATCTGCATAGGTAAAATATAAAGGTTTAATTTATTGTGCTCTCATTTCATAACAGTACCAAAGCTGACAGTACTGGAGAAGCACAAGTCTGGAGCAGATGAGCAAGTAGGAAAAGTAAAGATTTATTGCTTTAACCGAAGTTGGAGTTATGAGGTTCAAAAGAGAATAATGGAGCATGAACAGAGCCACACAGGGAGAAAAAAGTTACATGGTAAGTTCTCAACATCCTCTGAAAGTGATGCTGTCATTTCTACTGTTATTGTTTGATGTGTGACTGAGGGCACACAGGGAATATCAGGCCGCACCTTTGCTCCCCTTGGCTCTTGGAGATCATCAGCACCAACAATTCCATGTACACAGTGAAATCGTAGGATCCTGATGCTGCTCAGAACAGTTCTTCTGATGCATCAATTCTCAGATGAAAACCAGCTTACTCCTGATTTACAACTCTTTATCAATATGCTTCCCATTTGTACCTATATTGAAATTAATCACAGTCCATATTTTTAGAAATTACTTTGCTTGACAGCCAAAAAAACCCATCCTGATAAAAGCCACTCCTGGCACAAGTGCTGCCACAGGAGAAACCCATCATGGACAGGAAATGAAATACAGAGGGGCAGAGAGACAAACCACTGTTGTCAGGATGGACCTAAGATCTCCATAATTAGTCTGTTCCAGTGGCAATTAAGCCACCATCACTGATATAATTTCTAGCCTCGGGGCTATTTAAATCCTCCTTGGATTTACGGAGAAAGCCCAGCATTGTCGTACATTAAACTACATTCAGGTTTACCTCTTTCTGGGTTTGACTGCAGCAGAGTTTGAAATACTGTCTCAGGGATTCTAAGATGCTTGGTTGGCTTTGGAAATCACCCAGGTGCCACTGAATCAAATGGGAGCTGTGCACTTGGACACATTTGCACAGAGGCACTCGGGGAGCTGTATAAAATATGTTTTGAATGGAAACAAGATGCCCAAATGCCTTTATAACTCAGCTGGAGGCATCTTTCAAAGTTGGGGGCTTCCAACTACATCAAAGCAGTCTGGCAAAATTTACTGGCTGGTGAGCAATACCCACACCTTAGCTAAGGTGCATTATTTCAAATTTCACATCTCTGGGAAGTGTACTGGGAGGGGGGGGGGGCTTTTGGGTGACCTGGGCCAGATGCAGGTGAAGGATGCTGAGTGCTCCTGGTGACTCCCAAGGACAGGAGCCCCTCTCCTGATCCATCTGCCGCACTCTCCACATTCCATCTCCCTTACTCCCACCCCAAGGCTTAATGGTTTTACATGGCCTATGTTTCAATAGGAAAAAAGGAGCTTCTGAGAAATGAACAAGTGAAGATCTACAGCACATTGTCTTGGACGAGATAACTTTCATTGAGCTTAGCAGAATTACAGCACTGCAGACACCTGGGGAATATATTCAAATGTACTGCAGGTTATGTTATAAAAGCTGGATTTAAAATTCTTCAGAGATGAAAATGTTTCTACTTAGTGAGTAGCAGCTGCTCTAAATTAATCTATATTGATTGAATTTCCTCTTGCTTCACAAAAAAAAAAAATCTTTTAATTTAGAACATCACTGTAACATCTCAATTGAAACAATTGCAAGATGAAAGCGACCACATGATGTCAGCAAATATTATCCCCTCCCTAAATCACACTGAAATTAGTCTTCTAGAAACCCAAGTATTCTCTCTCCATCACTTCCTCTGGTGGCTTTCGATATTCTCTGATCTATGTCCCCAAAGCCAAATCTATTTTCAGTTTTGTTATCCCTGTGATACACAGCCCTTCTAGCTCACTTTTCATCTTTTCCATTTCCCACACCCCATCCTTCTTCAGTTTGCTTTTTTGTAAGGTTCAAAAGAAGGTGCCAGATGAGTTGTGCCCGCCATAAATAATGCAATGGATTATTCAGGATACAATCAGAGCACACTGCAGGTAAATGATGGATGTTCCTGCCCACCCTGAGCTGGAACTGTGGCTAACAGGCCACAGAACCTGGGCCAGGGCTGCTGAACCCAGGCTGACACAGTCAGACCCTCAGCATGCAGGGACTGTTCACACCTCCAGGCTGAGCTGCTGGATAAAACACTCAGCAAAATGACCCTAAGAGTAGATTTATTTCATTTTTAGAAGTTGTTTTAACAACTGGAACAAAGCGTGCCAGTGCAGAAATTATTTTGACTGTAGTCTAATGGAAAGCTAACAGGCAGCTGCTTATGTGTTCAAACATAGTTTATACTTTTGATGGCTTCTAAAAGGTATTTTGGACTTATTATGTTTGGTTTTTAAAGAGGTCTGCTCACCTGAGTAAAGCAAAGAGGATTTGGCTGCTCATTTCTTAGGCCCTCAGAATGGTACCGCAGCAGGACAAATCTTCATCCTACAAAATTGAGGCATTTTCATCTAGAACTGAATTATCCTCTTTGTATAGTCATATTCATATGCTTTTGTTTACACATAAAATAGCACTTTGAAATTAAAGATGTTGATTATTCTCATTTTACATTCAGATGTTCTTAATGTTTTATTTTGCAGTATCTTGGGCGAGTTGATGTATATATTCTAAATGTGAAATAAATCAACAAGCAGACTTGCAGAGTTTTCTTTTTATTGCTTTTTGCTTTTATTTGTTGCTATTTTGCTGTGTATAATTCTGTATATCTGACACCAAACTGTACTTGATGTCTCTTTGAAGCTTTAATTGTCATCTTTTTTCCCTCCGGTTTTTCTGTACTTCATATAGAGTTCATTTTTCTGAACCAGTAACTCCCACTTGCTGAATTTAATACTGTTTTCTAGAAACATAAAATCATGTCCCAGTTACCCCCTTTCAACAATATACAGTGCTATTTTCCTATCATCTGCAATAAAACACTGAGAGATAACACATAAATAATTACATTAACACTAAACGTGTTCATTAAGTGCCTCATTCTGAAAATGTGTTACAGCTGGGCACTTCTACTTGGCTGGAAATCAAATAATCCAGGGCCAGCAGAAAATAAATAGCTGACTCTGATATGATACTTGGATAAATTATTCCAGGCTAATTTCTGGACTATTTACATGACTGAGATGAGTGAGGCAAAGTCCCCACTCACTGAACTCAGCCCCAGTGGAACCGAAGCTTCATTCCTTGTGCTTAAGTCAGGTGTGCAGTGCAGAGCATTAAAAATATTGTGGGAAATGGTACCATTGGTGAAGAATTGAATGGTCAGAGAGGACAAACAGCTGACAGACTGTACTACATAATGCAGGGTATCACTTCCCTTGTAGCTGAATTTTCTGCCTAAAACCAAGTGCTGATAAAAACTCATCCCTTTTAGTCCTGCACTGTCACTTGGGCTCTTGGAGCAGCAGTGAAAATCACCCTGCACTGTGGCAATTTGTAACTTATTTACCTAAGACTTTACAGCTCAGTGCCCTGTTTAGGTTTTAAAACTAAGAAAGCTTCACAATGATTTTCCAGGGTAAGACACTTACAGTAGAATAAGAATGTTTAAAGAAGGGGCCAAATTCCAGAGAGACCTCTCTTCCACAGAGGTGGAGGGAAAATTATCTAGAGGCTTCCAAGATTGTGACTGTAATATTTAGTTTGCTTATTTCTGGCTTTGTTTGCAGGTGCAATGCAGTCAATGCTGTTCTTAGATCACTGATTTTAACCAGTCGTTTGTCTAATCCCAATCTACATTTTTATATTTTTGCAGTTCTGTTATCACTTCTGCCTTTCAGATTATAGTCCTTACTAGTCAAATTGAATAATTTATTAATTATTTCTTTGTTCTTTCAGAAGGCATCATAGTTCCAGTGTTGGAGTGGACCCTAAACTCTGAAGCGTCAGATACAGGATAATTCTCATATTTTAGCCTTTGTGCACTATATAGAGCCATCTAATTAATGTTTCCATGGGTCTAGATTTGTTTGTAGCTTTTGTATATTGCATAATTAGTAAGTTGGGGGCTCATTTCTTATTCATCTTACTCTAATTTTAGTATGATTTATTTAATTGGCATCAATGGTGTTACTTCCTCACATATCAATATTAGACTCTGTATTATTAATACATATATAAATATTGCAAGGATTATTTAATGCATCCAGGGCTGATTTCAGATATGTGCTTCTCATTTGCATGAGAGAAAAATCACTCCTCAAGTGTTTTCAGCATCTCTGTTTTTATTGCTTTAAGGTGAAAAGATTGTGTTGTGTTTGTGAGTTTATTTCTCCCATTAAAAAGATCACTTGGTATTAAAGAAAAAAAACAAAGCCACCTCAAAACTGTATTTCTTAATGGGATGGAGTCACATAAACAATTTGTTTCATTAGGCATACGTGTTACTAGATCACTGGAGATATTAAAGCATCTAAATCAATTTCTTAAGCAACTCCACATCATATCCTCTTTCAAACCTTAGTGCTTCACTAAATTAACAGTCTGAGAGCACAAAGCTGAGGGGTAGATTCTAATAACACACAAATGCTTCTGCACTCTGTTACTCTATCAATTTGTGTCTCCAGGGCTGTGGCATTTTGTTTTCTGATTGCCTTTATTTACTGTATCTTTTTAGATACATAATCAGGGCCGATCTGCTGGTTACAATAAAAAGCTTTATCAATGTTTTCTACTAGAAATTCTACCCTAAAAATAACAGCATATAAATAGAATTTTAATCTCTGCTGTGATGTTTGTACACATTTATCTTTCTTTTCTTTCATACCCCTAATTAGTTGCAGTTATCTTACTTTCAGTAAGTAGACAAGTGATAATTATAAGAATTCATAGCCTGATTCTAATCTAACATTTGTCAGTTTTACACCAGGTTGCATCACTGACGTTCCCAGCATTAATTCAGGAGACCAAGATCAGGAATTTATTGCTTAATCTACATCACTATCTCAACTCTCACATTTTAAAAAAAATTATAGATATTTCTTTGAACTAAAGAGATGTGAAATCATCTTTCCTGTTTTGGAATAACATCATTGCCCACTTTGTTGTTCAATATTAGTTATGCTGAGTATAATTAATGAGCTTTCAGTGCGTTCAGGAGAAGATCCCCTCTGTGATGTCTGTTCCTGTAAATTATCCAGTGCCAGGAAAAGCTGCCCAGCCTTGAGGTCAAGTGGCATGGCCTGTTCAGAAAAGTCTTTCTCCCTACCACTCCTCTGTGCATGATCATATTCAAACTGCTCTTTGGGATCAACCTCTGGCCTGTGCTAATCCACCCAATTGTTCACATGAGGTTTTTTTGAGACTTCCTCTTGGTGCAGGTCAGCACAGAGCAGGCAGTTGCTTCCAGCCAGCTGAACCTGGCCTGGTGGGTTGGTTTAGCACCGTGGATGGAAGCTGCAAACCAAAAATGCAGGTGCAAAAACTCCATGGGAGCCACAGAAAATGTCAGAAATAGCCCTGAGATCACATAAATGAAGTTCCACCGAGGTCATTCTAGTCCAGCCCTAAGGATGATACAAATACTTGTATTTTCCAGAAAATTGAGGACTTGCATATTTATTTCTTCCTTCTCACCCCACATTTGTCCCTGTGCTGCTAAAACCTCTTTGGCCCCTTCTGAATATCCTTGTATAAGATAACAAAAAGTCAAAAATAGATCCAAAGCCTCTCCTTTGTCTCAGGGAACCTTGTGCATTGAGACCTATAGAGGTTGTTGGAAAAGTTGCTTGGTTTGCAAAGTTCCAATCTCTTTTCCTTTCAGTTTTGGTTTATGCAGATATCTTTCAAGACCTCTGTCACATCCTCTTGGGGAGAGGCAGGCAAAGGAAGATGATGGGCAGGTCACATTGCTCTGGGTCTGAGATTTATGGCTCGACTTGTCAAATTTCACTCTGGGAGTCTGCCTTCCAACGCTGCATTTTTGCTTTGTACTCTTTTAAACACCACTTTGTCTTCTGTCTGCAAAATTCAAATTTCCTGTTAAAAAATAAAAGAAGAAAAGGAAAAAGAAAGAAAGGAGATAAGGTTCCCATTTTCCTCCCACCAGCACTGATTTAGCATGTCACGAAGGATTATTTTTTCTCACCTTTGGAAGAAGGCTGAATGACCAGAGATGAAGAAAAAGTCATTAATTCTTAAAGGCCAATCACCCTCTGGCAATTCCATCATTTATTGCTCTTCCTTATTTCTCTCTGCTCGCTCTTTTGTGTGGTTTCCTCTCTTGCTTTTTTAACTCTTTTCCTGTGCATTGTTTGGGTTAAAAACAAAACAAAACAAAACCCAACATATTCATACAAAAGCTCTCTGGCTTCTGTAAAATACAAATCTATGTTTTACACAGAATAAATCATAGAAATTATATTGTGTAACAGAGCCCTCAGAGCCCTTACAGGAAATTGAATTTTGTAACAGTGCTGTTGGTGCAAAGGCTGCAGCTTTTCTCTCGTGTTTGAACCACAGCAAGGAAGTGAACAGCCTAAAACTTGACACTCCTTAGACATCCATCACCAGCCTTTCCGTCAGGAATGGCATCACCTGGTTGGGTGTCCCAGGTGTCCTGTGAGTCACATTCCCCACGGCAAGGGCAGCGTTGCTGGCTGAATGTGCTGGGCAAGGGGGACACAGGGGCTGCTGTCCTGACAGGGCCTGTCCCTCACTGACGTGGGACAAACGGGGGTTCAGCAGCCAGGACCTGCCAGCCAGGTCTGTTCTGTGCCCCCCAACAGCCACAGAGGCGCTGGGTTAAAGGCTGGACTCAATGGTCTTAGAGGCCTTTTCCAAATTTAATGATTCTCTGATTACACTAATAAGGTCACTGATGAGCTAAAGATTCCCATTTATGCTAATCCAGAAGGACATAGCTATTCCTTCCCTTTCTCCTTCCCTGTTAACTGCTGTCATTAATTAATTAATTTATTAATTAATCCCAGGATTGCCATCCACTTGATTTAGATAAACCAGGGAAACCCCCTTAACTTTCTTTCTCCTTCCCTCCACAGCAAAGATTATGGGGTTGAAAGCTTTTATTCCTCAACATTTTTATCCTAAACAGAGCTGAAATGTCACAGGGCCACAGCAGAACAGAATTTGTGGTTACAGAAGGGTGTTCACAGTGTTGGTTTTATCACTTTTTGCAAGGCTACAATGGGGTCACGTGTACTGGGATTAAGTGGTGACAACACATTTAATCTATTTTTGAATGATTACTTTGAACTTTCTTTAGCCCCTTCACAGCCAACACAAGCTCAGGTGCTCTCGGACTTGTGGGTTTTATCCATGGGCAGGTTCTCACCAGCTTCCAAGGGGTTTGTGTCCCATATTTGTGCTGTGATCCAGTGGTTCCACCTGCTCTGGGAACAGTTTCTGCCCTTCACTGAGATGGCAGAGGAATATTTTTGGTGTTTTGAGCAAACACTGGCTCCCAAACAGACAAAGCTCCTGTTCATTTCCCCTCTGGACATGACAGCAGCTGGGAGCAAGTCAAAGCCATTTCTTGGGGAATTCTACACTTCCTGCTTTCTGAAGGAATAAATACTTCAAATCTCCTCCTGCTCTAATGAAATACACACAACCAGGCAATCACAACACTTGGTTAAAGTGCCACTAAAGGCAGTTTTCATTCTTAAGCAAATCTTGATGCCGAAAGCAGATACTAAAGGGAATTAAATATTTTCTTTAACAGAATTCCATTTGACAATTCCCCCCTGTCATTTAACATGACAGTCCAAGTGTGCTAACTAAATTGATTTATATTTTTACATTAAGATCTTCTAATCATTTATTCTCTATTGTCAGTTTATAAACTTTTTTTTGATATTAACATTCTACCCATAAAGTTTTAACCACTCACTCCCAACTCATATTTAGTACTGAAAACACTTCCAAAAGACTTTTCCGATGTTATATAAGTTACTTCAATATAAAAAGTATTTAGTAGGAAAATATTCCGTGGTTTGAACTGCCCCTGTTACCCACTAACCACTACAGGTTTAAGAATTCGTACTAACAGCTCCAATATTCGCCTCTCCTACATTTCCACAATGAGGAATTCAGTCCATATCTGCTCTCCGACAGACAGAGCACATGCAAATCTATTATAACTAAAAAATACCTCATTTGTTCAACCTGTCAGGTGAACAAGAAGCTTTATGAAACCATTCTCTAATTGTTATTGTTTAATCTATTAAAACTGCTGTGTCAAGGCACCTCTTTTTTCCCCGACAATAAGAAGCACTGAAATACTGGTTTTGGTTACTTCTCAGTGGATTGGCTTTCAGGGAAACAGTCAGTATTTCTTCTGTTATTAATTTCTGAAACAGGAGGGACTATTAATTATGCATTTTTTTTACATCAGAATATGCATTTAACACTATTTTTTGGTAAAAAAGCAAAAACTGGCAGACAAATAACTTATAAATGACACTAATGAGTGCTGGGAGATGGAGTGGAAAGGCATTAAATGTGTCCCATTATTTAGCAGGAAAATTAAGAGCACAGCTCTACCATGGCATTTTATTACAGAAATAGGTAAGATCCCATCTTATTGCAAGCAGGTGTTGTAATGAAACAAAGGGAGATCATTTTTATGATGTTCCTCTGGTCCAAAGAAAGATTGTAAATTTATATTGTGCTCCCTAAATTTGCAAAAGTAACCACACAGATCTTTGGGACAACAAAATACAATGTGTAAAACCAGTTCATTCAGGTGACCCAAGAAGAAAAAAAGACCACTTGTTCTCCCTAAATCTTATAAAGATAATTTGATATCTCACAGATAATGGTTGGTGTAAGTAAACTCATTTCAAATGGAACTTACTGTACACAAATGGCATCACAATTCCATATAAACTACACATCAGACCAGATTATTTACAGTAAAAACAGTCTTTCTGCTATTTTAATTCCTTACAAAGGTGCAATCCTCCATAAACGTTGCCACTAAACTTTTCTAAATATCTTAAATAATTTTATGCTTTTTTCATTAGTATTTAATATCAATTGTTGCAAAACACAAATAACCCCACGTTAATCTACAAAAGATCTGGCATTAAATTGAACCAGTATTTGAAATGATGTAATTGTAAGAAGATTTTTGGCTAATATTCACTGATAGACTTCAAGAATGCATACAAAACCCATATGGTAGAAAAATATAATATTTGATTACCCAGACTACAGGCTATGCTTTTTTCAATCACTATAAAAAAACATTCTAGTGAAATTGAGAAGCCAAATTTTTTGGAGGTTGGGTCTTTCTATTTTAAGATGAAGATAAAAAGGCACTTCATGTTAAAATAAATGAATATAGGTATAAAAGAATTTAATTTCTGACTTCCAAATATAACATCTTGGAGAAAGTTGTCCAGGAAGAGGAAATCCTTTGTGTCCAGAAAATTTTCCAATCCTTTTTTTACAAATAATCAGTATTTTTGTGTGGCACGGAGACACTAAACCTCATCTTTCCCAGGAAGCCACTTAGAACAGACTAAAGTTTCAAGGTCATTCCAAGCAATTAATCAAAAATAAGCCTGTCTCAGCCTAAAGACACTAAACAAGGTCCATGAGATTTATGCCAACAGTTTGGGCTAAAGTTAAACAGAAATACAAATGGTATCATCTCATTCCAGCCCTGTGGAGTGAAAGCACTTTGAATCCTGGTGGCAGCAACAATTTTACAAATCCTTTTGAGAAAGCAGAACCTGTACTTGTTATCACTTTTCAGGGTTTGTGGTTTTCCTTTGCTGCTGCTGAATCATCCAGGGTCAGTAACTACTGATGGACAGCCAGAAAGATTGTACAGGGTACCAAAAGCACTAATAACTGTACAAATGGCTGGATATCATCAAACCCCAGAAAACTTTCTGAACCTGCCAAGCACAAATTCATAGGTTCCTGACAGTTTCCTCTTTTTTCTATTTTCCTTTATGCACAGAGTTTGAGATTCGTTACACTCGAAATCTGAGGAAGTTAGGTGGGGAGATGAAAAAAGGAGCGAGATACAGAACGAAAGAAGTGTGGAAATTGAAATTTAAAGCATAGCTAATGTCATTTGGCTGATTTTGCTGCAAACCTATGGGGGAAAGGAAAGAAAGAGCAAAGTTCTGCAATATATGAGAAACTGCTTCTCGAGATGGTCTTGATTTTCTACTCCCCTGCATGGTGAACGCTCTATAGTTGAAAGAGCTTGAAATTAATCATCTTTATATGGAGATTAAAGAAGAAGTGATGAAGCGTGATAACCTCCAACTTCTTGTGCTTCTCTTTATACTTGGGGAAATCTCTACTACAAAGGCTGCAGAGATGGGGGAAGTTCCAGTGGATCCAACACTTCCCCTTTCATCTTGCCTTTCAAACAGATATTATGGTGTCATATTTGCCCACTTGTTCCTCTTACACTCACTGTAAATTATTGCTCCTGATTGTCAGCTTAGTTTCTGTTAATGTTGTACAGGAAAGCCTGCCAGCAGCTTGACTATTTCAGATGGGGAACATCCGAGCTGGGATGGAAAAGGCACAATGATTTTGTTAACTACGGAAAAGTTTTGGTTGGTTTGAAACTGTTTTACACTTTATGCCTCTTTACAGACTTAACTTCTCCAAGTCAGTTCAGCATGACAGATGCTGGTCTAGGAGATATTGTAATAGAAGAATTTTAAACTTATTTCCTGGTTTTTGGAGCAGAGTTTCCCCTGCAGCCCAGGTAGAGAGCACAGAGGAGCAGGTATTTCCCTGCAGCCCGTGGGGTCTATTCTGCCTGTGCTGGCAATTGGTGAATAATCTCCCTGTCTTTGTCTCAGCCCACGATCTTCTGATTTTTCCTTTTCTCCCCATCCTGTTGAGGAGGAAGACTGGGAGCAGCCCAAGGCCAGCCTACCACAGCTTCCCTTTCTTTACTGCCCTGGCAAACTGCTCCATCTTGATAAATTCACATTGTTTCTAAACCATAACCTTATTTTTCACTTGATAGATCCCATTGAACTCTTATTTTCAGCTGTTTATTGCTTGCAGATCCTCAGACCATGAGGAGAAGCTTTTACCTGTTGAAGCTGAGAGAGAACCCAGGACCGTGGCTCTTAATTCTGCTTTGTCACTCACTACACAAAGAAGCAAATATCTCCTATTTAAATCTTATGAAAATCGTGAATACATGTGTTTGACACCCCAGATTTAGGGTGAGTTTTGGAGAACCTTGCACCTTTAACTGTTATAATATAAATTCAGCATGCCATGCCATTTGAAAGCTTGAAACTGTAATAACCGAGGAGAAATTTTATTGTTTAATAATTGCAGTTAATTTCTTGCTTCATACTTTATTGCACACTGTCTTCTGTCTGTATCCATTAAACTTGTTGTGAGCCACAGAGAAAATACCAATTTTTGTCTGTGGGGAATAGAGTAGTCTCAATTTTTACACTTATTAAATTACCACATATCTGATGTAGTCATTTATTCTTAAAGTAATACTTAGCAATAATGACTTTTTACTAATAAACACCTAATGATTGCCTGAATTACAAAATTATCCAAATTATCCAGCCTTGGTAGTACAGTAAATTTGCTGGAAGGCATTAACCATTTAAAGCATCAAAACATAATAGAAAACTGACTGGTGGTTTCTGCAATCCCTATTTTTCATAAAGTCCACACAAATGGACTAAATTTTCTAACCATCCTGTAGGAAGAATATTATGGTTCTGGATTAACCAGGTTTGTGTAAATTACTGAGAATGATTTGCTACATAATTTGCACTTCTTTGATTTCCCAAGAGTTTAACCTTTCTTTTCTTACTCATAGTTTGAATTCTTCCAGTTCTTCTATGACAAGGTCAAACTATACCAAAGTGGCAAGTCAGGATGGGTAGGATTCAAAAGACTGAAATACCAGAAAGATGTATAAAAGTATGCACATTACACACAAGGAAAACAAGGATGAACACAATCTTATACTTCAGTGTATGGTAACTATTTTAAAATAAAAAATGCATATTACAGAAACCTGAGGAAATCAAATAGTCAGAACTGACTCCCACAGTTACCCAATATTAAAGCCCAATTCATTAGCAGGTTTCTCAGCTGTGGCTCATTTCAAACTTCTTTTTCTCCACATCCTCCTTCCATATCGGTGCCATTATTCCAGCTGATTTATGCACTGAGGAGACACACTTCATCAGGTTAGATTAATTCCCCAGCTCCTGGGTGCTATTATAGGCAGATCCTGGCTCTGTGCATATCAGAGAGCCAGCTAAGGCTGGCATCTGACATGACAGAGATTAAATCTCTGGACTTCAGCACACATTTTATTCCATGGTCAGAGGCAGAGGAAGAGCACACACATAAAACCTCAGGTCCTACACTCACATAAGCAAATTAGAGTTTTCTTTGGCTTCAGTTTAATGAGAATTGAAATTCCTACTCTGTATGAACAGGGAGGAAGGGAATAAAGGGAGTAACTTCTCATCCTGCCTCTGAAATCTACAACACACAAGAGACAGGGCACTAAAAAATCCAATATTTATCCAGTATTAGAAGACAACACGTGATCAGTTTCTGGTTTAAAATGGAATTCTGAAACTGTGCTCATTTGTATCCTTGTTAATGTTTTAATCCTTATTTTGCATTATTTTTCTCTGTGGTTGGCAGAATCCTTGATGTACAAAAATGGCAAATAATGTGTTCTGTAATACTCTATTTCTGCAATATTCTGTTTCAGAGGCTCCTGGTTAGGTTTGGGTATAAATGAGTGCCATCAGTGGGTTAAAAGAGTGTTAGCAATGGAACCAGCAGGAATATGTTTGAAAACACCGAACTTCATTCTTTGGCTTCCCTGTCACAAGGGTGAATTGTCTGGAAGTGTTTTAGGCAAATTCATATTTTACTACAACACCAACAGGACCTGCTGACAGAGTTCAGTGTTTCTAACACCTTTGAACTTTGTTCTTATGTTTAGATTTCAGTACATTAACATCCCTGAGGTTAATGGATTTCCAAAATAAAATGCTAAAATTGCAATTTGTCTTATTCAGTCTGAGGTTGTTAATTCTGCACTGAATTCCTCCATCTTCACTGATGTTCTAGAACAGAGCTGCTCTCTCCAAATAAACCCCTCATCACTCTTGTCCAAGGTGCCAGAAATTATGTATTTTACGCAGAAATGCCCCATATTTTCTTGCATTCTTTAAAGTTTTAGTGTAATGGCCGTGTTTACTACAAATTTAATAAATCTGACTGGGTTTTTTTCCTTCAGTTTCCATAGATCTCTGACATTACTTTTTATCTACAGAATTCCCTCAGGAATGCTCACAAGTCACCAGTTAAGAGTCTGCACCAAATCTCCTTGCTGCTGCTTCATTCTCTGTTATTCTCATGTGCATACATTTGATAATTCCTTTTCTCACTCTGTCCTAAGCTTTCTCATTTTCACTCTTTCTCAGGGGGTTCCTTCCCCCCACTATCTTTAGGAAATCAGTTTGGTATTATACAAATAGATCCTTTGTGATTGCCACAATCATGGGTGCAAAGCTCATTTTCCAGTTTGTCCAGGTTTCTTTAGTATACAGTGTATTTGAGTCTTTTCCAGCATTTTCCCATATTTCCAGCAGTGGGAAGGGATTTGCTTCCAGCTGTTCTTTTTCTCTGATTAGTCACTCCACACCTTCTAACTCTTGATTAGTGAGAGCAGTTTCACTATCACCTCTTTCAATAAACCATTAAAAACTAAATAGAAGCATCAAGATAGAAGTATTTGCAATATTTACTAGTGAGACAAGAACCTTTTGCTCTCTGCTTTCTATTTTTTTTTTTTATGGCCATCACACAGCACCTTAGGAAAAGGGTTTTTTATTTAATTATATATTTTAATATATCTTGTAGAAAGCAGGGCTTGGAAGAAAGCTGGCAGGCATAAAAGAATCACTCCACAAAATGAGAGAGAACTGCCACAGCTTGGGTGAATTTAGCCGCAACCAAAAGCAACTGCAGGATGCTTGAGGAGAAAATATGGCCAAAATTATTTTTAAACACTGCATTTTTTTGTGATTTGAGTAAGACAGAGTGTGTGGAAGATGGAATTTTATGTGATCTCCTACTGGGAATAGCCCCATGCAAAGTTGCCCAGTGCTTTGAGAAGTGTATAAATAGGGTGACAGGTTACAGCTAAATTTAAGAGACAAAATGTCAACTTAAGCTTAATGCTTTAAATCTCATTACTTACAAGATTTTTGTGTGATACATCCATAGCTGAGATCAATGGAAATTGAGAGTTCCCTCATTACAGAAGAGGAATTGCTCTTGGTATATCATTTTTCATTAAAATCTCCCTAAACTGGAGTGTGTATCCTTCCCAACTGCTTTGCCAGAATATTTATGACACCCCAGTTGAGCTATGGTTATTGTTGTTTTTTGCCCACAACTTGTGTTGAGAATAAAAAATGAGGAGTTTACACTCTCCCATGACTATTTTTCTGGAATTCTCTTCAGTGTTCAGTAATTCCAATCCTATGAAAAAAGACAATTTGAGGGCATTCTTAAAACTGCTGCTGGTTCACCTGAAGTTTTACAGGAAGGGAGGCTACACATCAGGGCAGTACAGAGAACCAGAAAGTGGCATTATCCATGGATTTGTACCAGAAAAGCCCATGGAAACAGAAATGCTGCAGTCCCCAAGCCTGAAGTGCTGATCTCTTCTCCCATTTCCAGCAGACTGGAAGATGGTGACACTGGGTCAACTTATATTTTTATATGTGCTAAAGAAGAGGATTGTAAGCGTGCCTGGGGCACTGCATACAGACATTTTTATAAATTAAAAAAGTCTCTAAGTATGAAGTGTTTATCAGCTCTTCCTGTTTGACAGCACAATATTCTTTTTGGGATTCACTAAATGAATTTTCTCACCTTCTCTGTTGCTAAAATAAACTGCTCTTTACACCTACTACACAATTTCCTCTCCTCTGAAATAGTTTCACACAGCTTGATGTGGTTCTCTCCCAGCCCGAAGCCAGGCCCTTTCCTCACTGTGTGCACTCACCCAGTGCCTGCTGCAGCTTCTCACACCCCCCTCCTCTTTGGGGTTGCTGTTTCACCAAGCGCGGGGCATCACCAACCCTTGGAGTTTGTAATTTCCCATTTAATTGGCCTTGATTCCAGCATTTTCTGCCATTAGGACACAGAATTTCCCTGTTTGTATTATCTTCACTGCCTAAAAGCTCTGACCTGCTGCTTCCCAGTCTGTCAACACTCGCTGCAATCAGGAGTAAAGTCTGTCTACACTCACTCCTACCCCTGGTAAATCAGGAGTAGCACAGAGGTCATTCCCAGAAATCAGCCACAATCAGCTTTCATGGTAATATTTACCCATAAAATTTACCCACACATTTATGGGAATATTTACCCATAAAATTCTGAACTCAGATGCTTGCAGGAGTTTGCTGAGATTCCCCTGGATTATGGGCTTGGTGATGGGAGACAGAAGGTTTAATGCCTGAAGAAACAGAAGGGATGACACTTTACTTTGCTGCAAGCTTAGAAATTGGGAAGTACTTGTGAACAAAACAAACCAACCCCCATGCTTCTCAATTTATCAATATTAGGGCAAAAATGTAAATCAAATCCAACTGGTCTTTGTATTTTATTTTGTTTGATACAAATACAGGAATTCACAATTGGTTTACAGGTAGTTGCCAGCTGTATTGGATCATTCTTATCTTCTACCTTTCTCTTGCAGTACTCAGCTATTTTTATAAGGGGTAGTGTCTCTAGAACATGAGATAGATATGTGTAATATCCCTCACTTGGATGGAGTCTTGGTTGAAAAAAAAAAAGTTTAATAAAATAATGATAGGTCAGGGAGCAGCCACTGAAGCAGGCAAAGGTATAAGGAAGTGAAAACTTCCTAAACTAAATTTTGCTGCCAAAGACAACATAAAATGTAACTGGGCTCTGAAAGATTTAGGGCTTGGCCCAGATTTTTAATCAATGCTCTGAAGAGAAACATTTAGAACAGCTTTTTTATAATCTGATTTTCATTTTCCCCACCCAAAATTTAATCAAACAGAATCTATAGCTTCCCCAAAAATCCAGAAGTTTTTTTAGTGATATTGAGCATCTAAAATCCTAGCTGAGGTCTGAAAGACCTCACAGTTGTATAAGTCCCCTGGATATTCTTACAAGCTTTTTTGTGATTTGAAAATCTATGCTACGAATGAAAATTTAAATTTAATACGCTAAATCTTAAAACCGAAACCTTAATATAAAATTGTATCGAATTTCACACTGTGTGCCTTTCTTGGCACTGGCTAACCAATTCCAAAAGTGATTTCTGGATAAGCATAGAATCAGCTTTTAGATATCTTGTATAATTGTGTGCTTCATTTGTCTACAGACACAACTTTGACATTTCTTTTTGTAGAAAGGCAGCAGAAGCTAAAAAGCTGTTGCACAAACGTCTGTGGGAAGACCAGAATGCAACAAAGTGCTTTATTTTGCTCTCATTTTACACAGAAATATAAATAGACGAGAACTGTTTGAATAAACTGGATTTCAGACACTTATACACAAGACCAGCATGAATTAGTTCTTCAATGTTTTCAGGAGTAAAAACCATTATACTACTCAATTTTACTGCTCAATACAAACCATTTTATTACTCATTTCTGCCTTTTTCAGGCTCTATCATTGGGTGTTGAGTGGTTCAGGAAAGAATTTTATAATCTTAACATTCCACACATTTTTCGAAGACCAAATTTTAGAGAGACAATATTTAAGAAAATTCCAAACCACAAATTCATGTAAATACCTTTTAGAATTATTTTTGAAATTATATTTCCATCTTGGTAATTTAAAGACAAACTATTATTGGTCAAAATATTATATTGAGTTTCAATGGGAAGAGTCTATTTAGAGCAGAACAACATAAAAGTTTTGAAGCAAATGGAAGTTTTCAAACTCTCTCTGAGTTTCAATACTCACCTTATTAAATCTCACATTAAGAGTTCAATTTCAGTAAATCTTTTTTTTTTTTTTTTAATAATTAAAAGCAGTAGCTTTAATGGAAACTAATTTGAATTTCTAAAAATAACTGTTTCCATGAAATGACTATCAATCAATCAATCCCTGGGAGATAAGAGCCCTACTTTGTCCTGACAGCATTTCTGGGTTTGTGGTATCCTCGGCTGACTGACTTTGTTTCCTTAAAGAGCTGCTGGTCAGCTGTGGAAAAACCTTTTAAAACCAATATTTTCAGTATGTTGGCATCTTCAAAAGTTCAAATAGTGGTTTTCACCTCTCTGATTTTATTCATAACCATATTTACATGAAGGCACTAAAGCCCTGACACAACGGTCTGTTCCAAATTATTCACATTACTCTGGCATCTTCTGCTTGGAAAGATCACAAATTACCTAATTTCTGGAAAAATCTTAAAGTGAAATCTTTACAGATAAAGTCTGGATACAATATTCAAAGAAAAACTGGACTCTGTACCTACCATAACAGATTCTTTAATTTGCCTTTCCTGTTACAGGTTCCTGTGGAATGGACGAAAGTTGTCCTCGTTTTGTTTAGAAACCAATTATTAATTTCCACAATAGTACCTATAAGTCATCTGATGGTGTGGGCATTGGAAGAGTTCATTAAGTGATCCTCAGAAAGAGCTTAACCAGGCAGGAAATCCACCAGGATGCCCTGGGTACATGAGATAACCACCCCCTCTTCTTCAGAGAAGTGGAAAGGGCATTTGCCAGGGTTTCAGCTGTCCAGTTACAGCTGCAGGTTTGTTTGTGATATCTACTGCTGGAAATGGAATACACCTTACTGATACTCATATCTGAAAATTTAATGGAAGCTAAAAAATAAAAAGAGGAAACCTTCCTTTCAGACGTTTTTTGGACCTGGGTATAAATTACCTGCTCGAGGTAAGTGAAATTCACATTCACTGTCTTCATTTTACTGTTTAAGTTGCAGGAGAGGGAAGAGTCTGACCCTGTCTGGGGCAAAAGAGGGTGACCTCAGTGAGTAATTTGATATTTTACAGCACAATTTACACAGAGTGATGTCTAAGGCAAATCCAAACGGTGATTTCATACCCAAATGGATGGAGAAAAGCTTAGGAGAGAGTCACAGACTGAGCTTTAAAACTGAGGAATTCACTTTATAGGTGGGTCCTGAGTTAGGTGAAGGTCTGGCTGATCCACCCCTCTGTCTGTACGAGTGGGAGAGGGGCACCAAGGTCACCACCAGCAAAGCCAGGCTTCAGCTTGATTTCAGAATAGAGTTGCCCAGTGATAACAAAGATTTCCTGCAACTGCAGAAACCCCTTTTGTGTTAAAACTCTTCTCAAAATCACATTAAGGGTCCTCTCAGTGTGAGATTCTCCCACCAGATGACATTAGATGTGCTTAATTGCTTGTGCCATATATGTCTGTATCAGAGGCAGCTCTGCAAGAAAAAATAAAAATAAAAGAGATCTGTGCAGAGGGGATAAGGCAGGGTAGTTTTGCTCCTTAAGTTCAACTTCTGGACATGGTCCTTGGAGAATCTCAATAAACTGTTGTTGAATTTCTCAGAAGTAAAAAAAAAAAATGGAGAATAATCAGACACAGATAGAGATGGAGAGCTGCACATTAATGCCGTAATCCCAACAGTTATTAAAGTTTCTTAGCATTGGAGCCAGTCTGCTCCATCCTTTTATAAGTGTGTAGTAACTGAGTCTTGCTACAGACAAGACTATTATGTTTCAAATGCACAGTATTTATTCTAATCAACATCAGCAGCCACACATTATTAAAGTGTTCCAGATTTAAACTGAATTAATTTGCTTAAAGCATCTTTTCCAAACAAAATATGGTTAAAATGAGTATTTGGCTTTGGGCTCTGTGTTTGGAAGGCTGCCAGAGACAGTAAAAAGGATTTCAGACTTTTCCATTTCATTTCCTTACCTCTAAACAGTATTTAAGGCCAGGTTCAAAATAAGGCATGCGATTTTGAGGGAAAATAACTTACTTTTATTTTTTAATTATGTTAAATCAAGGGCATACCTATTATTTTGAGTTTTCAAATAGTCTTTAGGGTCGTTAAATAGCTTAATTACAAGACTGGGTCGCTGAGGACACACTTGACTAAGAACAGACATGTTTGGTGTGAGGAAATGGTTGTGGCTTTATGACCTGTAAGAGCTCAGATGGGATAAAACCCAGCACAGCTCAGCTGAGAGCAGCTCTGGAGCCTGACCACACCTCACCAGATGCCACAGAAACACAAACCCCCAGGGACCATCTCTAAGATCCCAATCCCACCATAAATCCCTGGCGAGTCTGACTGGATCAGGTCTCTGATATACAAAGCTTAATTTTTGTGCAGAAAGACACTCTCTGCTTGCTGAGGAATTTCCACTTGATTTGGCCCAAATTGCATCTTGTTACTCAGAGGTCGAATGCTCCATTACATTCCTTATTTTCCCCCTGATCCTGGAACACTTCAGAACATCCCTCCCCACACGCACACAGCTGCTCTGCAGCTTCTGTTTTCTGCATGTGGAGCGAAGTGGATGCTCCAGAGATATCGGTCCAGACAATTCACACAATCTACACACATTAAAACCAAATGAGGCCATAAATAATGCATGTAACACTAACTACCCTGTGCTTGGATGTGTGCATCTTGTAAGATCTGCCGCTGCATTTCACATACAAATGTATATTAGCCAGTTTTACCGGACAAATTGGGATGTATTCCTGATGGCATCTCCAAGAGCATTATCAAACTCCAGCTTATTATAATGAGATTCAGCTTGAGAAAAAGGAAAAGAATAAAAGAAAAATCGTGTTCTTGGCAATTACATTTATTAGAATAGTTTCTGCTCCTATCTGTGGTGACTAAAGACTTCATGCAGCTACTTTGCATAATGCCAGAAAGATTCTAATAATAATAACATTAATTTATTCACGTTAAGTAACATACTTCTGGTTCTATAATAATCAGGTAGTATCAGATATTAGGTGTTAAATCTGGGTAAATTTTAATGTAACAGCAATATTAGCTGTTACTGTCATGTATAGAATAAGCTTTGGTTCATTATGACTCTACTGCGAGTAAAAAGATGTCAGATTCTTGTTTTAAAGAAAAAAAGCTTCAGAATAAATTTGTTACCTGATGCTGCAGTCAACAGCTGCAAAGAGCCAGAGAGCCCCAAAGTTTTACTTATAAAGCAACCAAGTTTACTCAAAGAGTAGAACAAAAAATTGCTTCTTGGTGGTGCTCTCCTAAATTCTTCTCTGTCAGGAGAACTGTCCTCTCGCTTTCTCTCCCTGTCTTTTCCTAAAGACACAGGGAATGAAAAATGGCAGAGAAACTGAAGGGAAATCTGTCTTCATTTTCTGTGCACTGTGTGCTGGTGGCTTGGCGAGATCCTGAAAGGTGCCACCAGAGCCAACTCCCAACAGCCTTCACTTTACTGCCTTCGACTCATTCAGCTCTCGTGTGTCAAACACCTGTCCAGGGCAGCTCTGCTGGGGATTTTTGTCCAAACTGAGGCAATAAAGCAAAGGAAATATATTAATGCTGAAGGTGTGAGATAAAGTCTGGAAAGTGAAGAACTCGTCCTGGGTAAAAGTATTTTATGTGGTACTTGATGGGCTTCTGTTGGACAAGATCAAGGAAAGGTTTGGCTTCTGAAAGTAATTTGGTTGATTTGTGTGGGATTTCAGAATGGAGCAGAGAAGTGGCAGATTCCTGCTTTTAACACACAGAGTTAGGTAAGGTAAGGAGCTAGAGGCAGGAAAGAGTGAATGAGTTCCATGAGTACACCTTTCTCTTAGATTTTCAACCCCGTTTTTGTTTGGGGTTTTGGTAAGTATTCAGTACCCAGCAATCAATCCAATACACACAGTGAAATGGTCATCATAAAATCAGACAAAAGACCTCTCTCCTGATTTACAGGATACTACAAAAAGTCATTTCTTCCTCTGTAATAATACATTATTCACCTGCAGGGAAAATGTCCTCGCATAATCAAAGCCATTGACTGATGAACACCAGTAAATATGCATTTGCTAGGGATAAGATCTCACACATCTTTTCCCTGGCCTCTCCTGGTAATAGTAAGAACTCCATGCACTTGAACAAAGCTGAAATGAGCCTATTTCAAGGAGATAATTAGTTGCCCTGTATTACTTTTTGGAGATCATTAGAGACCTATAATATCCTCAAGAACAAAAATGCAGTGAATTCCCTCTAAGGAAAACCCACATTGTTCCCAAGTACTGTTTGCAGTGGTAGAATATCTAATCTACTTTTTTTCAGCAATTAAAAGGTGGATGGAGCTTTGCAAATTACAAACTTGGGGAGTTTCCATGGTCTGGCAGACTCCTGTGATAACTTCCAGACCATTTACCCACTTCAGATTTAAATAAAATATGAGTTACAACCAAACACCTGAGCATACACTGAACTTATTAAAATGAGAACTAAAAAGGCCTTTTGGAGATGTAGAGCTCAGTGAACAATTGCTTATATGTAGTTACACAATACTATTTACATAGTTCAGAGAATTTTTTACTATAAGGTAAAAGGCTGTATTAGAAATACAGATAAGAGGAAGATTTAGAACTTACTGAACTTTCATCTTTCAGAGTCCAAAATTTCTTGGTAAAAACACCATTCTTCTTGCTTTCAGGGAAAAAAAATCCTTTACTTTTTAAAATAAGGTAGTCAGAAAAACAGACAAGAAATGGGAGAGAAAAAAACGCAAACAATTAAATGGATAAATTCTACCCTGTATAAAAGCTACATAATAAGTAACAAAGAGGAAACTTCCTTTTTCAAAAAAAGTCAGAAAACTTCTCTTTAACTGTCTTCTAATGAAAATACCACAGGCTCTCCTTTTGATTTCTCATCACAGCAACTTCATTTGTAAAAGTCAAAAACTTCATGGGTGAAACCACTTCAGGACACTGGAGAAAGATCCCTGTCCCTAAAGACACCTGATCCCACACATCCATGGCAGGAAAGGCTTCCAGAGATCCGTGGCCTTCACTCACACAGCCACAGCCAGCACTTTACTCCAGGAGTGCTCACTTTTTATTCCCCTGCCCATAAATCTGATATAACAAGTCAAGGATAGCCCAGAACGGGCTCTCAGTGTGGAGCTGTGTGAGAACCCCAAGGTCACTTCCCAGTTCTCCCAGCTGGGATAACAAAGTGCACTCCCAGCACAGTAAATGGACCTGCTCACCCTCTGCTTTTAAGAAATACTTTAAACTAAACTACATTTCAGCTGTTTAAGCCTAATAAAAATACAGCACCAGTAATTTATTAGCTGTCACTTCCCTGTAAGTAATGCTCACAAAAAGTCAAATTTAAGATGCTCTGCAAAAGAATTCTTTCCAGCTTGTATTTTAAAATTTAAATGACATATTCAGAGACCTTCAGTGCTGTATACCTTGGATGCAAGGCACCAGTGCAATGGAAGTCAAATGCAGTGATTAAAAAAAACTCCAACAGAAAATCGAGTCCAGCTGTCAATACTTTTCAATAGAGATTTACATCAAGCCACTTTAAACTCTCATAATTCTTCAAGCACTCTGTTATAAATCAGATCAAAATGTATTCCTAGTCAAGTCCCCTTTTCCTATAACACTTGATGTGTCTGTTGGATGAATCTCAGAAACTATTCCCATAAAGTACTCCAAAAGTATGAGACTAAAGGTGGAAGAATATGGAATGCACTGAAACTGCCAGCTGCCCTGCAGGTGGGTCAGCTCCTTAGCCACGATGTTTACTCTTGGCAGAGTAGGAAACATTTTGTTAGGAAGTATTAGATGAGAATGAACTCAATAGGTTGGCAGATCACTCCTCTCAGCTTTTACCAGACTATAAATGGCTGTGTGTAAACTGATTTGAATTCTGGGCTGGTGAACAGAAAAAGATTTCCAATGCCAGGCCACACTGAGGGGTGTCCATCTGATTTCCCAGACTGACTTAGAGGGAAGCTCTGGTGAGAGATTGTGAGGGCTAAGAGAATGTTTTATGGTTTTGACTTAGATCCTCCAGCCAGAATTCCCAGAATAGACTGGCTTTGTGTTATGATTTTTTAATGGAACTAGAGAGAATCTGCAGAAAACAAGTGAGAACTCTTTTGTTGCCTAGTAAAAATGTAATTTAGGGGAGAAAAAAACCAAAACCTGACACAAATCACATTTGCTCACTGTGAGCAACAGAGCTGGGTGGGGAATGATGTTCCTGCACAGCTCCGGGTCCAAGGTGCGCGTCCACAGCAGATTTGCATCTGCCATGTACCAGTGAAACAGCAAATGAGGGTTCTGTAGATTTATCTGACATATCTCTGTGGTGCCATAAAGGCACAGCTTGAGAAGGAGCATCTTTTTAAATCATGAGGGAGTTAGTTTATTCTTGTGTAAAGAAGAGTTTCTCATTCTATCCCTACCTCAGCAGTCATTGCAGTAAAAGCATATCCTAAAGTATTCCTTGCATCTCCGTAGGTTTCTTTAAATAAGAGGATTCTTTAGCACAAGGCAATATATCCTTTGGAAATGAAGTCAGCTTTAGATACGAGATAGTGGGGCCTGATGGGACGAGTTTCATCAGTTCAGAGCACTATTTATTTCTCCTGAAATATGATGCCACCAGGTACTGCACCTGCTCCTTGCATGTTGATAAACTGTTTAGCATTGCATGTGGAGGCAGGAATATTTACTGTTTCTGGTGGTAGGAAAATAGGAGGAGGCAAGCAGGGTGTTTAACTAACAGCAGCTTCTTTGTGAAATCTCAGTATCTTCCAAATGCAGGGCCCTTGTTGTATCAAAATTACATATTGAGCAGGTGATCTTTCTGGGCTTCAGTTCAAAAAGCATCTTAAAATAAATTAGTAGGTATTTCTGTTAATATAATTAAGAAAAAAGAGATGCAAAGTTACCCCTACTGCAGCCTTGAAATTCTTTTTCCATTCCATTTTGGCAAAACCCCCACTTCCTTCTGGTAGGAGACCAAGCTTGGAGAGTAAAGACAGCTTATTTTGTATGCACATCTGCGGAGGGAGGCAAAGAGTTCTTTGCTTCAGGTGGATAAATTGTCAACTTTCATGTCTGACAGATCATTTAATGCACAGTGAAACAACCATTGTGGCTATTCCTTGCTGCTAAATATATCAGCAAATGCTGTCTGTGGCAGAGAAGCAGTGAAGAAACACACACAGAGTGTGGGCAGATGTCCACAGTGCATTAAAAAGAAATCAGTGTCCTCTTAGATTTAAGGAAACAACTGTATTTACATGATTTACTGTAATTTACCTGATCCTTAGCAAGTTCTACCTTAATAAAGCTCATCTAATAACAGATGCATTTCTATTCTTTTTCATGCTTTAAGAGTCCATTTAGCTGTTGAATGAAGGGAAGAGCACTTAGAGGCGCAGTCACTGATGACAGACTATTGTTAAAAAGCCATCATATATTCAGATCCATCTGGTGCCATCCTGGGAGCAGCGTGTTACAAACTAATAAAAGTACTGCAGAGGTAGGGAAACCAGCTCAGAAAAGATTAAAAAAAATGGCCATTTTTTTAATACAGAAGAATTACACTGTTTTATGTCACAAGAAATACTTTTAAAAACACCATTTTGGCAAAATAATCTTGATTCCAAAAGGCTGCAGTCATATCCAGATTCATATTAGTAATTGCCTAAATATTCCATAAATAATGATTACAAAAATATCTCCTAGACAGTGCTTAGACATTTCTGAAAGGTGAGAACAAGCCTGAAATATGTTTTCACATTTCTGAAATGTAAGGCAATAATAAAAATGATATAAATATGGAGTTAGTCATATTATTAGGACAATGAATACATTAGAAATAGTCTGACTGGTTATAATTATTTATTCATCCTATCATCTGTTAAATACTACTTCACTTTTTAACACTTCCTTAGGCACGTTGAGTGCAGCCTTAGGTAGAAAGGAATCACAGTAGATTCAAGTCCATTTGGCTTTGCTGCTTTTTCTGTGCTGCTGACAGGCAGGAGCATGAATTCTACCCAGATTTGTGTAAAGCATTTGCCACCCTCCCTCATGGCATCCTTGTCTCTAAACTGAGGAGCCAGAGACCCAGCAAGGGGCACTGGCAGCCCAGAAAGCCAAAAGATCACGGGGAGGGCATCAAAAGAAGCGTGAGCAGCAGGGTGAGGGAAGGGATATTTCTGCTCTCATGAGACCCCACCTGGAGTCCTGTGTCCAGCCCTGAGGCTCCCAGCTGCAGAAGGACATGGATGGAGCAGGTCTGGAGAATGTCACAGAGATGCTCCGAGGGCTGCAGCTCTCTGCAGCCAGGCTAGGAGAGCTGGGGATGTTCGCCTGGAGAAGACAAAAAGTCTGGGGAGAACTTTGAACTCCTTCCAGGGCTTAAAGGGGCTCTAAGAGAGCTGGAGAGGGACTTGGGAGAAGGGGCTGGAGGCACAGGACAAGGGGGAATGGCTTCGAGCTGACAGTGGGCAGGGCTAGATGGGATATTGGGAAGGAATTGTTTCCTGGGAGGGTGGGGAGGGTGTCCAGAGAAGCTGTGGCTGCCCCTGGATCCCTGGCAGTGCCCAAGGCCAGGTTGGACGGGGCTTGGAGCAGCCTGGGACAGTGGAAGGTGTCCCTGCCCATGACAGGGGTGGCACTGGATGGGCTTTAAGGCCCCTTCCAACCCAAACCATTCTATGGTAATTTTAACCGTTCTTATAAATCACCTCAAAAATGTTGTTCTTCTAGCTCCAAGTTTTCCCAGCCATAAGCACTTCTTCCTCTCAGTGAAGAGAAGCAATCATGGAGAAAACACACAGCAAAATATGAACCCAGCCGTGTAAAGCTTTGTTTTCCTCGCGTTTGTTTGAATGGTTTATATTTAATTGATGAATCCCAGTGTGTGTGTCTGAATGACTTTCAGCTCCCCAGTGCCTCAATCAGCGCAGTGCAGACACACAAACCACAGGTGGGCTTCCTCACATTGCTCTGCTGATGGAGCTTCCCTCTTCATCTTAAATGACCACCTGAGCTGAATGTGATAGACATTTTTATCTGGGAGCTTATGCAGTCCTTGGCCTTTTCTGAGGCAAGCTGGCAGTGTCCTCCCTATGTACCACATACAAAGAGCAAAAGTTCAAAGTGTAATTCTTATTTATTTGGTTTCCCTTTTGGTTTTTTTTTGCACTGATTAATGACAGGTTCATAACTGAGCTCCAAGAAAGAGAAATTCTAAACATGAAATATGTAATATGAGAGTGAAAGGCTACAGATGTTTTCTGCCAAGACATATGGCTTGTAGAAAAAAAGCAAGATTGCTTTTACACATTTTATATGTAACTCTTCCTTTTAAATATGGTCTTATTACAAAATACACAAGGACATTTGTGTTAGATACTGAGACATATGGCTGGTAAAAAAATATAAATCCATTAACAGATTTTGTATGCAATTTCACTCTTTTAAAATGATCCTAGACCTGAAAACATGATATCTTTCCTTTATTCTTTTCAGAGCAGCGATCAGAGGGAGAGGAGATTCATTAATATACACATTAGCATCAACAGGCAGGGAATGCAATCATTAGTGTCATGGCTCAGGTGTTTTGTGAGTGCAGCTGTAGGATCAAATCATATCACACTAATGTAAATTGCAATGAAGCTTTCCACTGGATTTTCCTATTATTTGAGTGTTAAACCTGTTTTGTCACAGATGTATGAAGGACACTGACAGTAGTAAACCAACCTTCATTACCATCATCATCATCTTCCCCTCCCCTTTTTTTAATCAATAACCAAGCTGTCACAGCCTGTTTGCTGCAGGTTACCCGTTCTGCCAGAATGGATCCTTTACAGTCAGAGCTGTAAAACAGGCATTTGACAGAAATATTAATGACTTAGGATTTTCTAGTAGAGCCACAGGCAATGAGGCAACAGTGACCCCCCCCAAAAGAAAAAACCAAACAAAAAACAAAAAAACAGGGAAGAAAATATTAAATCCTAATTGATTTACAAAGAACATTCCAAAAGCAGAATGATAAAAAGTCCTTAACTGACTTCAGAGCAAAATCTTACCATTTTGTGCTTAGAAAAGTATTGAGTATTTCTGGCCTAGTAGATTTAGTGCTGGTTTCTGTGCTTGATTTACTTGCTATTTGACTAAATGCTGTTTAATGCAATCATAAATTACCAAACAAAATCACACTATTTTAATGATGAGCTCTAAGTATGCACATTCTAGAGTAAAACTTGGAGGAAAAACATTAGAGATGTACATTTGGAGTCATTGTTATTATATTACAATCTAACAAAATCCTTGAATCGTTCCATAAAAGATCTGTTCTGTGACAAAATTCTTTTCCCCCTTAGTCTGATTTTTCATCCACAGTCCAAAATTTCAGATACTCTTGGTGGTAGCTCCATTTGGAATTGGTACTAAAATTGCTTCCAGTACTTAAAAAAATATCTTAAGTTTCACTTGGTGTAGTGTGGAAACTCATATCAAAGTGCCTGAGCACCCTTGAAGTTTAAATGACCTCATTTACACATCTTGTTCTGACAGAATTATATATTTTCATTCTGTCCCATGGGGAGAAAGTAGCTCACAATTTTGTCACTTGTGTATATCAAATTAGCATACCAAAGGTTTACTCACAACGTGAAAACAGCCTCCTGTGTTTTTAGACCCTTCTGTTGAATGCTAAGTGTCTCCATAAATTGTTACCTGTACCCAATCCTTTACCTGGCAATGAATCCATAGTTTAAAATTCTTGAGGTGCAGCACCATGTGCTGTCTTGAGTGACTACTTTGGCACATGGCACGTAAGGGTTCACAAATCTAAAAATTCAGAATTCCCCTTAGTGTCAAAGAAAAATCCAGACGTCAATAGAATGATTGAGCTGAGGAAATTCAGGAGTGTTTCATGACTGCTAATCAGAGACCTGGACTGGGAGAAGCCTGCACTGAGCTGAACCAAAACATGGCTCAGAAAGGCTCAAAGAAATGCAATTTTTTCAGGAATTCAGCACTAATAAGGATCATAGAAGGAAGGCCTATTTGTTTGCTAGCAAGGATTTAAGGGGATCAGATGGACGCTGCAGCATCCCTGGCTGCAATCTCCTCTGACAACCAGAGAACTTCAGCAGAGCAATGCTGGGAGCAAAACTGTCTGCACAAATGCTCAGGCAGCAAGGGAAACAAATGCTAGCACAGGAGTGCTGCAGGAGGTGAGAAAGATGGGAAGCATTCAAAGAAATCTTTTGAAAACCCACTGGTAAGAAGTAGGAAGAGCACTGACTCTAACACAAAAGGCTTTGTGGGTTGTGAAGGAACAGTTGCCTTAACAGAGGTAAAGCAGCAGAGAAAATCCACCTACGAGCAACCCCCAAACCTTACCATCAAATGGATCTTGGGAGGGTGAACAAATGGCCTGCACTTATTTAGGATCTCAGAGGAAGCCTGAGAAATTTCAGGTTCACAGACACAATGCCATTTATCTGCACCATCTGTGGGGGGACGTTCCCAGTCTCAGAAGTTCCCAAGCTCAGCTGGTTGAAGTTGAGTTCCAGCATCCGAACTAGGGCCTTCTCCAAACAGCTTTTCACACTATAATCACCAAGGAAGGTTCTGGCAGTTCCTTCTGGTCAGAGGTTGTGTTGATATTACAATGATATTAACAGCACAAAACCAAAAGACTAAAATTCCACAACCAGATACGATGGTTTCTATTATTGAAGATGTATGAAAATCATTCTTCCCCTTCTATTGCTCTTACCAATAAATTCATGACCAGTTGGACCAAAAAGTACTCTTAAAATATAAGAAATGTGTTGGTGAATTTTCAGTGAGGTTTCTCTCAAACTTTTTGCCTGCCCTCTTCAGAAAAAGCAGTGTTACCTGTTAACCTGCCAGACACAAGGTTCTAAAGGTTTCTTGAAAATTAGAGAGGCAAGAGGCAAAGAGAAATGCCCAGATGAGGAGAAGGCTGTGTGGTCTGAGCTGTTGGAGATGCTCTCTCTCTAATGGCCCTGAGTAATTGCTGCCCACTCAGCACACACAGCTTGGGACCAGCACCTTGTGCAGTCAGGAGCTAAAAGCACCAAGAGAATAAGAGCAGGGGAAAAGCTGGATGCCCCTCTGCTGAGGGGAGGGAGTAGAGAGCATAAGCCTCAGCTCATAATTAACCAGTTTTTGCTATTTCCTATTATTTGATCATTTTCTTCACTCTTCCCTCAGTAACCATTAGCAGAGATATTAAGTGAAGAAACATTAAGCTAAATTGACCTTATACTAATTAAAATAATCCTTTTATTAATGCACAGACTTAGGGGAAAAATCTTGTATTTCAATGCAAAAGCTATTGGACAAAAATATGCAAAACTGTCATAGAGGTAACTTCAATAGTAACAATAAGGAACACGTAGCACTCTAAATACAGGCCAAATTCCCATTTGAGTGAGAAGGGTTTAACTTAAAATTCTTAAAAATTTGACATAGCAATATGTTGGCTTTTTCACAGCAGCAATTCCAAAACCACAAGGTCACACGAGAATTTGCCGAAATGGTCTTTGCTTATTTGTTACAACATTTCTAGTAAAGTATCCCGGCAATGTCAGGTTCTCCCAGCATTAAATGTGAGTTATCTCTCACTGGAGTGCAGCTGTGAGGGAGAAGTGCTCTTTCCTTTCATGTCTGGGACTCACTGGCAGACAGACTCATTTCTCTTGTGAGCAGTACTGGGTTCTGGCTCTTCTGGAGAATATTTCCCAACCATTGGGTTAAAATGCCCCACTCCCAACTTCATCTTTCCCCAGGTTTTGTCTTTGCTAATTGCTGTCTCCAGGTCTCAAAGAGGAGTGTCAGAGTCTCTTAACTGGGAAGTCTGGATTTGCTTTATGTTTGTTATTTAAGTCAAATTATTTCCTAAGGGAATTATTACTTGCCTCAGCTTTCTTGAGGTAGATTCAAGACTGATACAAAACATGATTTTTCCTGTGTTTATTGAATTTTTGAGGAATATGCATTTTCCTTTCATAGGGTGGATGAAGCTCTGCACACAATCCAGATCCTTTTCTCCTGTTATTCTCTCAGAGAGGCACTGCAATGTACCCATAGATGGACCTTTAGAGTTTTTGGTTAAAAGCTGGAGTAGAATGACTCATATTTCCATCCATGCAATAAGAAAATGTGTTCATTTGGGGGCAAAAAAAAAATATCAACTACAACTTAGTTTCCATGAAAACAATCTGCACAGCTTAGAGCTCTGGCATCAGTGAATGGCATTCTTATACATGAAATTAAAATCAATTCTTATAAAGTGCATGTATTGAATTAAAATGATCTTTCAAAGGAGCTGTCTATTTCCCTGGCAGGATGGGAAATAAGAATTTGTCTTTGGGCATTAGCGATTCTGAGCTCGACCATCTCATCTGACAATCACTCTTGCTATGGTAAAATCAAGTTTAATATTTTTATTTCTGAGTTATAGAATGAATTTTTTTTTTTAATGCATTTCTGAGAGTGTGATAACAAATGAAAACATATAAATGAGAAAGGAGAGATAAAGAAATACAATATAACCCTGAAACAACAATAAGGGAACTGCGGCCATGTCAACACCATCCCCAACATTTCTTCACAAATGTGGGGTTTGTCTTCTTCAGGACAAGCCTTGCACCACCTTTGCCAGCTCAGAGAGATCATTTTTCTCTTCTGAAAACAGGAGAGAAGGAAAAGGTTGGACTGGCAGTGACAAGGCTGGCCAGGCTTTCAGGAAGGATTCATGTATTAAAAACTTTTTTTTTTTAATTAAAAAGTCAGTTTCTGTGACTCTTTTCTCTAGCCACCAATTCTGCCCAACATTCTTCTCAATGTTTTGTGCACAGAGAACCACCTAATAATGCATCTTTGGAAACTGCACAACATGACAGAGCTCAGACTCCAGGAAGGGCCGCTAGTGTAAGATAAAGAGTAAGCAATCATTTTCCTTTAATCAGAAAAGTTTTGTTCCGTGTTAAATATGAATCAAATATAAAATCTATTCTCAATTACAGATCAAATCCTAGACGAGGTTATTAATATGCATATGATACTGTTATAGTAATATTTTGGGGTATAAATAATAGAAAAGCAATAATTCAGTGCAGGCTGAAATTATAAAAGCACTTTCCAAATCCCATAAAAAAGCAGCACAAGTTTCCCACAGGATCTGCTCTACATGGATTCCTCATGTACAGACTTCTTCCAGTCTATCCTGTGAGTCACAGGAGGTCATCTACAGCTCTGTGGATGTTAGATGTTGCCAAAAAGTTCACTTAATTCTGCTTTGTTCTGTCTACATTCATTGAGAGCTTCAGCATTTCTGTCTCCTTCTGCAGACTTTGATTTCAGAATTACAGCAGCTCTGCAGCCCGAGCACACAGCAGCTTGGCCTCCAGTCGGGTGTTTGCACCACTTCAGCACCTCCCCAGAGAAGATTTTAGGAGGAAGAGCTGGATTAGCTTCTTCAGGGAAAGCAGAACAAAAAACCCTTCACATGGCTGGAGATTCCCTGGTCACGTTCCCCCAACATCTTCCCATCTTTATTGTCCTCCACAGGGTTGCACCCAAGGAACTGGGCCCTGATCTGCACTCATTTCTGAGCACACCTCCCCCCTGCGTTTTCCCAACTGGAATAATGACAGTATCATAGGGGAGGAACCTCATTATCTGAAAAACTCTGCAGCAAGGTTTAGTGGACTTACCATGCCAACACATTTTTTAAAGGATATACAGTAACATATCTGTGCTTAAAATGAATTGACTTTGATATCATGTAACCAAGGAAACAGTGTCAAAAATAGATAAAATCATAGTTGATCCAAAACATCTAAAGTTCAGGCGTTTTGTTTTGAATAATCTTATTTATACACATGCCTTCAATACAGGCAATTCAAAATAAAAGCAGTGCAGCAACAAATATAAAGTGCTTGTGGTGACATGTTTGTGGTGAGCCAGGAGAGAGAGCACAGCTCACATCATAAGCGCATAAATTCTGCCTAGTTTGTGTTATTCTCTGGCCACTCTGGGAAGTGTAAAAAGCAGACAATACTCTGACAACGACTAAAGTCATCCCAATGCTTGAATTAAGTCACTTTTGGAAATAAACCTTTCCTTGGGAAGGCTCTCGGGCTGATCCTTTGCACAAGGAAAGGTGGAGCTTCCAGGGATGGAGCCTTCACATCAGCTCTGGGTGCTAGATGTGTGAACATCAGATTTCTTTTTAATGTTTGCATGGCAATGGACTTAAAATAGAACTTTAAAAAGGTTCCACTTTTCCTGAATGTTCCAAGGTTTTCCACCTCCTTAGGTCACGGATATGGATCTGCTTTTATTTAGCATAAATAAAGAAACAAGTCACCAGTGTGGGGTCAGTACCACTGACTACAGAGAGAAATTTCTAAACTATTTAAAGGAAAATGAAACACTGTTTAGGAGAAAAACACTCCAGAACCTGATTTAATAACATTATCAGTGCTTAACAGGCTCAGGATCATCTAATACTTCTCAAGGTAACATCTAAAAGGTCCAACCTTAAAGAATTTTTTTTTACCTTAACATAGGCAATCAATGGGTAACAACCAAACCAAGTAACTAACTAAGAGATTAAATGTTTTTTAAGTGAATATTCAGTGAATATTCAAATAAAAAAAGGTATTATGGATGCTAAGTAATGATTAAATATAGAGCTTTTTCCTATCCTGGCAAAAACAGGTAAAAGATGTTTTAGAAGATGTGTCAAGAATTTTTAACACAACATTCTGTATTAAAAACTTGCAGCAAGATACTAAAATTAAAAGATGAATTATAGTAGAGCCCTTTGTTTAAGGCTTTCAGGGAAAATGAGGTTTTACCACAGTCCAAGGACAACATTGTCCCAGATTTGAATAGGTTATCACTTGTGCCCTTGGAATTCATTGTTTGCTATTCAGGGCAAAGAATTCTGCAGAGAAGATTCTGATTTTTCCCAAGCCAATAAACAGTTAAAAAAAAAAATATTCCTTGTTTCTGGGGTGATTCCAGCAGTGGCCTTTGGTGCTCTTCAGCAGCACATTAAGTTGTTTCCAGGAAAGGGAAAAAGTTTTGAGGTTTGCCAGTTTTGGAAGCAGGTTTGTTAGCAAAGGTCAATGCAAGTCTAATCACTACTTATTTTAATCTCTTCATTGAAACTGAAAACAAAGGGAGGATTTTCACCTTCTATAAAATGCTCATTAAAGGCTCATAAATAATTAAATCCAAAGAAGTTGAGTTTACAAACTGTTGCAGATGTGATAGTGGAAATGAAAGAATAGAAATCGCTTCCTTTGCTCACTTGAATCCAGTAACAGCTTTTGGGTGGTATTTATATTTATTTTTAGTATTTACAACTAATATCATAGTTACAAAAATGTGTGGGTAGAAGTTTTCCTCTATTTAATTTCCTAGTGTTTAGCTTCTAAATTAATAAATGCAAATTATGAAAAAATATTGCAACTTTGTAGCTGTCTGAAACTTCAAATATTGTTCTTCTCTAAAGTTCATATACACAAGGCAGAGCTTATTCTACTTTCCTTCTCTCAGAAAATGCTGATAATTTCCTCATCCCTGCTCCTGCACGTGATTTTAATTTTTCTAAAAAAGTATTAAGCTATCAATTCCAAGTATCCATAATTTAATATCCCTATTCTCATATTAGAAATCTGTATAGTGTAAAAACAGCTATGACAAGGACAAATATTTTATAGCTAATTGCAAATGTGTATTTTCCACAACAGCCTAGAAACCAATTTATCCCTGGATATTTACAGATAATGGTACCCCTCTTATTTCTTCCCAGTGAGCACAGGTTGGAATTCATTACAAAAAACACAGGATCTGTTCTCAAAATTGAGTTAAGGATGGAAGAAATGTATCCAATTCACTTTCTTTTCTCTTCTTTTGGCCATTCTAGTCCATCATGTTCCCCTGTATGATCTCTTACTGTAACTCACAGTAAGCCAGGAATAATACTTCATAAGATAGGAGGCACATCACACAATATTTTAAATAATACATTTTCTCACACTCAGCTTGTTTTCAGGCAAATTCAGAAGGCAGGGCTAAACTCCTTTTCTAAATGCAGTACCACGGATATATTAATGGTTTTATCTTTTAGTTTTGAAGTGATTAAAAATAAACAGCAATATATTCTAAAAGTCAAACAATTCTTTTTATTTGCCATAAATTATCCAGCAATTATCCAGCTTTTCATCAATGCTGCTGTGGGATTGAGATGCAGACTGGAAACTTTTGCCTCTGAGTTCCCACTGCTGCTGAATTTCAAGCAGTTACAGTAGATATTCTGAGCCAGCCCTGGCAGCAGTGGCAGAGGAAATACTGCAGTATTAGATTTCTGCAGCAATCAATGGCAGAGCACTGGCAGAATCCACCCTAAGGTAGTTTTGTTACCCAGCATAATAATTAAAGCTGTATTTTTAAAGCACTAACACAGGACAATGCTTTCTGGAATTATAAAATAACTGCAATCAGTGTACTTAATTAACCCTCTCCTGTTTCCCACTTTGCTCCATCTTTTGTTCTCATTAAGTGCTCTCCTGACCTTTCAGTCTGTAAAAGTCAACAAAAGGCATTTCCTTTTTTATTAAGAGATTGATTGCAGGGCCCCTGAGAGCACAATGAAAAGGAGGAATTACCTAAGCTCAAAACCCATCAAGTTTCTTAGACAGCCACTGCCATTTGGCTCAATTATAACGGCAATGCTGACCTGATTCTCAGATGCAACAAAGCAAAATGAGCCAAAAAAAATTAATAAATGATGCTATAATTCAGTAAGAAATGCATGCACTGTGAGAGAAAGTTTTCAATAATTCTACTTAGAGGTGAACATCCAGCTGGAAAAAGCTGCTGAAGGAAAGATTATAGGCAGCTGTTATAGTCCTACCTGAGAGAGCAGGAAAAAATGTTTCAATGTATAGGGCACCAGTAGACCTAAATTCAAATGTATTTTCAAAGCCACAGCACCTTGACTCCAGAGGCACAGCTCTGGTCAAGGTTTGATGGCAACCTTCTCTCTTGGGATGCTACTGATCGAGTGAGCAGATCCCAAAACTTATTCCTACCTGTGACTCTGGAAATAATATATTGGAACAAGTGCAATAACATCATAATTGGAGTCATCATAAATTGGACACCGTCCCCAACTAATACAAGGTTAGGCCTTTCAGAGACTTTAAATATTTATTTATACAGGGACTTACTCACAACTGATCCATGAGAAGCCTGATTTGACTTCGAATCTGATTTGTGATACCCTCTTGTCCTTTACTCCAACTGATCTATATGCTATTTATGAAACCCAGCTGAAAACCACCAGATTTAATTATCAGTACAGGTCATGAACAGCTGCTGTTGGGGGTCAGAAGCACTTGAACAGCACAATATGGTCCACAGATGGATTTCGCATTGTTTTTCTTTTATTTCTGAATGTCTAAAATGTCCTACACTTGTCTCTAATCATAAATAAAATGAAAAGGAAGGAAGTGGTCCATAATATAACAATCCTTAGCCTAATTCTTCTCATTAATCTGCCTTATAGGTTGTGGCATGCACTTGTTCCAGCCAGTGAAGGTTTAATAGCCCTGTTTCTTTTACCATCATCCATACACAAGCCTGTCGATCAGTGGCAATTATTACTTAATGAACACGTAATGATGGGTGAGCCCAGGGAGAAGGGAACAAATAAATCACTCATTAGAGCCCTGACTGTGAGCTCCCACTGTCTCCTCTCAGTGCTCTGTTGTGCAGCTTTGTTTAGCCAACATCCTCAGGAGCAATCAGCACCAGCGGGTGCTGCAGAGTGCTGGAAATCTTCAGTGACCTGGAGGATACTCAGCTTCAAAAGGAGATGTACACAAACGTGTTTTCAGCTTAATTGAAAACTCTCTTCTGAGCAGTTCTTTTAAAACAAAGCTCCCAGAGCTGTTTGTTTTTTCCTGATTTTTCGAAACTGTTTTGTTTTCTTTTTTTTTTTTTTACTTCTCCAATATCAGCAAAGTTACATTCTTATTCCAGTTTAAATAATAAATCCTTTCCAGAAGCTTTAACGTGGAATCCAGTGACTAGGCATGATTTTAACAGTGCTTCTATATTCATAGACCTACGCAGGAAGGATTCATGGGGAGCTACATCAATCAATATTGTGCCAGTAAAACAGGTTCTATGTTTCACAGAAATGATGCTGGTATTGCTTTTGAGATGCTAGCTCCTGCTCGTCGAGCTCTGAAGTAAAATATTTTGCACCTTAGCAGCAATTACCAAAAGTTCTAGTCTAGCTTCCACATCAGTTTCTCTTTTTTCTGGTTTTGAGACAATCCTGCCAAAGTTAAAGTGATGCGAGAAAGGAAATCAACAGCTGATAATCCACAGGCAAGTCAAATCAAATAGTTCTGGAAACAAAACCATGAATTGGGAATGCAGAGGTGTATTGACTTAAATTCTGCAGATTCCCCCTCATGCCCTTGTGAATTTTGATGTAAAATAGCTCCAGTGTCCTCTTTTTTCAATTGATGTTTGGCTTTTTCAAATAACAGAGTCACAATAGCAAGATTTAAATGACGTTATTTAGAACTTCAAAGTGGGATTTCCTCACAAGATGCCATCATTTCCATGGGATGGAATGGAAACAGGTTATCACCATTGGAAAAACGAATTTTTACGTTTCTTTCTAAGGAAAGATCATTCCACAGGTCAGTTTCTGTACAGTTCTCCAAATTCTTTATGTTAACAATCCTTGATTTGCATAAAGGTCTTCCTTAAACCTTCACTTAAGAAAGCTCAGTTTGCTTTAAGATACCGTTTAGCAACTTTCTAAAAAAATGCTTCCAGAAGAGTATAAAGCTTCTAGAAACTCCCTGGGCAAATTTAAACAAGACGAATCCAGTAAAAAATGCAGGGAAAGGGTTACTTTCTCATTCAAGGAAGAATTATTTTCTGTGTTACGTATCCATTTATTTGCTTTCAGCCCTGAAAGAAATATTTCTACAAATTTAAGAGAACATTTTGACTATTCAAAGTCTCCTCCTAATTCAATGTAGCTTTTGCCAGGCATTAAACCTGTTAGACATTCAAATAACAGATTAACTGTAAAGCACTGCATAAACCCACTCCGTGTTTTCAAACATATCATTAAAGGAATGGCTTCTGGGGGGAGGAAAAAAAGAAAACCACAGAGATTTCTAAAGCTTTTCTGCCTTTAAGTAATAAGGAAGGAAAAAAAAAAAGAAAGAAAAAGAACTATTTCAAGTCAAAGCAGGTAACTAACTGTTCCAGGGCATTGCCTTGCTGGAAGAGAATTTCAATACTTAATTGTAATTTCTATCAACAGAGAAAACTCATAATCATTCTTATCACCTAAAATAGCTTGTTAAACATGAAAAAAGTTTATTGCTGAAACAGGCTGTATCTGGGCACGAATCATAAGCAGAAACGTGTTTTAATTACCTTTTCCAATATCTTCAACTAAAAGTTAATTTTAATGAGAAGAAATACTCATGTTGGCTTTTTTCCTTTCCATTTCCCATGGGTTTTGTTTGTTGTTTTGTGTCAAGCAGGCAAAGAGAGCTTTGGAGATGAGTTTGTCTATCAGAGCAACCCAGGATGGTTTCAAAATTGAGTTGATCCCTTTCTGAAAGTCATTTGCAGCTCATCCAAAGAAAAGCAGAGAAAGTCACCTGAATTCAGGGTCACACAGGCAGAAACGCTGGGTGATGGACACTTTATAACTAACATGCTCCAAACCATAAAATCATTGGAAAAAAGTGAATTCCTTAAATCTTTCCACAGTTAAAGTATTGACTACGTCATCCTTGAAGACACTTGCACTTACCTAACAACAAAATTTAAATTGAGTTTGACAGATGGTGTTTACCAAGCTTTTTTTTTCCCTGCAAGAAACAAACCAATAGAAAATAGCAACCAACACAAGGATTTGTGTCTAGGATAAGCATGGGTGTCATTCCACCTTTGACTGAGGCACTGAGGTTGCGAATGAGTCCTTAGTGCCAACTGTAAACAACGGTTTTCAGAAAAGCAAAATATTTATCAGTTAAGATCCAGGATACCAAATTATTCACAAACTCGAGAACAACTCAGTTTTGTTTTCTAAGGGGCTGAAACCAAACCAAATACCTTACAAACAATGAGGACAGAGAAAGGAGAGTAACACCCACATTACAGTATGGAAGTGCGCAAGAAGGAGACTCCATCAGAAACGATACCACTTATCAAAAGTTTGGATTTTTATCATTTTGAGGATTTCCTTCCAATATTTTGATAATTACATGATATCTAAAAGATCCTGCTCAGACCTCCTGGCTGGTTCAGGCTGATAGCCTGGCTCTGCCCAAACACTCAGGATGCCCACTGGCTTTGCCCATGGCATTTCTGAGGGACAAGAAGCACATGCTGCTGAGGATGGGCATGTTTAAAACATAAGTACAGCATTAAAAGCCTGGTATTTTTTCTGAATTGTTGGAAGCTTCAAGCCAGTGGT
Source organism: Corvus kubaryi (assembly GCF_017639235.1). Taxonomy (NCBI): domain Eukaryota; kingdom Metazoa; phylum Chordata; class Aves; order Passeriformes; family Corvidae; genus Corvus; species Corvus kubaryi. Next base: position 4,322,172 of record NW_024581101.1, read on the forward strand.
TGCAGGGGAAGCCAGAGGAACAAGGGAAATTTACTTTTGCCTTGTAAGATTTTGATGTTCCTGCACCCCTTAGTAGTGGGTTCCTTTTTTCTGCAAATACCCCAGAGTGCCTCAAAGTGATTATTACCTGAGCCCTGAGCCCTCCCCAGCTGACATTAGCAGGGTGATCAGGAAGACTACACTTGAGTAGAACCAAACTCTTTCAAAAATGATCTAATACTCATGATTTCTCTTGATTTTCTGTAATATGACTTCTTTTTTTTTTTTTTTTTTTTTTAGTATCTGCTGCTACTACGCTGGGAAGAAGAGCAATTTTGATGAGGAGCAACAGAAAAATTAAATTAGCACATTTCAAAGCCTTTGAAAGACAGTCTCAGAGGAACACAAAAAATGCCAAATGAGTGAGAAGTCTCATATTAACATAGGGATTTTTTATAGCTTTTGAAAAAAGCATATCTGAGTACTATCAAATATCTTTTATTGTTTTTCTTCTCATTCATATTTCCCAGTTTCTTTGCCCCCACTTACCTAAACTCATTCTCTGAGGCTGTATAAAGTTGTCAGACCATTTGTTAACAATACACCTTTGGAGATTTTCTTGGGTTTATGAAAGAAAAACAGCAAATAAAAAAAAAAAAGGAAAGAAAAATTAATTCTTTAAATAGCCAAGGACAAAGAAGAGAAGCTATGTTTAACCAAAGCTGTCTCAAAATCAAGGCAGGACACTAAAAATGCCAGCCAGTTACATATGCTCCGCAGCTCCCTACTATATAAATCCTTAGCACTGCTGTGCTCCTTTCCTGGTGGATGTAGAAGTATTAGCTGCAATTTGTCACTGCGTTATGTCAGGGAGGGAAGGTTTGCTCTTAAAATGCCACTTGGAGAGTAAACAGCAGCCTGCAGAGCAGGATTTGTTTATATCACTTTGGGTACGATGAATAACACACTTAGAAAGATATATTGAATATGAAACATGGAAGTGTAAAAGTTGTGACTTGTGTTAAATATTCACTGCCATTTCTGCCAGAACTGGGGTATGGAGCTCGTGTATTTCAGGCAAAGCCAATACAGGTCATTGCTGTATATCCCAGCTAAAGCCTTCTGTGCATTGCTGTTTCTCCTTTTCCCTCTGCTTTCCGCTCATCCAACATTTCTGTCCTCTACCCAGGAGTCACCACACCTCATGCAAGAGTTCTCTGCAGTTCCCTGGAGTGATTCCTGCTGGATGGGTGGGTGTTTATCCACAGGTACAGAGACACCCACATGCCAAGGGCTGAGGCTCCACAGGCTGCTGAAGCAGAGAATTCTGCACAGATGATGTTCCATTAACACCGTCTGCTCTCCACCCACACAAAGGAGAAAACCCCTAAACACTGAGTGCTGAGCTTAACACAAGAACGAAAATATTCAAGAGACACAAAGCATTTTCCCCTCTAAGAAAACACAAAATCACACAATGTATCTTCCAGTGCACATCACAAGTGTCCTGGGACATAACTGGAGACGTCTCTGGAAGCACCAGAGTGGAAGAAGTTCCTCTAACGATGCAGTAAAACTACAGCTGTACCACACCACAGTCAATAATTACTGGCATCTAAGGCTACAGGGGAATTCACTATAGATTCATATACATGTGAGGAAAAGCTGCTAATCCATAGAAACATAATGGCTGCACTGACCTTTCCTCACTGCTCCCTCACCTTCACAGGCTGCTGCAGGTCCATGCGGTGCAGAGCAGAGCTGAGAGCAGCTGCTCCCCCACCTTCCCTGCATTTAAAGAGGCATTGGGCTCCCAGGAACAGCCCCTGACCCCGGCATCACCTGGGGCAGCTGCAGCCCCCTGCCCTTCCCCTGGAGCCCGTGAGATTGTGTGTCATGCTAAAAAACCCAACAGGGCATTCAAAGTCTGAAATTTGCCCCAAATTTGGGTCTGCTCCCAGGGCAGTGCTGGGATGCAGCTGAAACCTTTAGTCAGGTGTTGGGAAGTGTTCCTGCGTGCTGGAGTTCAGAGAGCAGAAAGCCAAGGGGAAGAGAAATGAAGGATACAATATAAGAAGAAAACATCTTAAACTTTATAGAATGAGTTGCACAATGTGTTACTCCTCAAAAAAAAAGCTCTGGCTTCTCCTTGCTCATTCCCTGCGCTGAGTAGACTGGAAGCAGTTGGCTGTCACATTCTGTACATCTGCAACATGCAGCAGTCCTTCCCTGAGAGGCTGGGAGGCTGCACAGCACTTTTAAATGTATAAATTGCATTAAAATATCTGAAATATTATCATTGGTTGGCAAATGACTTCAAACAGAAAGACATTAGGTTTAGATTAGATATCAGGAAGAAATTCTTCCCTGTGAGGGTGGGCAGGCCCTGGCACAGGGTGCCCAGAGAAGCTGTGGCTGCCCCTGGATCCCTGGAAGTGTCCAAGGCCAGGTTGGATGGGGCATGGAGCAGCCTGGGATAGTAGAAGGTGTCCCTGCCCATTGTAGGGGTGGCATGAGATGATCTTTAAGGTTCCTTCCAGCCAAGGCCATTCTATGATTCTATAAATCTAAATACTACTATAGAGAAGAGTTATTACCTTATCTAATGTAAATTCTGTTTTACAGGGCTTTATAGTGCATGAAAAGAGATGCAGATTTTGTTTCAAATTTAGTCATGTGTCCACCTGCAAGAATTAATTTTAGTGAGTCATTTGGCAAAGACTAACTGAGCTAATCTACATTATACAAGAGCAAAGACCTAATGGAGTCTAAGACGTGTTGTTGTGTATATTATCACATAAAACATCTTACACACAGATAATTCTTTAATGGGATTTAAATGTTCAGATTTTAGAGCCACTGGTTAGAGCTCAGCAAAGGCACTGCAGCATTCAAATCCCGGGAATAGCTAGTTTCACAACAGCGTTCCACTAACAGGTTTTGCACAAGATTGATTGTGTGCCTTGCTTATAGAAACCCAGTCCAAGCTCTGTGGAGTTAAGCTTTAACAGACAAAGAGCCTGTCCAATGTAAATGTAGCTCACAGGTTAGATTCTAAGGTCTAACTGTACCTCTGCTCTTCCCAGCCAAGTTTATTATTTTATTGTACTTTCTATTGGTTGTCCTCACGCCCCTATTGCCCGGCTGCGCTCAGGGCGTGCGACAATTCCGGAGGATCGATGATGCCATGGGGAATCTGTGGGGATCACAGTGGGGAGCAGGAGGAATTGCCTAATGATGCCTACAAAACCACTTCTGTTTCGTTTTCCACTCAGAAATAAATGAATCATGGAACACAAGCAGATCTTGGTGCCTTCTGCAAACTTACTCATACCACATTAGAAACGTATATTTGATAATTCATCATTTCACTAAGCAAAATAGGCAGTTAAGGAATTTATTTTGAGCTATGTTAATGCTTCCAAATAGCTCAGAAAGCACTGGCTGCTGTGCTCAGGGCTCTCCAAAAAATACAACTGAGCTTGGAAACCCTCCTCTGGACAGCTTGCTCTCCTTTATCCTGCATGGCTTTCACGTGGATCACTGTGTCTCACATCATCCAGCATTGCAGGTGGGCAGTGGATGTCACAGAGTCTCGTGGATGTTGAGGTTGGAAGGGACCTGTGGAGATTGTCTTCTCCAACCCAGGGTCACTTAGGTGTTAGACCACAGGTAAGATATTTAGCACACTGCTAGATACTTGAATAATTTTTTAAAAAGCTAGGATAAGTAAGTTGGAGGGGTTTAATGCTTAAATTAAACATTATTTTTCAGCTATAAGGCCTACCATGAGACTAGGTAGTGTGAATAAGAATATATCTCATATTAATATTCCACAATGCTGTGGCTCATTCTTATGACAAAGATTTTAATGTGAATAGAAAAGAAATCTAATTAAATCATTATTATAACAGTGTTTTAGTTAAGTCAGGTCCTTTTTTTAAGACTAAATGCCTGAGATTTAATTTTTTTAAATATAAAACTGCAAAAATTGATCTCATTGTCAATTAGTTTTACACTTTCTGAATTTATTCTACATAAATGCAATTTACCTTAATGTTTCTGTGCCACACATTTAGTTGTTTGGGTTTTTTTCTTGTTATGATGCAATATAAACATTTGAAGAAAGAATTTCTAAATCTTTTCTAACTGAATCCATGCTGTACCAAAATGCCCCAGCGTGGCTCTGACTACCCATTCCTAAGCCATGTACTGAGACCATGTCCAGAAGAGATCAGGCTGGAAATCTCTCCATTCCAAATCCAGGAATCCTTGCACATGAGTTGTCCAGAGCCCGTGTGGGTGTTCCCAACCCTCCAGCCTGAGCAGGGCATTCCTGAAGTTGTAGCTCGAGCTCACAGTCCAAATCCACTGTGGCAGGGGGCCTTGTAATGGTATTTTTGAGCCTCAGATGAATTTATCCAAATGAAAGACTGCACAGTCCCCACGACCTGATGCACTTCTAAGCTCTGTTTCATTCACTGCTCTGCCCAGGTCGAGTCTCACCTCCTGGTTTAACAGAATGCACGCAGCAAGGGAGATGGTGCTCCATGGAGATGAGGCTGTAGTGTCAGGCAGCACTGCGAGCCTGAGCAGGAGAACAGAGCCTTTCAACTCCAGTCTGGCTGCTATTAAAATCAAACCAAAAAGTGAGAGGCTTTTATCATCATTCGGCCCAGAGTACCGGCTTAAAATAGAATCTAATTTTGGCTGGTATCAAATATTTTAACATTAAAGGTTCTATTAATACCATTCAATAATATATGCCTTTTTAACATAGAACACATAGGTCAGTTTTTGATTAAGATTAAAACTTCTCCATGAGAAATGACTTCATTCTGCCCTCTGATTAATACAACAGCCTATTTTTCATATGTTTAAATAAATAAGTATGAGAGTGTATCAAAGAGGCGAGCCTAACCAAGCAGGCTATGAAAATATAGTGCTCAGGGAAGTCCATTAAACTTGAGCTGCAATTCCAGCACCGTTGCTCCTGCATTTCTGCAGCAATACAGAAACTGTGGCACAGATCCTTCCCTGTGGAAGGAAACCTTGCTCTGCGCTAGCACAATGTCAAGGTTTCCATTCACAGCTTTAGCACCACGGCTACAATTTGTCCTTAGAAGAAAATTACCACCATGCACCTCTGCATCTATCATTTCATGGTGTTCTTCCCATTTTTGATTCAGCATTTATGAGCTTGCTTTTAGCTACGAGTTTATTATTATCCATTTATAGGAAGCCAGCTAGTAAATTATGTATTTGAAAGCCCTGCTGGCTGACATTTTTAAAGTTCATTGGATTTTTTTTTTTCTTTTGCAGAGTAGAAATTTGTAGCAAACACTCAAGATCTGATAACTGATTCCCATTTAGATGTCATTGAGACATAAGTGCAATGTATTTTCATTAATATTTCATTGTGTAAGTGTTCCTTGCTCTGACATTGCCATCTTGTAGTTATTTGTCCCCCATCTAAAGAGCAACTTGTAATCAGATCGGTATATTGGACTTCATTATCTGTCACCACACATTCTTAGCACAGAGAATGTTATTAAGTTATAATTGCCTCTGTTTTTCCCTTACGGGAAGATGAAGAACAATAGACAACAATATATGGACTCATTAAGGAACAAAAAAACCCAGGTTGAAAACAGGCATAAAACTGTCAAATACATCAAGATTCTGGATTCAAAACTTTTATTTCCACTTGTGGTAGTTTTTTTATAGCCTGATGTGCCCAGGACATTTAAGGAACTCATGGAAGATGGGCTCCTGACTGAGCAGCTGCGTGGTGCTGGCTGGGCTCAAACCATGACACCACTAAACACAGCCCATATTTAACTGATAAACAAAGACAAGGTGCATTTTGAAGGTAGCACAACATTTTGTGATTAATATGTGATTTTTTATCAAAATACTGTGTTTTTAAAACCAAATGTGACAACAGAAGATGCACATTAATTGAACAGCCACAAGTAGATGTCCTTTTTAAAAAAAGATCTAAAAAATTATTTGGTTTGCTTTTGGAATTGACATCAGTCTAACAAATAGAAAATAGATGGCAGTACCAGGTATTTTGAGTGAGATTACTTCAATATGTTATGTAAGAAAATGTTTAAACTATAGGTTCCTGAACTGTTGCAATAATTAGAAGTATAACTTGTAGGTGCAGATGTACATTTTTTTCCCATCCTCCATAAGACTGAGTTCTATTCTGTGTTACATGAGGATGAATTACATAATCCAGAATTAAATGAGAAAGAAGAATCTCACTTTAAACAACTGAAATGGAAAGTAATACTTAAGAAGGTTTCTCAGTAAAAAGTTTCTGATTATCTGCCATTAAGAATTTTATAGGCAAAGAAAGAGAGCCTGTCACACTTCATCATGTCTGGGGCTGATTTCTTCTATTAAAGTTCCCAATGAAGCAGCAATTTGGTAGCAGTTAAAGGAAATTTTGAAGCTCAGTAACCAGGAGAAGACACAGACACTGTGCATCTTCCATGTTTCCCATTTCAATATTCAGGGTGATCTAAAGATGCTCCTGCTGCAGGAGCTGAGGAGACCAGGTGAGCATCCAGCAGCATCCTCCCATTGTGAGCAGTGCAGAGCCCAGTGGGTCTCAAGGGGCAAACTGGGTCCATATCCTGTCTCTCATTTTCCTTCCCCCACCAACTCAGGTTGCTCCCTCTGTGGAGAAGAAGAAGGTATCGTAAAACAAGTTATGTTGATGCTTTGCCATCAGGAAATTTTAAATTTGCCATACAAATCCTGCACAGCTCCTGTATGGCTTCCTTAAGTCTTCAGAGAGGTACCCAGCCCCTAAATATATTGTATTATACTTCCACTTTATAGTGTGCTATAGATTTTTTGTATTAGCAATAACTAACTGCATTGTGAAAGTTATTGAGGGAACAGCTGCAGAATTTGAATCCTGTGTGGGAATGAATTGGTGCTTCTGGCACAGAGGAAGGAATAAAAAGTGTTTGGGGCCTCAGGGAAGGTTCTGTGAAAGAACAACACTAAAATAATTTCAGTTGTTACCTTTAGGTTTCAGTCCCAAGCCCAAGCTTTGCTCCTCTGAAGTAATGCTCCACATTGTCTGCAGGCTCCAACTGCTCCTTCTCTGAGGCTATATTTGCTCTGTTCTGATTTTCCCACCCCCCAAGGATCTGTACTAGATACTGCACAAATAGCTGGTGAGGTTTGGGCTGGATGGCCCCTGGTAGAACACACTTAATCCGACATGGACAGGAAACATCATGTCAAGTATCTCCTTTTCGTTTGTTCTTATCACCACAGCAGGATCATCCACACTGAGGCTCATTTGACAAATGCCCACAAATACCTGTAAGGTAAAAAACAGCCTGTGATAAGCAGAGACACAAAACCAGTGGTTGAGCCGTGTTGGGGATGCCAGAAGTAAATGGAATAGAAGAATTTACTGTATTTCATAGAAAGCAAATGGTGTTCAGCTGTAATTGTCACAAAGGCTGATATTGCATTTACCAGTTTAAATCACAACCAACCCCGCTGAAATGAGTGGCATATAATGATCAATACAGAAGCAGAGTCAGCAAGAAGGAAATAATGATTACATCCACACAAGCTGAGATTTGTCTCCGTGCACAGAGCCACAGCATCTTCATTCTGCTACCACATATTGAAAAAAAGAAATATCCACCAGTAGTCAGAGTGTTTTGTTCTGTCACCAATAATCTACATCCGCAATTACAGTCCAGCCTGTGTCCTCAGAGTCAGTGGATTGGATTCATAGGCAATAATGGAGTGTAAAATCACTTGTAGGAGTAAGATATACAAGATGAAAAATCATCTTTCTTAAGGATCTTATACAACTCTATAAATAATATTATAAATATGAATCAAATTAAGAATTATTTAAAGCAACTAAAATGAAAACCCTTGATGGTTACTTCTGTGTACACTGCCTTTATTATACCTCAGTTCTTCCTTTTCCTTTTAAAAAGATCCTTATTTTGATAGCAACATCAGAAAGGACCCGAGACTCTCAGCTTCAATCAGGTCATTTTCTGCATGCAGCAGAAATGCCCATCCAGTGTTTCTCAGAAGGTGCAGAGTCCTTCAGATGCTGGTTGTACAGCAGGTGCTTAATGGTGTTTTGCTCCTTATTGGTACCATTCGCTCTTTTGTCAAGTTCAGTACAGAAAAGAAGAAAGCAGATCCAAGTTACCACTTTGAACCATTTCTAATATCAGCGTTCAGACATTTTAGATAACCTTTTTTCTCTTTGAGAAGGGACATAACAATCATTGGTTCAGCTGGAGCTGAGCCACCCTCATAATTATAAGACAAAACATCACAAACCAATTGGCATTTCAGTGTAGCAAAATCCCAATTCTGGCATTCTGGAATGTTTCCTCGGAAATTGGATGCAATACTTCTGGGATCAGTTTATTAAATTTGTCCCACATAGACTCTGACCTTTCAAAACACAGAAAAGATCACGTGGCAAATCACTCTCAGGAGTGACTTTTATTTTGGCTCTGACCTCTCCCTCTGACCTTGGGAGAAATGCTTTATGTAGAGACAGCTGAACAGCTCTATTGCTTTTATGCTTTGAAATAGGAGAAACAACCATTCCTGAATATTCATACAGTTCTCTTAAAAGATATATGCAGAGCAGACATCTCTATTGCATGAGACGTCTATAGACTTGATCATTTACCATACAGGTCAGTGGAAAACATCCATAATTTAGATCCAATTTCCATCTCTGCAAGCCCAGAGAACACAACTTCTAACACTGACTTGTATTAAAAAGGGTAGAGTATGAGATGCTATTGTTCATTTATAGGGCAGCAATTATGCATGGAACCATTTCACTGGAATTCTACATTTATAACTTCTGCTTTCCTTCTCTTTAAATGTATTGATTTTATCAAGTATTACAAATGGACCCAACAGACTGCTGTGGTTAGGGCTGTACGGTTACTTGTGTAGCTTCTTTTGGATTCCTTGTAATGGTTACATTTTAATCATTGCAGCTGGAATTACCTTCCAGAAATCTCTCCCGTGTTTTTGAAAGTCTGAGGTGATCTGTTTCCAGCAAGGAAAAGGAAATAATAACACTGAGTTAATTATATCAGGACATATGCAAGGTTTTCCCTTGGTCCTTAATTTGAAACAGAGCTGGAAAGTTGATGGGATGAATTGTAGTGCAGTGAAAGAGATTCCTGAATTTGCATTTATGAGAAGACATTCACATTTTACTTCTAAAAATCACAATTGTGCAATTGCTAATCTTTCTTTTGGGGTTTCCTGGTAACATTTCAAACTCTGTCTACACTGGGCAGGAGCCAGAAGCCATCACAGTCAAACGCCCATGAGACATTCAAGGCAGAAGATAAACGGATACACACATATACCAAGGGAAAATTGTGTATATATCTATATATCTATATATCATATATCTATATATCTATATATATCTATAGATCTTAATTTTCTTGCAATGATGTTAGGAAACCAAGTGTATTAATGAATAATAAAACCAGGAAAAAGTAACCCTAGGAAGAATAAGAAAGCATACTGGTTGTTTTGATGCAAGAACTGAAAATAAGTTGTAAAATCACAAGATGGAGTCAAAAAATACAATTTATTCCAGATATCAGAAGGCACCAGCAAACAAAATCACTGACAAATTAAACACAGGTCTTAAACAAAATTCTTGTATTACTTTGTCATCACAAGAGATGTAAGTTTTTCTTACGTGAGCAAAATTTTATGAAGATATTTTTGGTACATTGTGCACTGAACACCCAGAACAACACCCAGAACATGCTGAGAATGTATCAACACAACACCCACAGAAAAATGTATCCTTTGGTCATCCTCACAGAAACATCTTGCCTCTGCTAAGGAGGACATGCACAGAACACAACCATGAGGAAAGAACTGGACAGGAGCCACTCAAGGGTGAAGAGCAGTAAAATTCAGCTATTTTCATGGTGTCTGGGCTTTGCCACTCAAATTTATGAAGGACTTTGAGTCCCACCATCCATCACAAAGGCTGCAATGACAGAAGATGGAACTGTGCTGTTCTGGAGAGCAGACATTCCAGCACAGCACATGGATTTTTTTCTCCCTTGCATATAGATATTTCTACTTTTTCCCCATCGTTGTAATGATAATAATCTGTAGCTCCTTATCCCCATGTCTTCAAACCTGATTTTTAAAGGCTCCTTAATGTGGCATGGTTACACAGACACACACAGACTCCTCTTTGAGTGCATCTGTTCCAGCCAAAACAGTAATCACAAACATGCCAGAAGCCCACAAATAATCTCATCAATATATGTGAGTGCTCTCCTGTGCCTTCATGTACATCTGTGCTTCAGCCCAGATCAGCCATTGCTTAGCAATGCTGCAAGGGTCAGATTTTATTTTTCCTTACCAAAAATTGTCATGCTGCAGACTGATCCAGGCATTCACATCTGATTCCTGAGCTGCTGGTCATGAGGAATCACAAGAGAGATTTGTTTGATGGATAAATCCAAATATATTGGGAAAATGCACACTGTGAGCACGTTTCATTTGACTGTTTCCATCAGAGTCAGTGCCTTTTAATTAGGGGATGCCTGAACAAACAGAGCAATGTTTGCTGGAGCTGATAGAAAAGATGGCTCTACCTGAAATACAATACTGCATCGAGTAATATTAGTGAAAAGCAAACATCCCAGCTCTCTCTGTCCCTGCACTCAGCTTGCTGGGAGATGGAATTATGACTGCCACAATCTCTGCTTCAAAGAGAGAAGGAGAATAGGAGTGGGATCCTCTGAGCCCACACAGCTCAGCTGCTGCTGCTGCTGCCTTTGCTGATGTGGACTCCCCAGTTTAGTTCAGCCTTGGCTCCAACCCACCTACATGCAAGGCTGCACTTCTGAGATGGGAAAAGTCCTACTAAGTACTGTGCTGATTGAAATTCCTGACTGGTCCTATGTGGAAATTACAGGTAGGTACATCCTTCAAAAACGAACCTGAAAACAGACACAGTAATGTGAGAAAAGATGTGGGAATGGTGGACCCCTTAGACTTTGAGCACTGTAGTACAAGCTGGCTTTAAATCAAGATATCATGTCAGATGGTGCTCATTTTTCTAAGCCTTCCACTCTCTAGGCTGTTGGATTTGCACTTTACTTTCTGTTATTACTTTTTTATTAGGAAAACTTAAATCCTGTTGAGAAGAGCTTATTTAGGTTGAGCTGTCGCCTTTAGCTTCAGAACATTAAGTCCTGACAAATGCTTCTTTTGAAGTCTGACACCTGTTTGTTTGGCATTTCCCACTTTCAGAAACTCACTAGACTATAATAATACCCAGCACAACAGAAGTAAAGAGAATGAATTAAAGCAGAAATGCTTTCAGACGTGAAAGAGCAGTACAAAAGAACATCCCTTTGCTCAGGGTTCCACGGTGGTTTTGAGAGGACCTCAGGAGAGCTCAGCTCCAAGCTGTATGCTTTTTTTTTCCTGTAATGGCATTCTAATGCCCGTGAAACAACCCAGAGCACCAGCCCTAGAGACCTGAAAATTCTGTCTTAAAACAGCTACAAAACAGCAGGAGAAAATGAGTTTCTTTGCAGACTCTTTTAGAAGTAGAGAGAAATATCCTTATTAGACCAAATATCAAGTATCTGCTCCTTTTGTAACAGAAAAGTTGAAGGAGAATAAATATTCGGAGTTACTCCGAGTTCATAAATACTCAGAGATGCCTTTTCCTGGTCTTAAAATCAAGAGTCAAACAGGGTTAGAAAGGGAAAAAAGGATTTTACCTTGGTATTTATTTTAAGGATCCTCAGGTGCACATGCCCAGGTCAAATGCACCTCAATGCACACCGCAATGCACACCCTCAAAAGATCTGGTTATATAGGTCTTACATTAGAGGTGTTACTAATTAGCAGATCTATCAAAGATTCCCCAATGAGAGCCTCGAACGAGCCCTCCTCCCCTCCTCAAGGAGCCTTCCCCTGGATGGTTCTATCTTAGTTTACAGAATGTGTTCTGGAGAGGAGCTTTGGGTCTGAGGCACACTGATCCCTAACTACAAAGCTTCTAAAATGTTGAGTCTCTCAGCTTGACAAACAAGGCCAAGAATGTAGGGAAAAAGCACTAAGAATAAGAAATGGTATAAAAGGGGTATAAAAGGCAAAAAATCATCATGGCATCATTGGAGATGGGATTCTGTTAGATTTCCTTTGACATTTGGCTTCATGAGGATTTTGATGGTAAATTCCTTCAGATGATGATTTATCAGTAGTGGGGGAGTCTACATTTAGATGAGAACCTGCAGCCCACTTAAATCAATGAAGGAAACTCTCACGAACTCTCCCTAATCTTAGAGCAGACCCACAGGGCACGACCCCAAATTTATTTACCTCTGCCATGTACTTAGACACCACACCTATGGTTTTTATTTTATTCACTGGAGTTTCAGGTCGGAATTTGCAACTGAAATTGAGTAATATGGTCATTAGGAGCTGGGTGCTTGAATTAATTCCTTCAAAAAATCCACCTCATCTGGATGTTTCAAAACCTGCTTTTAATCTTACAAAATGGATCCTATACAAACAGTATTTTTTCTATGGCCAACAACCCATTCAGTCTCTGTTTTGAAAGATTCAGCATGATGGGATATATATTCAATTGTGTCCTGAAAACTGTAAGAATCTTAAACAAAACCTGTTAGATTTATTTCATTAAATAGATGACAAAAAATCCTTTCAAAATGAGATTGCAGGGAGCACTGCAATGATTCTTAAATTCTATACTAAAAAAGGGGCTAAAAAGTACAAAATCTATTTAGAATAGTTTCGCACTACAGCAAACTTTCTAATCAAACTGAGTCTCCTTCAGGAGTGTATTTTTTCAGCAATTTTAAGCAGTACTTATACCTGCTGGGGCTTCTGTCGGCAGGGCTCTACTCTTTTTAAGAGCACTCAGCACATTCTTTATAACACTGGTTTCATCTTTTCCCAAATTTGCTAATCTGAAATATCCCATACAAGGCTCTCCCTCAGAATGACATTTTGGTTAAAATTCATCTCCAACACTTCAGGCGATTCCATAAATAAGATTAAAGAGCAAATGAATTTATGAAAAAGATGTACAAGTACTCAGAGGTGCAGAGCTGGGCTCCCCAGCCAGCTGTTTCAGAGGCAGCTCAGAGAAAACACAACTCCTCGTGGCAAGAGCTGTTCACACAGCCTTTGCATGGCAGATCCTTTAGTTACACATCGTTAATCAGCCAGGTTGTGCAGAAGGAAAGAAGCAATAACCCTTTTCCCTGCGCAGCTTTCCCACAACAGCCACTGTGGCTGACGGAGAACGGGACCATCCCCTGCCCCGTGGCCTTGCTGCACCCGTGGCAGTGGGGTCTCTGCTCTCCCTGGGTGCAAAACTGAGTGGGGTTCCTCCCTGGGTGGAAAACTGTTTGTTTTTTTATTTTCACTCATGGGACCCCAAACATATCCACTGTGAGCCTGTCGGTGGCTCAGAGGGCTCCACGTGACAGATTTCCATCTGAAGCCTCCCACTCCACCACCTTTGAACAGGAACTTGTCAGCCCTAAGTTTTTATGTCTATATATTTATACACATGGAAAGGTCACTGTTATTTATGTGGGTAGATGTGAAAAGTAAATTTTTGTGTTTGGTAGCGAGCAAATTTTAAAAAGATTGTGATTAGAATATTATACAAACAGATACACAGATTTATACACTCAGTGTATATATTTATAAGCTAAATATCAGGTCTTCTAAACTATAGATATCTGAAAGCTTTATGTAAGTAAAATATATTATTATCCGAAATATATTATTATCTACCTGCAAACTACGACCTGTTGCAACTGCATTGTTGCAGGCAGGGCTGTAAGGCCAATTTCATTATACGGGTGAGTGCTTCAACTTTTATTTAACATTGGCAGGTTTTAACTGGTGGGCTTAGATTTACATTTCTGGACAAAGGACTTAAAGCAAATTACTTCTCTTAATTAACTGAATGATCCATAATGCATTTCATGCCTGAACAAATATAATTGAAACAATTGAAATCATATTAGCAATGCAGAAAATAATCAAACTACTGGCTTAACTCTTGGTAAACAATGGTCACTTCTCTGATTTTGCAACAAAAATGAAACACCAGCAATGCAGTAAAGCATTAACATAAGTGTTGGTGGATTTACAGCCCAAAGTACTATTCTGTGTTTCAGCTCTGTAATTTCCCAGAAGAGAGGCCCAAAATCATACTCAAAGCAAACAGCAATCATAACTAAGAGAGACATTCCTCATACTCCAGCCCTTACCAGAAGACTTTGGAATACAAAATTATTAATCAAACATTAATCTTTTCGAGAGAAAAAATGATCATGAGTGAAAGAAGATAAACCAAAGACAAATAAGTAATTATGCTATTATTCAAAGGATAAAATAATGAAATGTAGATTGAAGAACTGCCATCCCTCTGTCAGAGTCAGGGTATGTACAATGTCCTTTCATTGTCAGAAGGTTTTGGTACCCACACACTTATTTCTTTGGACATCCATAAAGGTGTACGAGGTCTATAGCACGCAGTGGGAATCACCAGGGAGCATGACAACCTGTGGAGGCAACCTGCATCCAGTAAGGTTTGGAAATTGTCAGAGCACGAAGAAGCTGCAACCAGCTGCAGTAAAGTGCTGGCCAAGGAGAGGGAGGAGCAGAGCTGAGCACTGCTGGAGCCAGGAGCAGGTCCTGACACAGGCACGGGACACTCTGTGCTCCAGGGCCTGGGGAGGGTCAGGCTTCCCACTCACAGCTGAAGGCAATGGGTTGCTCACAGAATTCCAAAATGGTTTGGCTTGGAAGGGACCCTAAAGCCCATCCCGTTCCACCCCCTGCCATGGGCAGGGACACCTTCCACTATCCCAGGCTGCTCCAAGCCCCATCCAACCTGGCCTTGGACACTTCCAGGGATGGGGCAGCTGCAGCTTCTCTGGGAAACCCATGCCAGGGTCTCACAGGGAAGAATTTCTTCCTAATATCTACTGTAAACCTGCCCATTGTCAGCTGAAGGTCATTTCTTCCATCCTGTCTCTCCAGGTTGTCCCAAATCCCTCTCCAGCTCTCTTGGAGCCCCTTTAGGCACTGGAAGGTGCTCTAAGATCTCCCCAGATCCTTCTCTTCTCCAGGCTCTCATGACAAATTTTGCCAGGCTGGCTCTGTGCTCTGGCCCTGCAGAGCTCCTGGGGCTCCCAGCAAGGAGCTGCTGTTTGGGCACCAAGTGACTCCTGCAGCCCCTCAGCAGGAGCTGGGGCTGCTGTTTGGGCACCAAGTGACTCCTGCAGCCCCTCAGCAGGAGCTGGGGCTGCTGTTTGGGCACCAAGTGACTCCTGCAGCCCCTCAGCAGGAGCTGGGGCTCCTGTTTGGGGTGAGAAGCTGCTTAGCTGTGTCTTGCTGTGGCGGGAAGCACTGTCTTCTGCTGAGTTCCTGAGGGCATTCAGAATAGCATCATTCACCTAATGATTTGGAAATGACTTGGAACTGCTTCCTGTGGAAGAGAAAAGGCATGGAAAATCGGGATCTATGGCCTTTCCTCATTGCTTGGGAAGGCTGCAGGTGGACAGACAGCTGAGAGGGATGCAGGGCTGGAGTTAGAGCTTGATGACCCACGAAGGTCCAGGGAGAGACAGAACAGCACAAGCTCGAGGCAAAGGCCTTGAGGCACAGAATAAGATGAGGTGTAAAGCAGAGAAAGACAGCTGGGAGATAAGAGAGCAATTGTGGGTGATGTTTACCACAAGGAGCCATATCAGGTAGAAGGGAGTGGGATGTATTTTAAAATACTTTTGGAGCTGACACTATCTGTGAGGGCTAATGGGCAAGGCAGAAAGGGACTCAAATGGTAGCAATGCTTTTATCTCCTGCGACAAGTTTGTTTGAAGATTTTTATAGATAAACGTGTCATTTCTGATTTTTTTGTGCATTATTTTTCAAGATTTTAAGTCTACAGAACACCTAAATAGGCTGCTGTTCATATGCATTATTCATGTTTACAATTTTATGTACCATTACTTCAGTGTTTATGAGTTGTACAACCAGTATTAGCTTTGCAGAGGACATTCTGAACTGGTGGAAGGGCTACATACAAATTCAGCTATAATATAGAAGGTTTCAAATATTTCACTCGCTAAAAACCATTCTATTAGTGAATGGGGATTATCACAATCTAACCAAAGGGAAACTTAAAACACATATTGTGTGAAACTGTTTGTGAAATCTAAATCAACGTCACCCATAAGAAACCACAGAAGTTCGAACCAATTGATCCAAAAGTAGTTGAAAATCAGTGTCATACTTTGCCTATCACAATAATTTTGCTGATTCTTAGTTCTATTGCAGTATTTCGATGACAGATAACTAGAGCTGAGTACTTTGTAATGAATAATTTATTTCATCAATTTTTCCTCCTTTTTTTTTTTCTGTGACATATCCATGAATAAACAGATCATGGTTTTCTTTATTCCTAATTCAAAGTTCTCTGACAGTTCCACCTCTACCAGCTTCCCTTTACAGTGCATAGATTGCCTCCATGTACATTCCAGATTTTGAAGCTGAGGAAGGTTAGCATCAGAGCTCTGTGGTTTCCCTGTTCATGGTCATACTCCATTGTTCCTATTCCCCAGCTGGACTCTTCTGAAGTAATTGGGTGTGAATGTTCATGGAGAATAAATTAGACTTGGCTTTTTCTGTGATCCTGGATGTAAAACCAACTCTCTCTGTGCATTGGCACCAATAAAACGTAAAAGAAACTCCACAAAAAGGCTGACACACAAAAGGCATGAGCACAGCTGAAAGGAATTAATTTAAAAATTCATAGGAATATTCATAGGATTTTTTTTTTGAGTGTGTTCTCCAGTTAAATGGCAGGAAAACAACTTTTTCTCTTAGTGGATTCAACTTTGGACAGTTCACCTGTTCCTGATGTGGCCACTGGGAACATTTTAGTGGTTGAAAGGAAGGACAAGCTCGGGGCTCCTGTCATTCTGGAGTTCAGTCAGTCTTTTTCTGGCCCCAAGCCTAAAGACATCTCTTTTCTATATTAGAACTGTGAAGCTTTTTGGAAGACTCAAGCTGAAAGGCAAGGCTCGGCTGTTTCCTCACAGGGAGGAGGAGGGGAACACCCTTCCTTGTGTGAACTAACACTGAGGCAGCATTTTGCTGCTGCAGAATCATCAGGCAATTAATTAATGCTGTGATTCTGGCAACTCTGTGTCTTGTGTGAAGCACAGCTTTCCCCACTCCACACCGGGAGGCAGCGCTGAAATACATCCCTGACATCAGCCATGGAGGCACTCCCCACTCCCCACATCCCTGCCTGTCACTACCTGAGGGAAGAGAGGCAACCCTTGACCATTTTAAGTTATCCCACTTTCAATAGATGTCTAAGAGATTACAGGATTAAAAAAGTCAAAATCCATACCGAGAGAGGTCTATGCTGCTCAATATAATATACCCTGAGCTCAGAGTAAGTCTAAAGATAGAGAAAGCATCACAGCTGGGATAAAAATGTAAGTCAGAAGTTAAGTTCCACAAGCAAAGTGATGCTTAAGGCTGTTTTGCATTAGTACATTTGGAGCACATTGTTTCCTAATCTACTCCAAAGAAATGTTTAGGGATTTTATTAACATAAAACAAGATAGTGAGAGCAAATTTGATATCAATTAACATACTAATTAAATGTCACTTAGTAGTTTTAGCAATTACTTGATATTTAATTAACCACTTAAATACCTTGGGAGATCCAGATTATTGTACATGTAATCAGAGGGCAACTCTTCTGACCCTGTGGGTACATGCTGCATGTCAAGACATTCTGTAGATAGCAACAAAAATAACTTTCTGCACCACGACCCCAGGTATGTCGAGCTGCTGTGCACCCAGGAGATTAATTGACTCATTTGAAAGAACTGAGTATCACTTAAAAACCTCCAACACACCTCAAGTGATTAGGGACCTACATAAACATCATGAACAACCTACCTATAAAATATCAATTATTTTCGTTCAAGATGCGTTTTAAATTCATACTGCAAAATTGTCTTGGCATTTATGAAACTTCCCTTCACCATCAGGAACCAGGAACTCTTTTTTTTTAGCAAAGAGCTACAAGGAAGAGCAAGGAGACAAATATTTTTAGCAAAAAATTACTTAAAGAGGGTAAATATGTACCTGACATCCTCTGGACTGTATTCACACAGAGGCGCCCATCTTTGCATTACGGAGATTTCCTGGTGAACCACTTCTGTACAGTTAGAGGGGAAAAAAAGAAGTTTTAACCCCTCACAAGACAGGGATGTGTCAATTTGTCCTCTTCTACAGGTAAGTGTCCTTCCTCCTACTTCTTTTGGAGCAGTCTTGGTGTCGTTCAGCTCATGCTGGCAAATTGCACCATGCTGCCACTGACTTCCCATGACAACCTGTAGCAGTGTCACACTTCAGCCACAGAATCAAAGATTCCCTCTTTTTCATATCTCCCACTTTTCTAAATGGACATTAACTACTCATAACTCTCATTTTTGGTCTCGTGCTTGTATACCCAGCAGCCTTCCCACTGCTTTGATTACCTTCTCTATCAGTGTGATGTTTATGCTTGCATTTGTGCCTGGGTGTGTCAGTATGGAGAAACCAGGCAAAGGAACCTTTCCTTGCCTTTGTAGCTCTTTCCCATTTGCCTTAAAAGAAAACCGAACTTCACTCCTCTATAAAAGAAACTTTGTGATTTTCAGTTATTTTTTTCAGTTCTTGCCTCTGTCTCATTCCCATACTGATTAAAGCTTTTCATTTACGATGTACCTTCAGATCTCTCTCAAATCAGTGACCCATCCCTCTCACTCCACCAGAACCAATCTAAGTCTCTAATGGTCTCTTTGAAGTAGAAATAGAGAAGGAATCCTCCCTTCTCCCTGTTCACCTATCAGCCCCCTTCCACAGCTACTGACACGCCATTTATTAAAATCTTTTGCCTTTTGCTTTTGCGTCTCTGTCTCCCTTGGTTCTCCTGAATAAGCTCTAATTAATCCTTCAAAAATTATTTATCAGACTTCTTTCATTTATGGGTGGCAATTGCATGGATTTCTTTCAAGTTCCTCTGGGGCCCTCTCTTGACATAGCCCATACCAAGGGGATTGAAAACTTGAATACTTCAGCCTTAAAAAGGATTTTTTTCTAATTTTAAGTGCATGAAGTGAGCTGATCGCAGTCGCAGTTTACAAAGGATATTTGTGTCCTTATTATAGTTTCTTAGAGTAGATTTAAAGGAAATAGAGGAGGTAGTCTGGCATTTTCTGAGCTCAATTCCCCCGCCCGGAATTAAAAAAAAAAATTATATAAACAAATCATTGAAATCTTTATGTTCAGTGAGACTATATCAAAATAAGCGTAGTTCTGTTTCAAGGGTTAAAAAAACCCAAGGGATTCCATCTGTAGTTTTTGGATTTAAAGTTCCACAGTAGTAAGCACAAGTTAACCAAATGTTTTGGGGTTTTAAATATAAATTACTGTCTTTTTATTAATGTAGTATTGTAATATACAGATTATAAAAAGCAAATTCCAAAACATGGATTTTTAAGCTGTTCTTGATGTAAATTAAAATTTGCATTGTTTGTACCCCAGTCTTGCTTCATCCTGGGCAAAGGAACAATGCTCTATGACATGGCAGGAAATGCACTGATCAGGAGGCTCATTTGTTTATGTCTTAAAAATATCAGTGTAGTGAAGAATAAAGAGAATAAACTTGTATGAACTCGTTAAGAAGCTATCCATTGTTTACCCTGATTTGGTTTCATTTGTCTCGTTTTCCCTCAAGGGGATCCTGACACCACTGCTGTAAGAGGAGTGACCAAAGCACTGATGAACTGTCCTCTTGGGAGGATATTTAAATTAAATGGTTTACATTTGGTGCTCTCCAGCACCAAACAGAAGATATTGGAAGCTCAAAATATCCAGTAGTAGCCCTAAGTAACATTGCTGTACTTTAGCATCTGAAAATTATGTATTTCTACAAAGATAATTTGAGAACATAGTTTCCCACTATTATCAATGTTGGGCAATATAAAAAAATTCAGAAATTAGAAGCAAAAGCATAACTAGGAGAAAACAGTAGTTTAAGTAAAAAAACCTAAACACCTCGTTCTCACACTGCACTCTAGGGCATCACATTTCAAATTACTTTACAAACAAGATCCCTGTGACCACTGACAATTTCCTTGCATGGTTCTGTTGGCACAAGCACAGACCTGTGAGCACAATCAATCTCAAAAAAAATTCTCTTCTGTGATGCCAATATTTCCACCAGTATTTGTCAAAAATTTCTGGTCACTCAAGCTTTACCCCTATTCTATTGTTCACATGCCACGTCACCACACCTGAAATCCTGTATTCAGCACCTACAGCCATTTTTACATATCTCAAAAGTATTAATTTTGAAAATTGGATACTCACTTCATAAATTGAAAAAAAAAGAAATCTTTCACACAATTTAGGGCTGTTTTTGCCAGATACATTTTGCCATCAAAGCAATATTTATAGATAATAATATAAATCTAATGCTTATTTATCTGAATACATCTCTATAGTGTTTAAGCCTGTACTTATCGGTATGCCTATACTGTAAGGATATACTGGGAAAGAAGAAAAATTACATTAAAATTACCACAGGGGTTGAGGATTTTGTCTGGAAGAAAGAAAAATTAGTCTTTAATCAAAAAAGGTGCAGTTACAAAAGGATTAATTTTGGATCAGAACATATCAGGAGTTAGATATTTTTCTGTCCCAGCTGAGAGCAGTAATTGGAAAATCACAGTTTACACAAAAAAATAATTATTTTCTTATGATCTGCCTTTCTTTCATGAAGTCTTGCATCTCCATCACTCAGTTACAATCTGAGAGATTAGGGACTCAATATAGACTAGATTAAAGGTCACCTATTATGACAGACAGGATTTAATTGCAATATTGACATAAATTCCTTACGAACCATAGGCTTAAAGCTGCTTGTACACATTGAGCATACTAAGAAGGGATGGAATATTCATTACTTGCACTATGGGAAAAAGTCTAGAAGGAGCCTAAAACCAGAGCAAAGCTCCTTTTTTAAAAGAAGAAAATTAGGAAATGTTGGTGGTTTAAAAATTGCAGATTAAATCTTATTCCATTACAGGGAGCAAAAGTTAGCTTGATTGCACTGCTGTAAGAACTTCCTCGGGGAAATTAAACTTGATAATCTCAAGGTGTTTCCCAGAAGACACCATGCATTCGGTAATGTTCATTATAGTCTGCAGAATACCAGCTAGAATTTAAAGTGAAGACTCCCAAGGTTTAATCAATATAGACATTCTAAATTGTTCACACTATCAAGCCCTGATTATGAAACAAAGATGCAGTGAGAAGGGAAGCCACAGCCCTTTAGGTGGATTTTTTTCTGTATTAACTGGTGGGTTCACAGCAAAAGGTGAACAGTGACAGCCAAATCTCCAAAACAATTTTGGTAGCAATGTCATCAGCGCTTTGTTGGGCCTCTGGGACTTCAACAGCTCTGCCTGGCTTCAGTGAATAATTCTTAAAACCAGGTAGCAGGAGAACACTTGTTACAAGATTTATAACCTATACATTACTTTTAAAAACAATTAAATATTTAGCTATTACAAAACGGATTTTAAATGTTTCCTTTAGAAGATCATGGAGAGTATGAAGGTTTCAATGTAAAAAAAACCCCAACAAACCCGATTAAAAATTAGCTGCCTGCTACCTCTCCATGTTTTAAAGCAAGAAATAAAAGGATATACAGCCTAAACTTATATTGGTGCTTGTTATCATCTGGTGATATGCTCATAACCAGTAAAGGACAGAAATGGCACATTAACAGTTCAAAGCACAAAGAAAATGAATCTTCAGTTGTGATTAAAGGAGTTTGCAGCATCTGTGCCATCTTTAGACACGAGAAATTGCCAAATTGCCAATTGCAAAAATAATCCAGCAGATTTTGGAGCTGGTAAGGAAAAGCTGCCTAAGGACAAATGATTTTAGCTGAAGCCAAGGAGGACACTGACCCTCTTAAATCTTCAGTAACCTGGACAAAGATCAAGAAGGTTTTTTAGGACTAAGGGAAAGACCTGGAATTTCAAAGTGTGGCCAGAAATACTTTTTGAGTGAGCCAGGACAAGATTTATGGTTCTTGTCCATCTGCTGCTGGCTGTATGGCATCTATTCAGCACAAAAGAGAGATTATGCCCCCTGATTTTATATGGGTACATATGTCTTCCCATTCCTTTGATATACAAGGGATAATCAAGCTTGAAAATTCAAACAACTCCATCAATAAGAGCATAGGAGATGGATATAAATTAAATAAAAATTCTCAAGAGCATTGTGATAAAAAAAATTGTGTTTCAGAGCCATTAACCTTTTGAGATTACTGGGATCTAATGGGGACCAGGCTCTGCAGGCTTCATCCTATTTCAAAAAATTATTGCTCTTCTCTCCCATGCATCTGTCCTCCATGGTTCTGGTCTTTCCCTGACTCCTTAAGGAGGATCTGGGAAGTGAATTTTTCATTGGGTTTCAGACCACGAGGATAATCTCCACTGTCTTCTGATGTGCTGGAAATAAAAGGTGTCCCTCCCTTTTGTGTTTGGGTACTTTTCCTGGGTGTTTAAAAGGAATTGAATAAATTCAGTTTTAATGACTACATTACTCTTATGTTCTGAAGGAGTAATTTAGTAATTTTCATTTTAAGTAAAATATCTAGAAAGACTTAAAATAAAATGTATATTAAAACTTTATTATATTTGGGTGAAGCTGATGTTAATAATTTCCAAGACCTAGTCCTTGCTTGTCCTTTTCCTGTGACTTTGGATCAGAAAATTATGACTTGGATAATTAAGAAGTCTGAGGTACTTCAGCAAAGAAAGTATAAAACGTTCTGCTGAATCCTTCCTAGACAGCACAGTTGGAACTGGGGGTCATCGTGTTCAAGAAAAAATAAATTCTGCTGAGCTGTACTCAAGAATAAAGAAAAAGAAAATGAGTAACTGAACTTGAGGATCAGAAGGCAGGACTAGTTTTTGAACAGAGAATTAGTTTTCTATGTCAGTGAAAAGATCCCACCTCATCTGGCAATTGGATTCCTTGGTCAGTGTTTCTTGGCTGAGCAACATTTTAATTGCCACTAAGAGAAGATGGATCTTAAATGTGGCTGGTGTGCACATCAGAATCAATGCAACAGAATTTTATAAGAAAATATTTGGTCTCTATGAATTAGGAAAGACCCGCCCCTCCCTTATTGAAGTTACAGTTAAACAGATAAAATAACAAAAATTCCGAGTTAGTATCAGCCTCGTCCTTAGCTGATCTTCCATGCAGTGATTCCACAGCTCATTTGTAAATGTGACCTGATCTGACATCCTGATGGAAATTACTGTTAAACAGATTAAAAATTATGTGGTAGCCTTATTTCTGTATGTGTCTGCTTTTCTTCTGTTTCCATTGCACCCAGAATATTATCTAATCATACCCTAGCACATTATCTTGCTTCTTACATTGGGGAGTGCAAACTGAGATTATAAACGATGACAGATTGTTTAAAATATGAATGCAGTGAATTCTAAGCTTGCTTTATGATGAATAGCTTAGACATGGTCTTAGAGACTCTACATGAGTTACTAAGTTAGGCAATTACTCTTTTTAATCACTTTTAAGAATTGCTTGATAACTTAAAAGGCCATATAAAGCTAAGCACCTCAGTCAACCAGCACCTCGTTGTGGATTCTGAAAGTACTGAGGGAACAACTACGAGCGTATAGGTATGAAAACTAAAATCAATAACAGAATTAACTTATTGAAAAGGAATGTTTTATTCCATTTCCCTTCCAGATGAAGCTGTCAATACAATCCATGTAAAACAAAGTGCCACAGATCAGCAACCACTGGAACTGGATCTCCATAATCTCTATTGTATTGGGTTTGTAAGGTTTTGGTAGCAGGGGAACTCATAAATATCAGAATGTTCTGTTTCCAAGACTTTTATCCAGCTAGAAGTTCCAAGATTAAAGCTTTTAAAATATAGTTAGCCAGTTTTAAAAGGGAACTGTAGATACACTCTGATGTGCCTTTGACCAATTCATCCCAAGTAATGGGAGGAAGTTCTGGTGTTCTGTAAATCCCAGTGCAGAAAAAGTATTATCAAGTGTGTCAAGTGCTGGAGTCTGTTACAGAAAAAACCAGACTTTTTTATTTTTCAGTCAAAAAAATGAAACTATATTTAGATAAACTCTTTATGTGCTTGTTATAAAAACTGTGTATATGAAAATGTACCACATACACAAATATTATTTATACAGACATGTATATAAATACACTTATATTTACTTTTATGTAAATGTACTTAAATATAAATATATTATTTAACATTTGCCTTGGAGGAGTTTTGCTAAAATAGCTTTGTCATCACATCTTTGACTCCTTCACCACAATGCACGTCTCTGGCAGAGCCGGGATTTGATTCTAAACAAGGAGCTGACTTCCTTTCAGTTGGGAAGTAGATGAAGGAATAAATAATTCACATTGTGTTTTCTTCGTGTTTGCTGATAACCCTGTCATTAGAGCTCATAAGATACTTTGAAGATTTCTTAAATATAAAACTTTAAACAAAGTTACCACCTTTGTCTCTAATTGCCCAGTTGGAATGCAAGTCACTGCTAGGAGATGATCATCGCTGCCAGGCAGTGTAGGAGGCATTGTGAGAGAGCAGCTAGAGCTGAGAAAATGCGACTGGGTGGGTGGGGGGAATTAAAAACTTGGTTTTGGTAGCAAACAGAGATGGGTGGGATTAGCATAGAGATATCTCAAGCACAATTTGTGATCAGAACGCTCTGCAAAAGTCTTGCAGAAGCGAAAATCTGAGTTAAGATCTGCTGAGAATTTTCTGTCAGCCTGTGTGTTAGCAGTCCACAAATGCTTTCTGCCTTAAACACTAACCCAGTAATTACTTCCAGAGCAGGGTCACATGGGAACCCGTCTCCAAGAATAAACATTACTTACAGAGTAAGGAGGGATGAAATCAATGCTGAGATTTACATTGTCATCTTGAACTTTTAACTCCTCAGACATGTAGAACTTAAGGTTTAGCAAACACATCCAATATTAATTTCTGAATAAAATAAAGAATTTCTTCCTGCAGGGAAAGGTGAAATAAATGGGTCAATGCCAAGCACACTCTCCACACACATATTTCTGATAGAGGTAGGAACATTCCTTGTTGGACTTCATGGTTAACTGGAAATGATTTTAGTAACAGCACTGGTTAAAGCATCTTCAAAATTGGCAACATGTAAGAAAAATGAAACCAAAACCTATCCAAAGTTTCTTACCATTAGTCTGGGAGAAAAAAAAAAAGGAAGTTGATTATTTCAGTACCTAACAAGTTGTGATCTGTTTAAAGCCTGCCTGTACAAGAGCATGGGAAAGCACTCGGACAACAGCAGCCCTTTCCCATTTCAAAGGCACATGGAAGAAACAGTGGACAGGAAAGAATTCTTACATAAAAAATTGAGTATCACATAAAAAAAAAAAACCTTTTGAGTGGCTTATGGTTTTCTTTTTTTACCTGGGCTGGTGTAAATTAGAAGCATTTCATGGAGTTCCACTGGTGTAAGATGAATCATCTAAGTGAACTAGCACAAACAAAACCAGTAAAAACATTGATATTTTCACTTTCACTACAAAGAAAAGACAAAACTATTTGATATATAAGAAATATATGGGCCTAGGACTGCTCATTTTACCAATTTAAGCTCATAAATAACATCTTAAGCAATAGATCCACATACTGATTCAGGGAAGGGATTGAGGAATTGATTTGACTCTTAGAAAATTCTGTTGCTATTGGCATATTTAAATCCATCCCTCTGCAAGTCTGGCACTCCAGACACAAAATGACAATTGTGAGTGATTTCCTGAATGCAAGTCCATGGGAGGCTACAGAACTGCATTTGAACAGATTAAAAATAGCACATTGGTTCTCACAGTGAAACAATCCAGGAACCGTTTTGGGGCCCTTGGACCAACAGGCACAGCTCATTTCCATTCAGCTGAGTCCTTCTCTTGCCAAAGCTGGGCAGTCCTACCACGACTGCCTGGTAGGGGATGGTTCCTGGCCTGGGCTAGTCCCCAAGCTGCTCAAGCGTGGTTGAGTGGCTGCTACTTAGGTCATGATGAGTGGAAAACTTGCCAGCTTTTAACAATTGAACAGCGTGAACAGAGAGCTCACAGGCTGCTGCGGATGCAGCCATCACATGGACAGGCCAGCAAAGGCACCGTGATTTTAGGGATACCCAGCTTTTTCTCCAGGCTTTGGATCCAGTATGGACCTCAACCCGTCAGAAGAGGGCTTTAGATGTGAAGGTGAAACTTCAAATGCTTGTTATCCAGTTTAGATAGGCCCAAAGGGAAAAAACAACCCCGTCATTCTGCTGCAGCGAGCACAGCCTTACTAATTATTATGACTGACATATCATAATTCAATAACTGCCCTTCTACATAAAATCAACCCTTCACTATACAAAACCATCAGTGCGGCTTACAAATGATTCCAGACTGTAAAAAGCTTCGTTGCTGATCTAATTACGCTCTGCTCCTCACAGCTCTGGGAAGCGCAGAACAATCAGAGCACAGCAGGTACCAGCGCTGAGCCCCTCCCTCAGCACGGCCCCGCACGCTCCGATGGACAGGGACAGCACCCTGGGGCAGCAGAGCAGCAGCTCCTCTGCCTGCTCTCAAAGGGAACCTGCTCTCAGGCCATTCTGTCTGCTTTATACCTGACTAGAACAACCCAAAGCAGCTGGAGGTGCAGCGCGGTGAGGTGCTGGAAGGGTCCAGAAGAGGCCCAGAAGCTGTGATGATATAACACAGCTAAGGAAGGTGGCAAGTGGGATGTGTCACCTGTGTGCCCTGGTAGCCAGGAGGGACATCCATGTCTTGGGGGGCATCAGGAACAGCAGCACAGGATGGTCGAGGGAGGGGGTTGTCCTGAACTGCCCTGCTCTGCACTGGGGTGGCCTCACCTGGGGGCTGTTTTGGGCACCAAAATAAAAAAAAAAAAAGATATAAAGGTGTTAGAGACCATCTAATGAAGGGCAACAAGGATGGTGAAGGGCCTTGAGGGGAAGCCATGTGAGGAGCAGCTGAGGGTGCTTGGCTTGTTCAGCTGCAGAAGAGGAGATTGAGAGGAGACTCATCACAGTTACAACTTCCTCGTGAGGGGAAGAGGAGGGGCAGCTCCAATCTCTGCTCTCTGTGACCAGTGACAGGACCTGAGGGAATGGCCTGAAGCTGTGTCAGGGGAGGGTTAAGTTGGATATTAGAAAAATGTTCTTCCCCCAGAGGGAGGCTGGGCACTGAACCCAGGGCACCCCAGGGCAATGGTGACAGCACCAAACCTGCCAGAGCTCCAGGAGCGTTTGGACAACGCCCTCACATGATGGGATTCCTGGGGTGTCTTGTGCCAGGAGCTGGACTCGATGATCCTGATGGGTCCCTTCCAACTCAGCATGTTCTGTGATTCTATGGAGATCAGAGGATAGAGCTGGAGGTGCCAGCTGTGCACTGTGCAGGAGAGAAAATAATTAAGTCACTTATGTAGAAGACCATAACAAGAAAGAGTAGAAGCAGAATGCAGAGCAAGGGAGTCATGGAGACAGAGCTCATGTGACAAAGAAATTGGAAGAATTAGAGCCAGAAGGAGGGGCAGACAAATCACAAGGAGTGAAATGAGAGAACAGAAAAAGTCTCTCCGGGGTAAAGGAAAGGAGACCTAACATGGTCAAGAGACAATGAAGAAAAAAATAATGAATGAGCAAAAAATGAATGAGCTGAACAGAAGTCATGTTTTTGCAGAAGAAAGGCCAGGAAAAAGGAAGGGGAGAAAAAGCAGAGCAATTAATAAAAGGAATGAGACAGTAGGGATGAAGGGAGGGACATGAAAGTGACATAAAACAGCACAAGGCACACACATTGGAAGAAACAATCACTCTCTTATTTATTCATACCTCTATATTTTACGTTATCTTCCTAGCAAGTGTCCCAGAGCTCCATAGATAACTTATTTTTGGGGGGATGGAGGGGTGTGAAGCGGGGAACGGGCTGGCAGCATGGCAGTGGTGGTGGATTTACTTCAGCTCTTCTTTCTTCTTGAATTGCTGGACATATATTTATTGAAATTATTCAAGGCAGTGGTTGACACTTTTTCAGAAATATCAATACCTTATTTGGAATCGAGGTGAAAATTTATTAAAAGAACCCTAACAAAACACAGAAAAAGAAAAAACTAAACAAACCTGAGAAAATTCAGAGAGACGTGAGGAAGGGATTGGTGTCACTTGTCAGCCCTTACCGGCAGACTGCAAATATACAGCTCCTGTAGATCACCAAACACTTTTTGCTGTTTGAATGACCTGTGAAACAGAACTGGGATATGATTTCTCTTTCCTGAATACTGCATTAACACCTGATTAGCACTGCCTGATGAAAAAAATATTGAGGGAAATGAAAAAAGGCATCCATTTAAAAATAATCTAAACTAATTCTCAGATTGTTCAGATATTTTGTTGGAATTTTTAAGGCTCTGAAGGAACATCTAAGATTTTTAGCTCTCCCTTTTACCTCTTATCCTTTTACTAGTTTCTTTCTATCAGAATGATTTGTCAGAAAAAGAGAAAATTCTATGAAAATAAGAGCAACACATCAGAAGGTTTTATATCTTATTGTTAATCACTCTGGCAGATGGACTTATAAACCCATGGGCCATTTTGATGAAAAACAGAATTGAAAAATGTTATTAGCTTGGCCAGCAATAATCACCTACTAGCATTCATTGATATTAATTTTGGATTCATAGTTATGATTATTTCTACCTGTCCATTTCCAGGGCAGTTTTAGAATGCCCAGAGCATGGCTGCCAGGTTGCTGTGTCATCCAGTATCACATCCTGGGCTTTTATTGGATTCATTTTTCCTTCAGCAAGTATTTACTCTTGATGCTTAATTCAGAAGCTTCTTGATTCTGTGCTGAGAATAAAAATACAGAATTTGTTCTCCAATTAGCAAACATTTTCAGCTGCAAAACTATCAAATCAATACCGTATCCTCAGCAATCATTTCACTTACAAAAGTGTGATTTTTTTTTTCTAAGAGCTCTCAATGCCCATTTTTTGGCTAATTAGCTGCCTGTCTGCCTCATCCAAGTGGCAGAGTTTAATTCCAAAACTAAAGACTGGAAAAACCCATGAAAAAGGTCTCCAAAAGCAAATGACTTGCATTCAAACAAAAAACCCCCAAAAAACAGTGCAGCCCTTTCTCCTATGGAAGAT
The DNA here is from genome assembly GCF_017639235.1 of Corvus kubaryi. Taxonomy (NCBI): domain Eukaryota; kingdom Metazoa; phylum Chordata; class Aves; order Passeriformes; family Corvidae; genus Corvus; species Corvus kubaryi. The sequence continues at coordinate 4,351,591 of NW_024581101.1, forward strand.
TCTTGTGCAAATCAAAATTCAATGATTAAGAAAAATTTGTAAGACATTGCTCTGGGGATGTACTGCTCTTTCACACTGTCTGTCCTCACGTTGTCTCCCCTGAAGCACCTTGAATGAAGGCAATGAATAGCAGCAATTGTATATAATATTTATAATATATATTAAGGTATGAGTATTGTGCTTGTTTATAATTACATGAAAAGGCTGCTCAGCCACAGCTGCCTCAGCAAACATTCTTATAGATTTTGATAGAGCTTTTATTCACTCCATCCTCTGGAAAGCAATTCGTTTTACTTGAATGAGGAGGTTCTATCCTTTAGCACTCCTGATGTAGTGGCCAGTTGTTATTTTTATTCTGCAAGGAGCACAATATAGCCAGAACAGGAGTTAAGCCTTCTGCTGGTGGCTTAAATTAATTGCTACTAATGTCCCATTTTGCAGTTTGCAGCTCAGTTTGATTGAATGAAGGGTTCTAAGCCCACATTTTCACCCTGCCTGTGCGCTGGTTGAGGATAGATTGCACGAATTCATGTAAGGGGAATCCATTAAGGATTACTACAGGCATGTATATGCACAGAAACACAACCCAGGGAACAACAACAGTCTGTGAGAGTAATAGAGGGAATGGCCACAGTTAGATTGCTCTCTGTCTGCTGATAGCATATCAAAGGGCTGCCTGAACAGATTGTGCTGTCTGGCCAAGAAGTTCCTGAGGCTTTTTAGATAACTTAGTGCACTACTCTGTGTTTTTGGCAGAGTGATCCCTTCTACAGTAATGAGCTGTGTTTAGAAAGTAGCCTCTGTTTTGTTCAAGGATAAAATAAAGCAGTAGCTCTATTTGTATCATTGTATTCTTTAAATTTTGCAGTTGTTTTTCCCCCAGTCTTGGTTACCAATAAGAATAGCTTGGTCCAGATTTACAGTGGCATTTGAGCATCCAGCTTGGTGATGGATGATATTTTCAAAAGTGAATTACATGGATAATGCACTTAATTCTGAATAAACTCACTGGCCTAAACGTGGGATTTCTGATGATCCTGTCAGTATCTATCTGGATCTTTGCATGCCTAAACATCTCTGTTGATCTAATCTTTCATTTAGGCTTTACTGGAAGCAGAAAATTCATTCCTCTGCAACTTTTCTGTTATCTCAAGGATGCAGTGAAATGTCCGACAGAATCTGAGAAATACACATACCAAGCAGCAGAGATATCAACAAACCTTCCTAATCTGTAGTCTACCTCATTTAGGCACATCACTATCACTGGGCTAGAACATTTTTTTTAACTCAGGCATCTTTGGCTTCTGATTCCTTTTCCAGCTGGATAAGAAAACAAGCTGGAAAACATGCAGTAAAACATGGGAAGGGGGGTTGGAACTCAGTGATCTTTCAGGTCCTTTTCCAACTCAAATTAGTCTCTGATTCTATGATTTGAACCCTTTTTTTTTTTTTTGGTTATAAAAATGCACTCTTTTACCTTACTGGAAAATGACCCTATATCACCACATATATGACCATAATCATACTGTGATTCCATCACAGGATAAGCAATTTTACATGTCTTCACTCCAAAGGCACATAAATGGACACCTAGAAGTTCTGTGTGGTTATTTCACCGAAACAACAGCATTTTGTAAAGCACGGGTTGAAATCACAGAGCCACAATCTGCACCTTCTTAGATGTCTGAACAAGGGGGAAGGGTGAGCTGCTTTCTTTGTAGGAAGATGATTAATGAATTGTTGACAGTAATAAAGAAGCAGACATCTTGGAAATATTATTATGGATCACATATCACGTCAAACAGCAAGTCTGCCTCCCTAAAACATTTTATTTGTTATATTGTGCAAATCGATTGTAATTTGCTACCGGCTTCTTTTCAAATACATTTCTTCATTGCTGCCTTGGTAAATAATAAATCACACTAACTATTACTTCAAAACTGAGTGTTCCAATTTAGTTATGAATGGCGAAAGTAGAGGTACTTCAGGGTATGAAATCTTTTAGCAGTTCATAGAAAAATTGCTTTTTAAGGATAACCACATCAAAAATCATTAGAGACAAGCTAGACCATACTGGTGCACGTGCCTCTGTGACTGAAGCAGCCTGGAAAACACTGACAAGGTTGTGCTAAATCAAATATTTTCTTCATATTTGTCTTCAGACATAAATCAGAAGTGTATGTATATATTTGCTTCTTCCAGATAACCAAGCTGTGCTTTGTATAACAAAACAGATTTGTTTCCATGCTCAACATGGACGAGTCATGCTTCTTGTATATGAAATAAACCTGAAGGAACAAAAATGATTCCACAAAGTTATTAGACTTTGATGGGTCAAGTACATCTCTGAAATCTAATGGATAATTTGCTTTGAGATGCACTATTCATTTTTGTTTTCTTGCCTATTTTTACAAGACATTAACTTCAAGACTCAACAAACATTTATGCATTCAAAACACACAGCCATAGAGAATTTTTATATGCTTTCAAGAGAAAATATATAATATTCTTTAAGCGTTAGACTTTTCTTTAAAGCTACTTATCCTTTGGTTGGTTGGCTGGTTTCTTTTTTTAAATATTTTTTCCATTTTCTTAGCTGAGACCGTTTTGACAAATACCACGTAAATCAAAAAGCAAAATTCTTGTTGTAGGAACCCAGAGTGCAGAGAATATTTCTCTGCCTGTTTTGAAGGGTTTTATCCCCCTGGACAGCACTGTTTTTGACCTTCATCCTTGGAAAAAACTGCCCACTATCTGGGAAGAATTAGAATCTACACTGGTGTAAACTAGGTGATAGACTACTAGGTAAGATTGTCACAGGGCGAAAAATTTAGAGGTTTTGGGTTTGTTAATTATAGTAAATAGATAAAAGCAAAAAACATCAAAATGGAGGATTGTTGCTGTTCTCCAAACCTTCTTCTTCTACTACTCCATATTCTGCAGTAAAAGTAGTTCGGGGTGATTGGATGAAGAATTCCACAGTTCCTGGCTGTGTTACTAAATAATTGGTAGAAAAGTGAAAATAATGTACGTTTTTAGTAACCATTGGTTAATTTACCTTTAAAAAGGCCATGTAATCTTGATAATTGGGCTTTCTCCTGCATTCCCTGCTTTGTGCTATATCTGGGTCATGCTAGTAGCTCTATTTCTCTGATAAGACTTAATAAACAACTCTCAAGAAGCAGTGAAGGCTGAGAGTCCTATTTGTCTCTCAAACTCCTGGCAAGGACTTTAAAAACTCTCTCCCATCAGGAGAGGCATAATTATGGCATGGTCAGTGTCACTTGTAAGTATTGAAGATGGTCTCTAGTGGCTGGAATCAGATGTGGTATTTATTTATAAATTATACTTTGGGTTTTTCCATTATTTCCTGAAAACTATCAATTCCTCTTTTATTCAAAATAAGTCCTGCCTCTGCCTTGAGTTTCCTGCAGGATTTCATAATCTCTCTGTTTATAAATCTTGGATGACAGTCCCAGAGGGTTTGGATGTGTTAATATCTAACTCTACACTGAGCCACAGACTTTACTAGAGATAAATAAAGATAAAATATAGATTAGGATGAGTCAGCAACTCAGACCTACTGTCTGTGAAGTGTTTACTGGAGTTTATTGGGCCCTTCCTTCTGCATGTTCAGACAGCCTGCTTGAAGGAATTCTGCAGTTAAAGATATCCATGAAAAACATACCTCCGTAAAATAAGGAATAATCCAAGCCATATTACATGGCTGCTCATCAGCTTCAGTTTTTAACCAAATAGGAATGTATTCCTGATTTTTTTCCATGCATCCACCTTTATCATTTTCCCGTGAAGAGGCAGTTTAATAAGGAGAACTTCCTGCTAAACCCTCGTATTCAGTTTAGAAATGTTCAAGAAGAAAATATGGGAACAGCAGTTGGGGGTGTAAAAAAGCCAGACCTACAGATACATAATCACTATTCTGTGATCTGCTGTGCTCCTGACATACATTAGGGAGATCCCTTGGAGAATTCCGTCTCTGTTCATTATATCCCAAAAGAGTCTGGTTTCACTGACCTTGCTCTCAGTACAGTGCCTTATGTCCTACTGATTGAAGGAGTTTTATATAATGAGTAGCTGAAAAGGGGTGAAATTAGCCCACAGAGCCATAATATATAAAATGTTCTTTGCTCAACACTAATTAGTTTACTTGAATTTCGTCTGGTAGGTCTGGTCTCCAAGGTACAGAGAGTGCTTTTGATTTCACATACCATAACATCAGACACTTAAGTTCTTTAGTTTCATATCCTGTTCTGGGGGTGGTAATTTTGTTTAAATAAAATCTTACTTCAGCAAATAAAAATGCATTTTTGTCAGTGTTAAAAGAAAAAAAAAAAAGCAGCTCTTTTTACTGGGGACTTGGGGAGATAGATGATGAATTAGACTTTTTGATAACTGAAGATTAATATTAGTCTGCTTCCAATCAAAAACTTCAGCACTTGAATACTGAACACTTGAATAGGGATGCTCATTGACACAGCCTCCAAGACAATACACCAAAATAGATACAGCTGCTGAAGTGGAAGTTGCTTTCAGCCAATGAATTTCCTGCTTGTCAGATTTGTATGCGTGTTTGAATGTGAGGGTAATGAAATAACATTATAGACTTCAGAACCAGGGCAGCCTTTATTCAGATAAGGTTATAAGCAAATATGGTTTAGAATGAGTGTCTGCTGAAGTAATAGAATCCATTGCCAGGAGTTTAACTGTTTGCTGCAACATTTAAACATGCACAGCAATGCAGAAATGCACTTTGGGGTCATACAGAAAGAGTTTTGCACCTTGGGCAAATAAACACTGCCGAGGCCACAGGGGTCACTTTCAGACAGCTTAGAGTGGGTCTGTATAGACTTAACTCTTTATTCTCAATGTTTCCTTTCATCTGGGAATTTTTCAGATCTCAAAGTCAGACAACAGTAAACAAAATTAAGGGAAAATTAATTGTCAAATCACAGTGAGACCCAATGCTTGTTTCTCAAGATAATTAGCATACAGCACTGAGGCCAGACTACCACATACAAACTGATAGATCAACACCACACATTTATAACTTAAACTGAGCATTTCCAATGTAAAGTAGGGAAAATTTTCAAAATCACTGCACTGTGATGCAGATTTTAAATAATTAAAACTATACTAAATAATAGCTAAGAGTTTTGAAACACATTCAGTTGCTAAACTCTTCGGAGGGTTAATATTAATGCCTCTCTGTAAAGCTAATGTCTCTCATCTGGAGGAAATTCTCCTGTCAGAGCAGCATTTGTGGGATAGAATTTTTGAAAAGCCTTCAGACGCATCAATGAAAAGTCTCGTCCCACCAGTATCAGCACACTATTCAACACAAATGGCACAAAAGCAGCTAAGTGGAGAGAGATGGATAACAGCAAGGAGCTGCTCCCACTCGCTCCAAGCACAAAGCGAGCAAAGAACCATGTGCCTGAAAGAAATGGAGCCGTATCTTGCATTGGATCTGATGAAAATCCTGCAGTTGCAAATGCAAACTATCCCAGGTTATTAAAATATTAAAGATAAAAGTGACCTTTGGTTATTGGGGTTTGTAAGTTTAGCTTTTTTTTTTTTTCAAATCAGAAAAAAAGAATTTTGAGCAATTCAAAATGAAATAGGTTGGCAGTAGAGATTAAATTAAAATGAATAGCATGACCATGACAGAGCTACTGAAGATATTTATTCCATTACCATTTTCATTCTTCTAGAGAAGTCTTTTAGCATACTCTCAAAGGGCTGAGCTTGTGACCAAAATACTCAAAGCAAGGACCAGAAGTGCCCTGAAGAGTACTGAAGTCAGGGGATAATTTTTCTGAAGAACATGAGTAAACAGGAAAAGTGGAACAGCCACATTCAGGGAATAATTATTGCCTCTAGTATACTAAGTTATTCAGCATTAGGCTATTCAGCAGTAATTATACCACCCCTGGGCAAGGATGATTTAGTGCAGCACACTGGTGCAAGCTGCATAATTAAGAGAATGGGATCTGGCTACTATTTAACACACCTTTCCAGGTGCTCATTGGATCCAGTTGGCAAGAGCCACACCGGGCTGGATTGGAAGGGAAGGTGAGCAGCGTGGTTTGTACTACAACGCCTTGAGTGCCACAGCATTTAGCACTCTGCAGTCGGAAGGTCAAACTCTGCTCTCCTTTAACTCTGTGCAAGCCAACCAGCTCGCACAGAATTGCATGTGTCTAATTAAAAGCTGCATGTGGTCTGCTGGGCCACCCTCTGATGTTAATGCTGAATGCAGTTTAGCACATTTTGTTCTGGTTATGTTGAAATCGGGCAGAACAAAGCCATGGATAGGCTCTAAAATCAGCTATATTGCCCCATATGCTTGAATGGGAAAAAAGTAATTGTTTAACAGAAAGAAGAAACATTTTGGTGTTATAGATTAATTCCTTCCCCTGCAATGTGCAAAGTTTATTAAGTATTGTTCCTTTTTCTCTGTTGCTCGCATTGTGGGATTCATTGGAATGGGGAGAAAGAACCTCTGCAATGGTTATCACATTGACACAAAACCACTCAGACTCCCTTTCTATCCACATTGCTTACAGAATAGAAAATTAGAATGTAAAGAGATATGAAGCTGTTCCATAAGACTTAGAAAGTACCACAATATAAACAACCAGTTCAGCCACATCTGAGTTTCTGAGTTTACACCTCCCACAGAATCCATGCAGGGAAATTCTCACCATGGGGCTCTTACTTTGTCCCTCAGCCTCAGTCAGCACTGGGAGCACTTCACAAGAACAAGAGATTTGAAAGGCATCTGATGCAGGGCGATATCTAAACCACCATATTTGGGGATCTTTGCTATGGCAGGAATTCTTTCCTGAAGCCTCATCCCCACACACGGAAGACGATCAGCAAACATCTGGCAGAGAGAGCAGAATCTGGAGCGCCTCCAGCCTCGGGATCTGGCTCCCTGCCCCGGCTGCTTGGCTCTCTCCCTGACAGCTCCCATGACTTGCTTTACAAGCAGGAGCAGTGGCAGTTTGGAAAAGCCTCCAGGGGAGGTCATGGGGGGATTGGCTTGGCTCCTCCACATCATTTGTCTTGTCTGAAATTAATTTTGAGGAAGCTGTTCAGCATTGCTCAGGAATAAGATTATGTATTAGCAGGAGCCATTCATTTTCCTGCTTAGGGTAAGGTAACAGAATACAACATTCAAATGCCAGGATTTATGTCACTCTGGGGAAACATGTTCTGAGCAATGTGATTTTTTTTAACACTTCTCAGTTATCCTGTTTGATGCAGGCATCACAAAGAATGAAAGCCTATAGCTCAGTATAGTAAAAATAAATAAATATAAGTTTTAGGGAGTTAGAATAAATGTAGGGAAACAACATTTTTTTTCTCTTAAAAGTAAAATCAGTGGAATGTTAAATTTAAGCTTATTTTACTTTCTTTTACTACTTAATTCTCAGAATTTACACATCTTTCAATAGGAAGAGTTGGCATTACCATTATTTTTGCATCTCTTACTATTTTGCAGCAATATGTCTCTGACTTACATTTGAAAAACACTAAAGGTACTTTGACTAAACTTATTTACAAAGCCACTGACTTAAATTAAATTCTTCAAGGTTAAGCCAAGTTCAAAGATGAGCTATAATCCCACAGCCCTCCACACATCATCTTCTATGAATTGTTCTGTTAACAAAACCGGCTCAGAATCAAACTGGGATTTTACCCATCTTTCACTGTTACCTTACCTTACCTCACCTCACTGTTATCAATCATTTATTGTGCATTTCTTTTTTTTTTTTTCAGTTGCTTATCTCTCCTGGCCCATTGCAATTGGTGATAGATTGCTTTCTATGTTCTATTTTTTTATTGTTATTTCTTTCCTGTGAAAGAAAATAGATTTTCCTGGGGAAAAAAATAAAACTGAAAAAAAAAAAATTCAGATCAGAAAAATAAACATCTAGATCATTAAATGGTGGGAGCCTGTGTCAACTAGAAACTCTTCCATTCACATGCTGCTTTTACAAATAACTCTTTTTCACACTGGTTCAGGACAGAAGTAAGAGCTTGGATACTTTCCTAAAAGATGTTAAACAAACTCTACGTTACAGGAGAGAGATGCTGTGTCTGCCCCGTGGGAGGCTGGGACAGCAGCTCTCAGATGGTGCTGCAGCCACAGCTCCATGTAACAGAAAGAATAACTGTTCAGAATTTCCCTCCCTCTTCCCTCTGCCCATCCCACATTCCTCTTACCCCCCCCCCATCAAGCAGAGGGACTCTGCTGGAGCCAGAGGTCCCCAAACTGGGCGGCGGCGGACCAGAACTGCAGGATGGTGACTGCAGGATGGTGCAGCTGGTGCCTGTCTTTGCTTTAAACACAACCCTAAAGCAGGATGGTCAGAGCATGAGCACACCCAGCAAGGCTGCAGGAAGGCCAGCGACAGGAACTTGTTCTGATTATCTGATTCTGAGTGGTGAACCAGGAAGGGATCAGGACACAGAGGTGTCCCAAGAGCCGCTTACTTCACCAGGATACACCTGGGCAATACACTCCATGCTGGAAGCAATCTCTGGTGTAGAAGCCAGGGAGATGAGGAGGGAGAGGTAAACTTGCTCTGAAAGCTATTTGCCACTCATGGATATGCTCAGCACAGACAGAAAACCATCATATGTTGACCAAAAAAGTCAGAAGTCACTTAAGGACACTGACTTTATGCAGTGAGCAAAATAACAGACTAGATTCTTTCATCACTCTTTGACTTCACTGATGAGTCAAAAATCAAGCTCTCATTTTTAACTGGTTGAAAACAAACCGTATAAGATACTGAAAAAGCTTCCAGAATTTACATCTGTTACCACAAATACAGATTAGATTCTGCCTCTGGGTGACCAGCCATAAGTTCTTCATGATTTGCTACACATGGGAGACTTTCAGCAACAGCCCACACACCCGGTCTCTACAGCATTTTGAAATTTTTAGGTCTCTGAGCCTGTTCATGCTTCTCCACAAACACCTGTTAATTTGAAAAGCTGTAGAATATAAAACAAAACAAATAAGAAAGGAAAGGAAAAAACCAAGCAGCTGCTTATAGCGCTGGGGACAACAACAAGGCTGAGCTGAAGAAGCAATCTTTATGTCAGGGAAAGGCAGTAATACTTCCAGCACACGCAGCAGCAGTGGTTTTCCTGCTGTAATGCATATTTGAACTGGCTCTTTTCCTGTTCTCATTTTTAGCTCAGAGACTAATGATCCTTGTTGCTAAGTCACATCAGTGCAACGCTATGAAAGGACAAGTTCCATTTAAATGAACGAGTCTATGTCGGCACACACAATTTTCATCTATGTTCCGAGGAATTATTTGGATCTGCAAACTTAAATAAAAGCTCGCTCCTGGTCTTTTAGCAAGGCACATTTTCCTGGGAGCTTATGCTCCAAGTAACACTTACTGCCACTGCTGTCTCCTCTCTTGGAAAACAACGGATGCTTAGAATTTGTTCAAAAAGCTGTGGGAATGTGCAATATATTCACAACTCCAGGCTATGGCATACGTAGTGACACTATGCATTCAAGGAGCAGCTGCAATCAATATTTGTGATTTATATGCTGGAATTTAATGACCTCCTACATACTTATTCTCAAAGATTAATATAATTTTGACTCCAAACTCCCCACAGCCTCTGTGCACAGCAGTCTGTAACAGAAGGGCTTTTCTTGCCACAAGTTGTACGGCAAATTTGAAGATGTTTCTCATCACTGTGGTGCAGATTATTGCAGCAGTTTCCACACTGGAAATGAGAGTGTTTGCTGGGACAACTAGGGCAGGAATCACAGAAATTGTGGTGTTTCCTCTCAGAGAGGCACAAAGCTGCAGGCTGAATTGCTGGAAAGCCTCACTGACACCCAGGTGTACAGGAAAAGAGGGGAGAAGGTGGCAGGCACCAACAGCAGAACACAAACACGATTTCTGTGCTCCCTCCCAAAGAAACCAGTGAAAATAGAAAGTGACACAAGGAACTGGGCCTTTCACATAGAGCCTGCCCAGATGGAAGACTGCCAACTGCACAGGTCAAACATCAAAAGCAACAGGAGTACTCCCGACCTCTATCAAGCATCATGGAGAATCTTCTCTGGGAACGTCACATTCCACAAAGATCTCTGCTTTAACAGGCATTTACAATTTCCTTTCATGTTCCTTACAAATCTCCAGCACATTTTTACCATTTCCAGTTGAGCTTTTACGTATTTGTTCTATCTTTTTTTTTTTCTCAGAATATCAAGGAGAAATCCCAAACTATCCTTCAAGGATATCAAAGCTCCTGCCTTAAAATTAAATCCTATCGTATCCCAATGTGAACTAGAATATTTCCTGAAACCTCAGTAGACCCAGTCTAAACTAGGTGTTCACTCAGGAAAAAGAGAGGTATCCAAGCATCTGACTTTATAATGACTTTAACTACAACAATAGCTACCAAATTTGAATACCGCATGTTCTGGTTTTATTTTGCCAGTGAAGACTATTTTGGCTTACAAAAGAATCTGAAGACACTTCTGCTGTGGAGAGAGAAAAAAAGAGGGAGAGAAGTAAATACTAAAGATAGAAGAATAAAAATCCTTTGAAAGGGAATTGAGTTCTTGCCTACTGCTTAAGAAAAATGCACTATAAAGCAGCTATTGATTTTTCATTCAACAGCACTGAATGTTTTATTGAAAAGGAGCAACGCTCAGTAATTTGAATTTTCAATTAAGGTAGCACGTTCCTTGGACACATTTACTACTGCACTCCAGTGACATTTATTTGACTTTTAAAATCCCTCTACTATTGTATTCGTGTTTGTATAGATCAAACTCCCAATACAGAAAGTGCTCGGATTATAACACTGCTGATTATAGACATGTCTGCAAGGCTCTGTGGACAACCTAATGACTTTATTTATAGGTAGGACAATGCGCAGTCAGAGACAGCTTAAGTAAAATATGGCACCAGGAGAGAGCTGAAGCAGTTCAGCATTTCAGCTGAGAAATATTTACATTTTATTTATCTTTATGGACAGTATATAGATGCAGTGAATTTAGTTATTAAAAAAAAAGTTTAAATTTCAGAGGATTGGGGCATCTTTACTGATTCTAAAACTCATCAACTACTTAAAGGTATAAAAATTTCAGCTGTAAGACAGACTGCAGTATTTCTGAACTCTAAAGAGATAATGGTGGCTCATACTGGATTCCCTTCTGGAGAAAAATTGGCTGATAACCTGACAGCTTTCATGGAGAGCTTGAACTCCATGAGGTTGATGGACAAACTTTAGACGTCTAGAAATAGATTAGTCTCTGCTAATCATAGGTGTTGTTCAAAAACCTAGTCATCTACTCCTGCTAAGAGAAGGACTTGGGTAATCCCTGGATATTTTACTAACCAAGGGAGACACAGCTCAGAGTCACCAGTAATTTATTTTCCCCAAATTACAGCAGAGATTGCACAAATTCCCACCAGTTCATGGTGTGTTGTGTTTAAAATCTTGTTCCTTGCTCTTAAAATCTAGATATGAGCAAAAGAAACACACCTGATATGCAAAGCCAAGAAATTATTCTAACCAAAGTCTAAGTCCAAAGATTTAGTCCAGTTGCAGTGATGCCAGCACTTATATCTCAAAATAAATTAGGCTAAAATTATCCATTCAAATATGCTAAAACCAAGGCTTTTCAATGCTGTTGTGCCTGCCCTTGCCCATGTTTTATTTCTTCTCACCCCTGGAACTGCTTGAGGCCACTTTTTGGAGAAGAGTTGGAGCTCCCCAGTACCTCTGCAAAACCGAGCCAACCCAATATCTTGTAGTGCTTGAGGTGCCTTGTTTCTGTGTGACCCTTTAATCAGGATGGACTCTACAGATGTACTCACTGAAGTGCTCCCAGCCCTACTATCATCTGACTAAGATTTCCTGTTACAGCTAATGAGGTTCTGCTCCCACTTAATCTCTAAATATGGCACAGTTCACGCTTTTTAGTTTGCTTAATGACGTGCTATTAATAAAGACATGACCTGAACAGCTACTTGCATTTATTGTCTTTTTTCCCCCCCACCATTTTTTAAAATTATGCTGAGGTAATTTAATTTTTTAAGATCATAAACTGTTGTTTTGTTTGACAAGTTGGACATAATCATCCAACACTCCCATGAAGGCACTCACCAAGGTCAGTGCATAAGCCAGCAATTTATCTGAAACGTTTATCATGATATCGAAATGGCTTTGCTACTTTTTCAAGTTATTATTATTATCATTGCCTTATTGACAGAGCAGGATGCTAACCCACACTAAAGAAAGGTTCAGTCCTCTGTAATTATGTGTATTTTCAAGCAATTTCAAGTTATTGAAAGCACAGACCTATGCTTAACTCTTGGTTGAACAGTACCTATGCTGAACAGAGCTACTCAATAGCTTGTTTTTCCAATGAGAAATGGCCTCAAAAGAGGTACAGCAACTCATGCCTTTCTCAAAACAAATTATAATTGGCATAAGCACAAGAGCCAAAAGTTTTTGTTGGAGTTAATGAAACCACAATGCAATTCTCTGATCAAAATCATTAACTGGCAATCTTGGTGCAAATGAGATTTTTTTGTGGTTTTTGTGTGTGTAAGGTTCAGATATTCGACAGCAGAGAATTAACTCTGCATCATTATTTTAAATTGAAGCCAAACAAGAAAAAAAAGTCAATTACCTTTAATTTCAAGCACAAGAAATCTTGTTTGTGTGAGTGAAATCAGAGCCCATTGACTTCTAATGGGATTTGAGTGTTTTATCTCTTTAGGCTTGATTTGGTTTTATCAATTTTTAAGTATGGGTTATTATTTTTGCTTCTAACAGACATCAAGTTGCCCAAAGACTATTGTAGTTCTCTGCTCACAAAGCTCTGCTCTCTATTCTCTCTATTTCAAAACAGATGTTACAAAGGAGCAAAATACCTAAATTATGCTGGCATGGATGTTCTTTTTGGTTTCTCCTCTTAAGACTGACCAAACCCAACCAGTACAGCCTGGAGAGCACCCTGCCTTCTCCTCCCTTTCCCTCTGAGGGGATATTACCAAAAAAGTTGCTGAGAGGGGACTGTGATCCAACATCTTCATGTCAAGGAGCACTGGTCCCTGTGCAAATTCCTAAGGGATACAACAAGGAAGCCGCTGGCAGCTGAAGGGTGCATGGTCATAACCCTTGGTCCAGATAATTTCCTGTCCACCTCATCCATCAGAGAGAAAACCAAATTCCAAACACACTTTTAGATGTTCTCAACCGTGTTTCAACCTCCTTACAAAACAACCCAGATGCTTTCTACTCTCTCTACTGTACTTCTCTCCAAGCAGGAAATACGGCACTGAAACCTCCCAAAACAGAATGCAGAGAAAACTAAAAATCACTGCAACAGAAAAGTGTCAAGCTTTAGAAATCAAACTTAAGAATTACATGCATTCCATATGCTTACAAATGATCTTCATTAGCACCTAATTACAATTTAGTTCAATTAATCAGATGATCAACTGCATTGATTCTTATCAGCAGATTAACCCTCTTATAAAGTACTATGAAAATTTACAAGATTGAAGTTGACAATTCAAGTTATTTTCAGGTACTTTGTTCTCTGGGGAATAAATAAATAAATAAATAAATAAAGAGGACTAAATTTTGCTTTCCTGGTTAGGAAAAAAATGTTTTCACTGAAATAAGGAATGAAGACAGTCTATGATAGCATGGTTTGGCCTGCATAAATTTAAGTGTGAATTTGAGACTGCAGAGCCTCATTAAGTTTCAGAGATTTCACATGGGGTTCTACAAACGCAACAATGAGAGCTCTTTCTAAACAGAACTCGAACCATTGCTGCATAAAGCTGGAATGATCATAAATGACGAATGACTGAAGACAAAGACAAATGAGGGCATGCATGGAGCTCTGGATTTCTGTGCGTTATGGTTGGATACTCCTCATCCTGATAAATCTTCTCTTCATCAATTTTAATGCTGGGAAGACTTGAGAACAAGAGATGAATCTGGCCTGAAGTTTACCTTTCTGAACTACTACAACTTTTACAAAATTCCTTGGTGACTTTTCTTGCTTTAAAGGTACAAGATGAAGCCAGAGATATTGGCTGATAAGTAAGCTAATTTTCAAAATCGACATTAAAGATAAAAATTTTACCATTATGAATAATATCAGGAGATTATTCAGTGCAGCTAAGAGCCTCTTCTTTATACGTACATGGACAGTTAATAAAGGGGTCCTAAATTTTCTTTAAAGAAACTTGTAAGTGTTGATGGAGAATGATAGAGACCCCCCTCATGCATTTTTCTAATCTATTTTATATATACGTATATGCATACTCTTACATTTACACATAAACATATGAATTAGACATAATCATCCTCTGATGTTCATTCTTACCTCCCAATGACAGTGGTGAGTTTTTTACTCTTTCTGCAGACACTGAAAGTTAAAAATTCACTACTTCTATGGTACCATAGAAAAGTGGATGCAAACAGTTAATCCAAGTGGATGCTATTGTTATCCTGAACTGAATATTGATCCTGATCTAATCCTGATCTCTCTACTGTATTTAGATTACTCTCTCTGGGATGAAACTATTGATATTGAACATGCAGAATGGAATAAATCAAAATATTTTAATCCTCCTTTAAATTCCACATTTGTTTACAACTTCACTTGGGAGAAAACTGAATCAAACCCGGGTACTCATTTCCTCTCCCAGCTCCCTCAGCCTTTCCTCATAAGGGAGATGTTTCAGCCCCTTCATCTTCTTTATCATCTTGCACTGGTTCCACTCCAGGACCTCCATGTCCCTTGTCCTGGGGAGCCCAGAACTGGACACAGCACTCCAGATGTGCCTCAAAGGGCTGAGCAGAGGGGCAGGATGCCCTCCCTGAGCTGCTGGGAATGCTCTGCCTGCTGCAGCTGAGGTGATCAGGTGCTTAAAGCACCTCCCATATGAGAGCTCTTCCAATACAAGAAATACAAACAATTCTATTTAAACATAAGAAAGAAGTAACTTCTTTAAGACCAGAGTGGTCAAGCAGTGGAGCAAATTGCCCGAAGAGGTCATGGAGGCTCCTTAAAGATATTCAAAATCCAGCTGGACAGTGTCCAGGAACATGCTCTGTTTGCTCCTGCTCTGAGCAGGGAGAGGAGACTGTGCAGCTTGCAGAGCTCTGTGCCAGCCTCAGGGACTCTCTGATACAGCTTTTATTACCAGGGTTATGGGAATGTCCTGTGTAAAAGCCCAGGAAACATTACCTTAAATCCTCTGCTGCTTTAGTGGCCAACCTTCATCTTCAAATTTTATTTCCAATAGTGTGCTAATGAGAAAACCACTAGTGGGAAGCAGCACTTGCTGCTAGATCTATTAAACATGATTAAAAGAAAGAGCCTGAAGTGCAATTAAGGTAAATATTTCATTGAGTTTTATTAATCTGCAGAGATTGTATCCAAAGCAGACACACTGAAGTCTGAGAGTCACTGTGTTAAATCCCAAGAGAATGGGGCTGTCTGCTGTGGATGGAAGGTGGGACAGGGCTTTATTTGCAATACCTGAACAGACACCATTGCTTTAACATTTTTCACTTTTTGCTACTACCATTACACAGGAAAATTATCCAAGTTTTAAAAAAAGGGTAATAAACAGTATTTTGACTCATAAAGAACAGAATTAGGCAATACAGATATTGAAAGCACAAAACTGATTCTATGTTTCTCTGTTTAAAAAAGAATGTGGAATAATAGGCAGACACTGAAGGGTTAAATTCTTTTGGACAGCGTAGACAACTTATCAACTTTTGAAAGTGGCAGAAACTGAATGCTTAAAAATGAAAAACTGTTTTCAGTAACACAAGGTGTTTTAATTTAGATCATATGTCAATAACCTCCCAGATTTCCATTTTGGTCTGCTTTTGTTGCCTGCTTTCTTGGTTCTGTCTTATCTAACAGCTTGAGGAAATAACAATTTATGTCACCGATTTACCTCTCAGTCTCTCTGACCATTTTCTCATTCAGATGCATTTTCTATTTCATCTCCTTGCCTCCAATTCACTAAAATAGAATGGAAATATGCAAGAAGTGATATTCAAAAATCAAAATATGATATACTATATAAATTTGTGGTAGCACAATGGCAAGGTAAACTGCAGTAGCAAGATAAGTACACTTCTTTTCTCATTGCCTCTTTTATGTAAAAAATGTAAGAGCTGAGATTCTTAATCGAGTGCTTCCAGAAATCAGGTGTTTGAAGTATCACACCACCTCCCACTCAAGTGTTAAGAAAAAAAAAAAAAAAAGAGAGAGAATTGGCAACAGATGTAAAAAAGTTTGACCCTTACTAAAAAAAAAAAAAAAAAAAAAAAAAAAAAAAAAAATCAGGGTGTTTTTAACTGGTCTAACACCTTCAACAATTGGGATTTTAGGAATTGAGCATCACTGCCCATTCCTGCTGTCTCTCTATAAAACTGAGAAATTTATTAATTCCTGTGGAACAGCAGTATTAATCTAGAAACAGGGGATTAGTGGGAACTACAAAAGGGGGTGTTAATTCTATTGTCAACTTGGAAAAGCAAGCTTCAGAAAACGTCCTCTAATGTTTCACTGGAAAAAAGCCCCTACATAAGATAGGATATACATCAAGATGCAGATCAAACCCATCTGCACACCTCAGCTGTGCATTATTTGAAGTTGAGGCTGGTTTCAAGAAACTGCCTTGATCTTAGGGCCTCATAATCAAATGCATTGTCTGGTGCTGGAATGAAGCCAATCTGCTTTGAAAGGCCTTTGCTTCATCCCTCCAAAAGCATGAGAAAAAGGTATACAGGGAAAAAAGTCTGATCTGATCTTCATTTCTAAGTTCAGAACAAAGATATTATAAAGAAAGTCACTTGTACCTTGCTGCGTGCTGACAGAAGACTCAGAGGCACAGAGGAAAAATACAGAATGGATTTCAAATTAAATGGAGAAGGAATAACCTTTGTGCATCTGTAGGCAACAGTGCACGTGGACAGAGGAGAACCTAAATTCTTGAATTTCAGATCTTGACTACAGCAGTGGTTATTCAGATGGTTGATGATTTGGTGGCATTAGCACCCTGTGGCCATGCCTGGTGTCCACTGCCCAGTACTGGCCACGAATCTCAAATGTCCCTGTCAGTCTTTCACACCCATTTTTCGGCCACCAGCATTACACTGCCACATAGAAAACCCCTTCTGGCTCTTCTACACTCTATTTCAGCCATACTAGATTTCCTCAATAGTTTAGTGAACTCTCTGTACACACTAACATGCACAAGTCTTTAAAAAATACAGCAGCAAGTCACAAGAATCAGTTGCTTGCTCAGACATTTCTAGTGAAACACTTTATTGTTCACAGAGATGAAAGATCTACACATGAAACAGCCATGGAAATAAAAGCATTTAGAAGGTTTCACTTGTAATTTAAGTACAGTAAAAAAAAAAACAAACAAAAAAACCACAAAACCCCAGAAAAAATACACTTAGTGATGCATACAGCCTTTAGTTCTGGTTGCATTTGACACTTCACTCCCTGAACTCCACTTTCAACTGAATGAGAAACTTTCATGCACTTCTTTGGGGATCACACCTGCCAATCACTCACCATTAACACCCTGGTGTCTGAATGAATTTTCTATTTATTTTAGACTGTAATTAGACATTTTACAAATCAGACAGATTTGTAAAATTAGATTTAGAGACCTGATCTCTAAATAAAGAAGGAAAAAAAAAACCTCCAAACCAAAAGCATTGACAGTCAGTAAAGTATAACTTAAAACTTCCTATTAAGTCTTGCCTTCCTCATCCTCCCTGACTCTCCTCTAGGTAAAACAATTTAATTAAGAATCAGATTTAAAAATTGAATATTAACACATAACTGCTGCCAATACTTTAAAATAGTGATAACAGTAATAACGATGAATGTGCTCAGGCTGTGGCATGCTCAAGTCCAAGTTCCTTGTGATGACCCTCAGCAGTGGAAGACCTGACCAGCAGGGCTTGATGCATAAAATGTTGTAATCTTACAACATGAACAAGATCTTTAGAATCAGAACCGTGGAGTTCAATCTCTTGTATCTCAGAGCTCCTCTCCTCAGTTTATTAAAAATTCAAACTCCAGCTGTGGACTTGCCTTTGTAATCCACTGTCAGGGCACCACCCAGAGGACAGAAAGACAGAAGAGCAGAGCGTGCAAATGACATCTTCCCCAAATAAAACACACTTTAATTATCAGCCTAATCACTTCCGACCTCTTTCCTAGATCTCTCTTCTACTGATGTTTTGTAACATCTTTGTGCGATCTAATGGAAGAGGAACATCTTTGAAATGTCAACTTTTAGTCTTTGATTTTTCAGAGAAAGGTAATTTCTTTCCTGAGAAGTACTCACTTTTTTTTTTTTTTCTAACATGCATGATATGATCAGAAAATAAGAAAAAATGCATTAATTCTTTGAAACAGAAGGTACAATCCTGCATTTGCAGAATGGATATGCAAGTCCCTTCCACTGTTCAACAGTGGAAGAATGAATCTATTCCCTGATTGCATTTTTGATACAAACCCACATCTACCAGCTGGCCAAAGCAGATCCCAATCACATCTACCATAGGAGAAATTATTAAACCATTTAATCACAAAGATTCTAACAGAAAAGGAAATGCATTAAATAAAAAATTGAAATGCTTGTGACATTAATAAAACCCCTCTTTTGATACAGTTTATGCATTATCAATATTCCTACCATAGTTGTTACTTGAAATAGCTCATCACCACACTAAATAGAACACAATTTCTACTCTACTAAGGTAAGCTAACAACCTTTTTGTTGTTTCATAGTGTCATTTTTTAACTCCACAGAGAAACACTATTATTTAACACAAAAACAAAAAGCAGTGAACACTCCCAAAAGTTGGATCCCAAAGCAAACCCTAATGGCTGTGCCAAGTGGATTTTGTAATATTCTGTACTAAGGTTGAGCTCGGACTGCAGCCTTCTCCTCCACAGCACTATTCTGATATCAGTGCAGACATATGTTCAGCTAATCAGTGGGAACATAGTGACTTTAAAATAGTTTAAAACTGCCCGACAGATTAGAAATGTCATCAAGGAGGAGACAGCAGAAATCTCATAACCTTTGTTTCCATAGGAAACAAAGCTGAAAGCCAATTGCCTCAACACCCCAAATCTTTGACAACACTAAAATTCAGTTTTTTTCTGTGGATGAAGCGATTGTGATATTCAGTCCTTCTCAGTGACAGCACACAAGTCTGCCACTCACCAGAGTTCTGCTGATTAACTGTAAAGATGCATTTCAACTGATAGGTTTCACTTCCCACAGACATTTTAATGGAAAAAAGCAACCAACAAGCCCTCAGAAGCTCAAAGTGGATACAAAGGAAACTCAAATGCATCTGAACAGCGAGAGCTTGCAGTCTAGATAAACAACATATGCTTTGTAATCAACAATATTTTTTGTAAAAAGAAGTAAACAGTCCTCAGTTTAGAGGTTTAATTAAAACCAGCCAGAGATTTCACATTCTGATATAGAAAATCATGAAAATAAATTAAGGACACAAACAGTGCTAGTTTCTCATCTAAATTGCTCTATTTGGGTTTTATTATCACAGATGATTTTCTATACATTTTATTTTTCTTTCCTTTATGCGTCTTCTAAAATGGAGTTAGAGCAGCCCTTCCTTATCTTAAAACAAATAAACATCTTGTCGATAATTTCACATCATTCTCTTGATGTCTACACAACGCATGATACAAAAAACCCCTGTATAATCTAGAGTTACACATTATTGCTGATTTCATGTTGGAGGGTACAATACAACTCAGTCTAAAGAGAGAGCAAACATTATTTGTGAGAGGTATGAATTTAGGTGACTCCTCATATTCGTACCTAAATGAGTGCACAACACTTTGCAACCTAGACTGTTATTACAGAGATATATTAGACATTTTTATTTGACATACCTCTAAAACAACCACTTTTCTTCTCTTGGAGAATGGTGTAGAAAACCATTTGGGTGTTTATACCATCATTGTTCATTCCTCTACAAAGAGGAATCACTACTTGCACCTTTAAATTAATTTTAAGTGCACATGTTTATGTATAAACAAGTGGAAAAAGCTCAATGTAGAATCACAGCAGCTACATGAAATTACTGAACTTTTGTTTAAAATATTTCTAAGTGTAGCCTATTAATTTCTAACACACTTTAGTTCCTGTGGTACTTCTTTGAGCCTTTGTTTGAGTCCACCTACCTTGTGGCAGCCTATTGATGCCTGGGTTTTAAGCACTTATTGCCTATAGGTTTCCTTCTTCAATAAATATATACAGCCTCATGGGCTAATTCAGCCTAACCAGGGTCAAAACCCTTTAGGTATTTAACTTTTTTTAATTTAAAATACAGGACTTGAAAACCAAAGCATTACATTGAGGATGTACCTGTATAGCAGAGCGAAAGTTAACTTTAAATATCTTTCTTTGCCAAACTTAAATACTGGGATAAACTCACCATGTAAATATGATAATGAGTAAATTCTAACATATTCAGCCAAACATCTACGGAATTTTTTGTGTCTTGCTTAATTAGTTACAGTTACATGTGCTGCTGTCTCTCATTAACTTTGTAATTCCTGGGCATGCATAGGTGGGTGCCTCACTAAATATTCTTTGATTAACGCACAGGACTCATATAATATATGCTAATTCCTATTTGCTAGGAATTTAATTATAAAACTTTGATAATCTGTTTTGATAAATTTAGTTTGGTGGAAAATGTGTGTTCCTAGAACAGGATCGTATTAAATTTGTTTTGCTTTTGATTTTTTAAGGCAGTTACCTGCTACCTGTTGGGATGGATTCTTTGCCTGCAGAACAAGCAAAGCCAAGTTCAGAGTGAGCACTGGGTAACCTTTGTCGTGGTTTAAAGGCAGGTGGCAACTGGGCACCACAGAGCTCCTCACTTACCCTCCTCACTCCACCCCAGAGGAATGGGGAAGACCATCAAAAGTAAAACTTGTAGGTTGAGATAAGAACAGTTCAGTAACTGAAACAAAGTAAAATATTATAATAATAGTAAATATTGATAAGGGTAACAAAAAGGGAAAACAAAACAAACAAGTTATGCAGAATACAACTGCTCCCACACTCTGACAGACGCCAGAACCTGTCCCCAAACCCCAAGTGGCCCTTCTGGGTAACCTCCCCAGTTTATACACTGGGCAGTGGTTTTATGGTGTGGAATATCCCTTTGGCCAGGTTGGGTCACCTGTCCCAGCTGTGCTCCCTCACAACATTTTCTGTGCAGCTCCTCACTGGCAGAACATGAGACACAGAAAAATTCTTGATTTAGGATAAACACAACTTAGCAACAACCAGAACATCACAGTGTTACTGACATCAGCCCCATACTGAACCCAAAACACAGCCATGCCAGCTGCTGAGACGAGACTGACTCTACCCCAGCCCAAACCAGGACACTCTTCTTCCTATTCATCCCATTCCCACCCAACTCTTCCCTTTATGAAGGTTTTGCTGAACCCTTCTGGCACAGGCAAAAAGACCTTTAGAGACACGGGAACAGTGGCAACATTCTCCTGTTGGGACTGAGATCTTTTGGAATTCTTGTGGAATTTAGGTTTCCACACTCCTTTCTTGGTTGGTATCTCTGACTGCCCTCCCTGTCTCCAGACCTAATTGTAAGTAAGTACATCTAAAGTTTGTCTGCTGCAATCTTTTATTTTCTTGTCTCTGGGAGCCCCACGAACAAGAACACCATTCCAGAGTCATCATGACAATACCCTTATTCCTTAAGAAATTAATTTGAATTCAACTCACAGCAACACGCTGAATTCTAAAACTCATCTCAGATATAAAATTAATTTTACATACAGAAGGCATACAGAAGAATGATTGTCACTAGATAGCAATGTGAAGCCAGACCTGTATTTAAGCAAAGTTAATCTCTTGTACAAATGAAATGCTGCTTGCTTATTCAGTTTCCTTTAGCTAAATTCCTAAACTTCTAAGGACTTCAAAGAACTACACAGAAGTGAGATAAAGAGCTTATCTGCGTAATTCTTATGCTAATTCACAGAAGGTGTCTTGACTAAAAGGATGTCTACGTGCACGCTAAGGACTCGCTAATTCCCTTCCTCTAAACCCTAAGTTATTATACACGTATTTAATTGGAATATAGCTGACTCTGCTTCCAGACAGTACCTGGTTCTGTATCCTGCCGTGAGCTGGTGACTCCCAGGCTGACCTGGCACTTTTTTGGGATGTCTAGAGATGGTTTTGAGCCAGGCTACCAGCACAGTGCACAGGTGCAGAGCATGAAGTCCAACTGCTCACACACTTGAGCTAGGTGTCCTGCCCAGCAGCACGAGATTAGGAGGTAAAATTCCATCAGCTGCTGCTCCTCATCCTAAAATCCCAAACTACTCATTTTCTCACCTCCCTTCCCCAGGCCTCCACTCCCACATCTCCAAGCTCTGATATTAGTCACTTTATCTTAGGATACAAACAAGGGAAAGTCCCAACATTAAACATCTCTGACATTACAATTTCCACACAATACCTTTGTAAACCTTTTAGTTCACAGAGTTCAAAGACAAACTGAATTGATTAACGTTTACAAAAGAGGTAGAGGTTTCCCAGGAAATTAAAATTGTTTTTAGTAGTATGGTTTTATCACCTATTTAAAAATATTTATCATTTTTAGTCCTATTTCTGCAAGTAAAAAAGCACCCTTTATTCCAAAAATTGCCTCACATGCATTGCACACACAGAGACCATTCTCTACCTAACCCAAAAAAGTAGTACCACCATTTTAAATGCTTTTAAACAAACTTCATGCTGCAGTCTGAAGAAATTACAGTTTTTTTCTAAAGCTTTTTTTACCCTGTTCTCTTTGTAGTGTTTTTGGTTTTAACTGTTTGCTCTGTGTCCTGGTTTGCTAATAGTGAGTGTGCAAGTACATTCTCATTTCCAGAAAAGTGAATATTTGCAATAGCAGTTCAGCTAAAAGATTGTTGCTGCCCACAAAGAAATCCTACTAGTATCTTCACAGATTTTTTACGTAAAAATAAACTAATTAGGTTTTTTTTCCTTAACAAAAATGGTACAGTACTGATTCACCTCCACAACAGCAGGAGGCTTTTCACTTTCAAAAAGGAAATGCACACAATACAAAGAAACATAATTTTCTTAGAAGTATAAAACAAGGCCTGAAAGGTCACTGCTTTCTACTTGATGCTAATTCTCCCTGGAATGATGTTGATTTATATGCACAATAAAGAACTCATTACGATAGCATCACTGGGCCAGCCACCACGCTATCGCTCATCACGAGCTCCAGTGACAGGACAAGGGGGGATGGCTTCACACTGGCACGGAGCAGGTCTAGATGAGATGTCAGGAGGAAATTCTTCCCCGGGAAGGGGATGAGCAGAAGCTGCCAGAGCAGCTGTGGCTGCCCCTGGATCCCTGCAGTGTCCAAGGCCAGGCTGGACAGGGCTTGGAGCAACCTGGGACAGTGGAAGGTGCTCCTGCCCATGGCAGGGGGGGGCTCTGGGTGGGCTTTAAGGTCCTTCCAACCCAAACCATCCTGTGACTCCATGCTGTACTGCTAATTACTTCCTTTGATTTTTGAAAGATTTCTTTCTTTTTCCACTTTCTTTCTCTGTAAATATATACAGACAGATTTTCCAGGATTCACTTTGAAGCAGCCTACCAAAACCAGGAATTGTTTTAATACAGTGATGGTCTATAGGTTTATTAGTAGCTCTGACAGAGGAATTGCTGAATCAAACTCAGCTGCAGATTCTGGCTAAGTCAAGCAGAACGTGTAGGTTGGTAACAATGTCTGCACCAATGGCATATGAGTCTGTTCCCACAGGTCTGGCACAATAATAGAAGTGAATAATTCATATCATGTGGGAACAGAATTACAATGCATATGCATCTGGAAAAGCAAAATACACAAAATAGGCTTGGTTTTATTCTCTTAGTGTCTTTCCTCCTGCTTTTTATCTGGGACTCCCTTTCTGCCCTTTGCAAACTCTGCTCACTTTGTGCCAATTTACACAATTACATGAATTTGAGCATGTAGTGAATGCACTTTGTTCTGGTTTTTTTTTAATCCAATCAAGATGATCTTTAAGGTCCCTTCCAACCCAAACTCTCCTGTGATTCTATGATCCTCTGCTAACACTTTCCCTCTCGTGGAAAGAGAGGTAACTGGAATAGCAGAGGCCAGAGTGAAGAAGCTGAAGGCAGCAGTTAGAAATATTCCACTTTTATTTCCAACTTGATCCAAAGTGGGAGCCACTGAAGGAACGTGTTAGGATGTGGAATTGAAATCATTCCAAACCCAATCTGCAGCACTGCTCAGTACTGACACTGGCAATAGCAGCTTCTTAAAATACTTGCAAATTCTGTCCAGGGGATCTTTCAGAACAGAGCACAAAGTCACACTAAGTAATCATTCCAGCCAGATACTGAGCTGTATTGGGGCATACAGGCTGTCATTCACAGCTAAATTACATGTTCTATTTGGGAGCCTTTTTTAGCTTCCTGACGCACGTAATCGAGTGCAACTGATGAATTTTGTCTAACAGTTTATCCTTTAGCAGTGACACTGCGCTTCCTAATCATACACAAAGTGTGGTGGAGTTCTGATACTGCTCTTTTGAAAGTCAAAGGAAGTTTTAGCAGAGCTCTCAATTCCATTCCAACCTTAATTTTCTACTTGCCACTGCACAACGCACACAGAAACTGAGCCTCGAGCTGCAGCCGCAGCCAAAATTCTGGCACAGCACTCGATGGAAATAGCAATTTAACCATGTTTTAGTGATGACCTTCAAAATTTAATTACAGATATAGCATGAAAACGATGAGCACGTGCTGTGCTTTACCTGTTCACTGTGAGAATAAAGAATGAAAAAACATATTTAGAACTGGTAAATATTCTTTTACCTTTAACAGCCTGGTATAACATGTAGTTCCAAAGTCTTTTGCAGAAAGAACATCTTAGCAGACTCTGGTGTAGAAACAATTTAAACAGGAATTAGTAACAGAGATGAGGAGATCTATCCAACAACGTGAGTGATGTCACCCTTAGCTTCAAACAATTCTTTTCCTGACTGTTAAGCTACAAAAATAAACCAAACTTACTCCTCAGTTCTTAATAGGCATTAAGAAACTCTACATTGTTTTTGCCAACTTTCAGGCATCACTAACATCAGTTTTATATAAAATATTTTTCTAATATACCCGTTGAATCTACAGGATAACATCTCAAACAAATGCAACAGCTCTGCTGGGGGGCTGAAGTCGTGCCTTTGAAGGAGCTCTGTAGGATAAAGACTTTTAATGTCTCAGCATTGGATACAAACCCCATTTAGCTCTGCTGGACTGACAGTGCTCTAATTTCATTGACTCCAGAGCTACTAATGAGCTCCTGTCACAGAGGGGAAAATAAACACCTGCTAAACACAGAGAGACTCTTTTCTGCAGCTGTATTTCCTTACAGGGGATTATGGTATCGACCAGACTGATGGAGCCGTTCCCTTGTTGGGGAGCACTGAAACAGGAGATACGGCCACATAAAGGAGCCTGTGATTAGGCCTGATAAATCCTTTCTGATGGCCTGGAGTTGGTTTGATGCTATCATCCAATTTCCAATGAGCGATGTCTACGCTGCAAAAAAATCTCTGTGAGAGCTGGGGCCGGTATTTGGCACTGTCAGCCAAAGGCAATGGATCAGGGAACAGCTGTGGGAGCACAACAAGACTCTTAACTCTAGAGTAAAGTCAGGAAAATAATATTTTTCTTAGTTTGCAGACAGACCAGAAAGGAAAAAAAAAAAATTATATATATGTATATGTATACCTGTATATGTATATATATATACATATTTGAGACAAAGAAAACCAGGTTTTATTTTTTCTGCTGACAGAAACAAACAACCCAAAATGTCTTAATTAAATAATGAAATATCCACCGTTCCTTTGATAATGAACCCTCTTTAAATCCTAAATTACTCCATATTTTAACTAAAGAATAAGGATTTTGACTGTGACTATTTACTGATGTTAACCTACAGAGCTAAAATTATTAATCTCCATAATTAATCTATTTAGGGACCAATTTCCTGAAATGTGATGAAAAATTGCTGCTTTGGATTTTACCTTAGAGGTGTTTAATCTTCACAGGGTTTTTTCCTGCATGAGCTGGGTGGCTTGGAAAGGCCTGTGGAGCTGCCAGCCTTGCTCTGTGTTATTTGAATAAAAACCACTTCACTCCTGAGTCTTTCAGCTAAACATGCAAAGAGGGAAAGTTTTGAAAGGGAAAGTCAGTATAAGTAACTGATTTATCTGGGTAGCAGCTTTCTCACAATGTTTTGACAGAAGTGTTCTCAGAAATGTCTATTTTTAGTCACACGTTCTGCAATCAATCTCTTTGTAAACGAAATAAAAATCAAGAAATTGCACAGATACCTCAGAAAAAAGGAGGATGCAAAGCCACGGGATGATTTCTCTGCCTGAGGGAAGCAGGAGCACTCTAAAGTTCAGAATGTGTTATAATGTTAATAATTAGACTATTAAATGCCAGTAGTCTCAATGCAGAAAAATACAGGGGGTTTATTTGTTGGGGTTTTTAATTAGTAACTGCTGTATCAGCACAAATATTCAGGAATTTTATCCCATACCTTCTGCAGAGGAAGGTCCTAAACCTTAATGGTTTCTCCACACCAGGAAGCACCAAAAGGATATAAAGGCCTCCAAGTCATGATTTCCCACATGCAGAAATATGAAAAACACTGTAAATTTTCTTATTCCACCTCAGTTTAAGAGGTGCACATAGCTTATAAGGTAGATGTGAGGTTCTGGTAGGATGCTGTTTGTACAGCAGCCCTGGGGCTCAGCCATAACTTAAACACATCTCCAAGGACCTTTAATCTTCATTCTGTGTTTTTCTAAAAACACTCAGATGGGACAATAATTTCAAGATGAAAACTCGACTTTCTTCTGTCTTTGCTAATTTTATGCCATAGTTTAGACTATACAAGTAGAGAAAATTCCATGCCTTCACTGACTGTGTATTGTATGTACTTTAAAAATCACTTTAAAATGAAATTTGTATAAAACAATATGAAGTTGTAAATAAATTGTAACCCTCTTTTTCTTTTCCTGAGCTAATTAATTCTCCATAAATATTTTCCCTCCTTTTAAAAATGGATTTTCATATTGGCAGTATGAGACTTACAGCTTTGAGCAGCTAGGAAATGCAAAGTAAAAGAGTTAATTTTTCTTTCTAAATTAAACTGGATTGTGTATTTTTGAGAAGATATAACTGTGATTTCTATATTATCTCACTGTACAAGTAAGCTGCAGTTTCTGCTCTCAAGAACATCAGCAAAGAGTGCTAAGAACATCAGCAAGTCAGTCCAAGACTGTCTGTGGTTTGTAATCAATAATATTGGAGGAGGTGTCACCAACGTGGGTGTACATAAAGAAACATATAAAAAATAATGTGTTTATATTATTATAGTGTACATAAAGAAACATATGAAAAACAATGTGTTTATATTATTATAAACCTATTGCCCAGTATGTTGATGATAAAAGCAGTTTGATCCATGCCTGTCCAAAATCTATTTACATTTCAGATTTGGGGTTCTGCCTGATGAATTTTTAAAAATAGTCTAAAATTTTAAAACACACTCTGGGTAAATGTTAAAGGGAGATGCTAAACATACCAATAAACCCACCTCTGCTAGGGGACCTGTCAATCCATTTTCCCCCCTAAACCAGGGAATATGCAATAACCCATCTTAAGATCCACTGCTGTGTCAGTTTCATTCAAGACAAAAGGAAAACAAGCATTTTATGATTAAACAGTAATTGAGACAAACAAGCAAAAGCTTGAAAGGCATCAGCCCACACAGGGAGCAAGGATTCATTAGTGTTTCCTCCGTAGGTGGGACAGGCAGTGCCGCCTGCTCTGCTCCAGAGCCCAGAGCAGAGTTCTGAGTGGCTGCTCCAGGGACTGATGTTCCTCAGGGTGACAGTGCTGATTGTTTAATCCCCTCGGATGGCCCACTCAGGCAGGAGGAAGGTGCTCATGAGCATCAGGAGTCACCAAGATCAAGGGCTCCGCCTGCTCCCCTCTCCCTGCCACACCCTGCTGCCCCTCCAGCAGCTGGAGCCAGCTCCTTAACTGGGACAGCACCAAACCAGCAGCCAAAAGACCAGAAAGAGGCACTTTCTGATGTAGAGGAAACAATTTCCACCATGGAGTATCCGTGAGGGTTTGTACATAAACAAGAAACATGAACTGCACTTCTGTGAGGGCGAGACGGAATCGACGCTCGCTGGGCACACCTGGCCCAGGTTTGGATCTTGCCTGGAGCATTGTTTAGCCAAGTATAAACAAATAATGTTGCCTTTGAATGATGTGACAGACTGCAGGGGAGCTCCAGGTGGAATGAAACTGCTGCCACAATTTGTTCACCCCAGAAAAATCCATGTATTAGTAGGAAAAATAGCTTTTCTTTTGAAAGTGTCTGTCATCATCATTATAGCAGCCATGATACATGAGCAGCACTCTCCTCTCTGTTCTAGGAGCAGTGAGAACATATTAATAATGATGGGGAAAAAGTCCCCCAAGTCCTTCTCAGCAGGGCTGCTCTTGAAATATTTGAAGTACTAAAATTACAGGAAGGCCACTTCAGCTCTTGAACCAGATGAAATCTGGAAAATGAATTCCAATACTTCCTAGCCATTCCTCAGCCCCCAGGAAGCTGGTTGCAAAGGCAATGTAAACAGAGCACACAGGACATTGCAAAACCAGCTCTGCTCCATTTCAGATTCTTGCAGAACTCTCTCCTGTCCTGGCACTGCGGCAGTGCTCCCTCTCTCCAGCAGCTGAGTGTGCAGCCAGTGCCATTCTCACCACCTCATCAGCAGCAGGGACTGCTGCAGGAGGAACAGAACTCATTACTTTCAGCCTCAAAGCAGCCCTGAAATAAAGGTTTTCTGTGCTTAGCTGTTTGTAAAGGACTCAGTGCATATTTGACATAAAGCTTTTGAAGTCACTGAAACTAACACGGTGAAAAATCCCTTTGTTGGGTTCGCCTGAGAAATGTTGGAGAGTTCAGAAGAAAATTGAATATGCAGATATTTTTACTAGTAAAAGGAGAGAATGTTCTCATAAGACAGAAAAAATCAAACTATTTCCTAATTTATGTATAGGAGTTTCTGTATTTTTATAACTAATAGAAGGGAGCCTTATAGATTGAGGAGGAACCACAAGAATTTTAAAAAGGTGTGTAGTAATGATAAGCTGAATTCAGCCATAGAAAATAGATGTCTCCTTCTCCTGTGATCCATAACATTAAATGTAATTGTGGAAACCTTTAGTATTAATTCATTAAAATAAACCAGAATTATTTTAATTAAAAAACCCTCTCTTGAGATTGCCAGCCTTAGTCAAATATATTGAGAACTCTTTTGAATTTCACTGTTCTCTAAGGCTATGATATCTTTTTTCTTTTATTTCTTTAAAATTATGTAGGCATAATTTTAATAGTTTTTTTTCACTTCTGTTGAACATAGCACAGTAACATGCTAAATATTTATATTTTATGAAAAATGAATGTTCAACAAACAACAAGCACAAAGAGAGGAACTTTTTACACGTTAGGTGTCTATCTGGCATGGGTTCATCTGAAAATGAACTGTCCTCTGGCCAAACTCACAGCTGCAGGCTGCAAACAAAGTATCAAATTCAGCTTTTTGAACAGATCTGTAGGAACAAAATGCAAAGTCAAAACCTCAGGTTTATTTAGCAACCATCAACACCATCTAAAATAGAATGCACTCATGAGCTGAACCCTCCTGGTGCCGCAGAGGTGGAGTCTCAGTGCTGCAGGTTGAATTTCAGATCTCAACAGGTGCCGGCCTGATTGAGCAGATGAACCACAGGGAAAATGTCAATTTACCCTCAGAGGTGGCTTTGCAAACTGGGCCAGTTTAAGATGAGTCAGGGAGTGGTCAAATAAGCAGTAAAATCACCAGGACTCAGAGCAGACTGTGGGAACCAGCTGAGGACAGGATTTCTTATCTAACCCCAAGCTGCCGCCAGAAGAGTTGATCTGGTTGCCCACAGAATTATGGTCTCTGCTATGGGTGCAGAGGCACTCATCCCATTCACATAGAACCTCAAGAAAATATCCTCTAATATCTTGCTGTAATGCTCAGTGCTAATTTTAATCTGCATTTAGGATAATAAAATTAAAATAATAGCAGAAGGTAATTAACCAACCAAAGGAGATTCCTACTTTTGCATAATAATATTATTAACTCTGCCTAAAAATATTATGACCTGTTATCAGATAGAGCTAATGCTAACATGTCTAACACAGCAAATGTACTCACCTTTTTAACAGTTCTCCTCTCCCGTGGATAAATGCTGGCATTAATTCATCACCATTTACAATAACTTCTGGCTTTAAATCAAAACTTGACTGTAAAATCATTTGAAAAGCCTGTGCATAGATCCCCTACAAGTACACCAACATTTCTCTAGGCATAGAGACAAAATTTCATCTTGGGCAGAGAAAGTGACTGGTGGTGCTGGTTTGGGAGTGTTAAATAAACACTCAGCAAAAGAAAGGTCTTACTCCTACCTCACACATGGCTGTCCACCTATTCAGCAAACCCGCAAGCAGAGTTTCAGGGAACAGTTTTATATGTTTGACTTTCCTAAAATTTATTTTTCCTTTTACAAGACAGTTCTCTTGTGAAATTTTGGATGATCAGTTGAAGCCTAAATGCCTGAGTGAGGAAAACCTCGAGCTGCCCCTGGACTTGAGCTGACCTGGGGCTCAAGGGAGGTAAAATGCTCACACTGGGACCCAGACTCTGAGCAGGCAGCAGTTCCCAGCAAGAGCAATATCAAACCTCTTTATCTAATCATCCACTATTATTCACTGCTGCATTCTATTTCCTTCAAAACTCAGACATCCTAAAAGAAAAACTTCAAGGCTCCCATATGCTGCCTGCCCTCCCTCAACATGTTTTCAGTTTGTGTTTGTTTTTTGGGGCTTTTTTTTGGTAAATTGAAAACCCCAGGAAATAAAGGAACTTCACATGCAAAAAATAAATTCAGATATCATGAAAAGTCCAACCAAATAAAAACAGTCTAGAAAACTCAGAGCTGCTACTGCATCTATCCTCAGAGTCCCCTGTTGTGGCAGAGCTCTGAAGGAGTCTCCAAACAGCGTGTGATTTTATAGACCATATGATCTGCAATATTTACCATGCATAATGGAAATAGATAAGGCAAAGCAAACAGCTTGAATTTTGTATTTCCTTGCTTTTTATTTAGTCTAGGTTGTTAGCACCATGTGAATACATATTTGGGAGTCTCTGTGTTTGTGTGTGTGTGCATATGTGTGTATATATAGGTATAAACAAACACACAGAGTCATTTCCCTGTATTTCTCACACATCAGAAAGAATACTTTCTGAGCAACCGGCTTTTAGTTCCTAAAATTTCTCAGACAAAAAGAAAAGGCATTGTTCATTTTGGTCAGAATTGGAAAAGAAACACATTATACTTGTTTTTTCAGCTTCTGTGTCCTCTTGCTGTCCCTACTCTGTGCTGCTTGTTTGTGGAGCTCTTCAGTTTTAATAACAACAGATGTCAACACCTTGACCATTGTTTTGTAGCTTTAAAATGCTCTGCTACAAAGTGTTCAGCATGTGAGACTAAATGGGAAATGCATTTGCTAACTGCACTTTTTTTACTTGGCAGTACATGCAGGAGCAGGGAACAGAGGCTCACGGGAGTTTTAAAGTAGAAGAAACATTCACACTGCATTGAAAATGTAAAGGCACACATTTGAAAGCAATTCCTCCACAAATAAAAATATGTGTGCAAGTCCTAGGTCATAGTGACAACATCTGGCTTGCTTGGCTGGTCCTATATTTGAAACCCCTGACAGGGGTGGGGCAGAGAATAAATATGAGTAATTCAATAGATCAAGACTTTCCTGCTCTCCCTGCGTTGACACTAATAGGGTCATTTGATTTTCTTTCACTGTTTTAACTCTGGAATTTTGTCCCCTCAAGCTTTCCCTTTGAAATCATTGCTCACTAGTATTTATTATATATATGTCACCCAGTCTGCTTAAAATCTGCTCTCACCAATCTTTACTGTTCCACATTTATCTACAGTTTTCTGCCAAAACAGTTGCATGAAAATCTTATTGCCATCTATAAGCTTGGGCTTTTTCTAGTTAGATCTCTTATTTCTTTATTTCAGTTTGATTTTTTGTAATTTGGAGCTCTTTTTCGTTTGTCTAATGTTTAAGAAGGGTTAGTCATGAGTTTATTATAACATATGTAAATTTGCTTATTTTTAGGAAATGTCCTTTAACACTCTGGGTTCCTTGTGCTAATAGCTGTGTTAATAAAATTATTATCTACGGTGAAGAAATTGCTTTCCATACATAGAAATTTAATGAGATGGAAATTTTCAGGAACTGAACTGATTCTCAGCAGTGCTTTGGTGGACTCTCATAACATCTGCCCATGTGCAGGCTGGAAATACTTGATGCTAGGAGAGATGTCATTAAATTAACTCTGCTTTTGTGTTCCACACACACGTGCTCCTCCCCTTAATAAATTAACTTGGTTAGCTAAATGCTAAGGAATAGCTCTGTTTACTGACCAGATCTTCTTTCCTCAGGCAAATTAGCTTTCAGGAACATCACAGGGTCAGGTGTTTTTTATCGGTGTTATCTCCCTGGAGGAATGAAGCAGTGAGTCCATGGATCCATTACATCCCAGTTGTAAACAGGATTCCTTCACCAGAGACTGGGATCTCTCTTCTACCCCTCTTAGCCTGACAGGAGGAATTTATTTCACTTTTTTTTGGTATTATCTCCCACTATGAGACACACGAAACAACCCCCACATTGCACTTACCCTGCTTAGGCCCTCCTGCCCTTTCCTGCCCAGATATGATTCCTGTCCCACAAGGGCTTCATCAAGGGATTCATGAGCATTTTGGGATGTGAATTGTGATACCTGGTGCTGCTTTCTTTCACTCTGTTTTCCTCTCCGTCCAAACAAGTGTGCTTCCCCAGGAAGAACAGGGGGACTGACCAGCTTGTTATGCAAACATTAAGAATAAAAATGTTCATCTCTTGTGTGTTCAGTCATACACAACATCCACACACAAAAATGCAAAGGCTGTAGAACAGGCACTAAGTAGCCTTTTGGGACCTGCTTTTATTACCAAATCAGTGGGAATTAGGAATGACAAACCTGAGTTTTGTCAGGAAAGCACAGACATCAAGAGAATGCACAGAATTTTGTTTTTACCCTTGCATATAAGTGCATTTTAATTTCATTTTTGTGTATCACAGAGAGAAGCAAAGCAGTCCCCTGCCTTGTTTCTGTGTGCTACCTTCGTCAAGCTTCCATCTATTAAGCCTGTCCTTGCTTTATTCTTAGCTGCTCCTTCTCATCTCTTCTCTAGACTCCATCTCCTGACATTCACCATTAAGGAACTCACCATTCAAAGCAAAAGTAAGTGACTTTATTGTTTGATAGTAGATCCTAAGGAGCAAAGCCTCTAAAAGATTAAATATTTAATCCTTTGATCTGCTGTGCTGGCAACTGCCCTATCTATTTTATAAAGCAGGTTGACAAAAGCATTATGGAGCCTGGGATTTGTGTAATGAGGCAGTGTTAAACCTTGCTCTCCTCCGTGCCAAAAAAGCAGATTCACGTTTTTCTGACATACAATATTACTGCAGACTCACTATTAGTGGTACTTGGGACTCAGCTGAACATAGATGTTATTCCAAACAATATCATGGGATGATTCTTAATGAGGCAGATGAAGCCAAGTCACTGAATACACTCAGAATCAACCATAAACAAGTTCTTAAGAAGTGAGCAAGTCCATCAGACAGAAGGAGGTGTCCAGGTTGTACAGAGCAGATCGATGTCTCTCAGGGCAGGGAAAGGAAATCTGGTTACAGGAGAAGGTCGAACCTGGTATCGAGTGAGACGGCAGAAGGGAATCAGGAAACTGCAATCCAACCCACAGAACTCATCTGGGAAGTTACCACAATAATCTATTAAGCACTTTGAACACACCTTGGCAAGGTTTTAACAGGGAAAAAAATAGCATCTGTTCACTATTTTGTGTTTATCTGCAGATAAAGGTGTTTATATTCTTAGATAAACCCTCACTATCACCAAACCAAAGTTTAAGAAGGACAAACAGAACAATGGAAAAGTCTGAGCTATAGCCACCATGAAAATGTTGAAAGGACTCCAGTCTCTTTGATCAAGAACACATAAGCATAAAAACAACCTTCCAGAATTTAAAATGCCCCCAGTAACAGGTCTGTGACTGATTGTCCCATATATCAACCTTATTAAGACGACACATAACCAGCTTTATTTGCACCAGGGTTAGGTGTTGGGGAAACCTCTCAGATTTTGAGGGTTGGTAAGCCTTGGACTAAGTTACATAGAAAAACACCACCAAAACTACCACATTTTTCTGCCAAACAGCATATTGACAGCTTTCAGCAATTATTTGGATAGAATAGATCTTCCTGCCCTCTGCCTCGGACAGACTAGTTACATTTTTCAGTACAATTCCAACTTAAATTTCTGTTGACTCTCCAGTAACTCTCTCAAAACGATGTCCTTGGGCAAGGATGTGACAAGAATTTAACACAGGCTCAAATCAGTGCTCCACACAGTTATGTTTCAGAGAATTCTAAGGGGAAAGCCCTGCCTCTCGAGCAGATTAAGGAATCTCTGGAAGGGATTAGCACTCCTCATTTTAACTTTAAAAATACTACATTACACACTGGCACAGTTGCAACAGACAAGTAATCCTTTGCCTTCCTGAGGCACTCACAGGAAGTCTTCATTCTTTGCTAAAAAGAATCAATACCAAAATGTGACCAAAATCTAAATTAGCCCCTCTAATTTAGAAAAAAAGCCAACCCATCAAAATTCACTAAGGAACAGAATTTTCTGCCTTTAAAAACTGGTATAGAGTTGTTTAAAAATACTGAGTTATTTAGAAGTGGTGGTCAAGGTGGAAACATCAACTTAATTTCAATTGAAATTTTCAGCCAAAGATGGAAAGGCTAATGGTAAAATCTGTTTCTCTCTTTAAAAACAAAACCAACCAAACAAACAAACAACCACAGAAAGCCTTACTCTGTAGTAACAAGATGGGACTCAAACTTAAAAATGACCTTTATGAAATTCTGTGACCATTCCTCCATCTTGGTGATCTTTGGTGAGAGCCACACACGTGCTGTCATTAAGAATACAAGCAGCTCATGATTTAATCTCCTCTATTTCTCATCCTGGGGGAGCTCAGATGTTGTACAAACCAGCAGCTACTCACACAATTTGGATTTCAATAGATTGGAGCCAAGTTACTTTCGGAAATGGAAATACAGAGAAGGTATCCAGTTGCATTTTTGCCTTTTCCATCTCCAAACAGACCTTAAGCAGAGCCATAAGTGTTCTGAAGTGTGTAATCAATATAAAACCATGCACAACATTAATGGATGAAACTGAAACTGCAGATAAGATCTAAAGAGCACTGGGCTTGCACAAGAATAGATGCTTTCAAAAAGGTTTCTGACCTACTTCACCAGAATTTCATTAGAAGGCTTGCAAGATTTTAATATCACCTCTGAAGACGAAAACTCAAATTAATTCATCCCTTTTTTATAATTAAACAGCTATATAACTTGTACATGCAGTAAAATGTGACCAAAACATTACAGCTGCCATCCCAGGATACAAAGAGGGAAGCGACCTCACTAAAATGGTTCTTGGGGAATAAATTCTCACCACAGGAGTTTAAGTTCTGCTGTGGCAAGAATGAGGCTAAAATCATAAACCCCTATATAGTCTTCAAATTATTTTTCCAATTAGAAGAGTAGGAAGATGGCTAAGTGTTGCAAATGGAAATAATCCAAGGGTTTCAAAGTTCAGGGCAAAAATATGACATTGATATGAGCTCTCACTTTTCCTTAAAAGGGAAAACCCTCTTCAGTTTCTCAGATGGACTAAGGTCAGTAGGTGAGAATGAAGATGACAATATAATTGCCTGAAAAACTAGCTTTTACTTTTTACAGACAAAGGTAAGAAACATAGTCTATCTGGCAAATAGTGAAATTTTAAATTTACAGGTAGACTCTACCAGTCCCCCCAATTTTTTT
This sequence comes from Corvus kubaryi, assembly GCF_017639235.1. NCBI lineage: Eukaryota > Metazoa > Chordata > Aves > Passeriformes > Corvidae > Corvus > Corvus kubaryi. Next base: position 4,387,939 of record NW_024581101.1, read on the forward strand.
TTTTCTGCTAACCAATCCTTTAAGTTTTCCCTTGAAAATTTCTCTGAGGAAGACACAAGGTAAAAGCATCCTTGCTCTTTCTCATGGTGTTCTCACAAATACATCAAAGTTCTTCAAAACAGGCAGAGTACACTGGGAGGAATCCAACACAACAACAGAATATCCTTCCCCAGTCCATCTGTCTGAGAGCACTCCACAAGATCCAACCTCTTATGGAAAGGAAGGAATTGAAACACATTCTCTGTATCCTAAAACAACCTGGTGTTCATCTATTTCCCTGCCAGTAACAATTTTGAGGTGCTTTAAGAATTTTATTGCTCACTTCAAAAAAAAAAAAAAATCTTTTCTAGAAGTTCTGTGGGAAATAAAATTGAGAAGTCAGTAATGGAAAAACATTGAAATAGAAAATAGCTTTTAGTCAGAGAGGAAATCTATTGCAAACCAGTCCCAAGAACCAATGCCTGCTTGGTTTACTGCACAACGTGGTTAAAGAGCTGTCACTTACCAATTTATGCTTCCAACCTTCCTTCTATCTGCTCTATATTGCAGAAGTGACCAACAAAATAAGCAGGAAATTTATATGAATTTGCACCTTTTTGCTGTGTCTCCAGCACCCAGGCCAGGCAATCTGCTGTCATTCCTTTGAAACCTTTTACCTCCTCTCAAATCTACCAGTGCCAGATACACTGGGCAGCAATTTTCTATTCAGACTGGGGAACCTTCTGAGGTGCCTCAAAAATTCTTCCTCATGGTGTAACAGAAGGAAAACTCCATAATAACACAACAGAAAAGGAGAACTATTTAATATTAGAGGTGCTCTGCATGAACCCATCCACTGCTGATAGTCTGACATCAAAGAATGTCTCTCTTCCTACTGACATTTAAGTCTGAAAGCCCAGGCACAAGTGGATTCACCACATCCGTAACAAATACACAACATTTATATTTACCCATTGCACTTGGAGCACGTGCCATTATACAATCTTACAAGTATTGCAGTGTACTGCAGTGGGTCACAAAGAACATTGACCTTTTCCAGGTAAAATTTCATATTTCAAATTTTGGAGGGTGATTTCTCAGAACCATATTCTTACATAACAAATCATCATTGTAACTGTCTATATCCTTCCCGGGACTTCAAAATGCTCTTGCACTACAGGGGGCAGGAATGTAGTCAGTTCAGGATATATCTGTACTGTGATGCAACAAGTGTTGAAATGCCTCAATAATACATGCTGGAGTTAATTTATTCCAATTAATTGCGATGTGGTTTTGAGGTCCATTAACAGTTACTGCACATTCTGGTGAGCACACTCCAGTCTCATTTCAAACTGGGTGTTTCTCTGCAGGGATGAGCAATGTGCTTATTCCCTCCAGTGCAAAAAACACAAGCAATGAAAATCCCAGAGAGAAGCTGATATAGATTTCTTCTTGGACTGAAAATATAAACATTGCTCCAGCTCCCTTCAAATGTTACTCCTCTGGTATCCATGGAACTGTATCAGAGATGGGTTCAAAGTCTCACCGCTGCTTTCAAATTCAGATAATCCTATTAAACTAAAAGTATTTGGGCTGCAAAACAAAAATTCCATCATAAGACCAAAAAGAAAGTTTTTAGATGTGGTCAGAATGAACCTTAGATTGTTGTTGCAGAAAGAGGGGAGCTCATTAGAAGCAGCCCCAGGGCTCAGCAGTGAGAGCATTCACCTGCAGTGTGTGCACTTAAATCTCTGCTCTGCCTGTTTGAAGTGAGCACTACAAGTTGTCTTGTCCCCCAGACTTTGCCTTCACTCACAGAGCTGGTCTCTCTCACACAGTTGAAAGCTGAAGTGGCTCTTTGGGGACACCTCGGTGACCTCCTAAACCCTGACCCTGCTCCTCTGATGTGGCCACAGTCTGAGCATTGGCCTCCTCCTCTGGGGCCACAGGGACTCCATCCATGTCCCACTCTGATCACAAATGTGCTACTGGCCAGAGCTCCCTCAAGCAGACACATTTCCACAAGAAAAACAACTCCAGTTGTTTTCCTCACACATTTTTCCCCTTAGCCTGATCAGCCCAAACCAATCTCTGGCTGGTTGTTCCCCCTGCAGTTACAGCTCACTGAGATGTGCAGCAACAAATTTGGATGGGTAAGAGCACAGAGCAGCCTTAATCCAGACATGCTCATGGCAGTAGGAATTCCTCAAAGCCTTCAAGTTCTCCTGTTCATGCACTTCAGATTAGGGACAGCCTTTGTGAGAATATTCTGGCAAGCCTTGTCCATGAGCAGAGCCATGTCTAATGTCATCCCAAACTGGCCCAGTTTGTCTTTCTGCCCTTCAGCTGTTCCTGAAATCCAAGGGCATTTCCAGATCTTGTACAGGATGCAGGTGCATCCATCAGGAGCACAGTGACAGCACAAGGAGTGGCAAGGGGAGATTAGAGAAGAACACAGGACACGATGGAAAGTAAATTCAAATCCATAGGAAAAAAATGGATAAGAGAGCTTCCCACAGGCGTTTGTTTCACAAGTAATCACCTAATTTGCTTTCTGAGATCTATTTTACATATGCAGTTATGGTGTTTTCCTCAATGAAAGGTTTCCAATAAGTCATGAAAAGTTCCGTATTTTACGACTTTTATTAGGCTTTAATGTAACTGAATGCTTCTCTGCACCCCCCTAATGGCTCAAGGGAAATGAGGGGGTCTCTTGTAATCTATAACACACCTAATACTTCTCTTTCCAATCCATCATCTTTAGTTTTGCAATAAAAGTAATCATAAGTGTATTTTTTTAAAGGGCTGTGTTGTTTTCCGACGCCTGCAAACAGGGATAACCTTGGGGAAATCTCTGAGCACGCTCTGGATGTGCTTTGCAAGAGTGGCTCTGTTAAGTGGTTTCTTTGTCAGTCCTAGCACAAAATACTCTGGCCTGGTATTCTTAGTCTGGCTTGCAGACCTTCCTTGTGAATACAGATGACTGGGTCATGAAATTTAATTTAAATTATAGGGCTTTCAAACTAAATGGTAATCCATAAAGAAACAAACATTCAATCTGCAGCTGAGGATTTATCAAGCAAATGCTGTTCAAACTGTATATGAACTAATAAAACTCTGAGCTGTTCCCTTTAATTTATTTCATTTTGCTTGTGAAATCCATTTTACATTACACAGGTTACATAAGTGGGTACTAATGAAAAAAAGCCATTTCACAATCAAAACTAAGCCAGAGTCTTTTAAAAGCTTCACGTGTGCAATGCTGCAAAATGCAAAGCATATTCTGTTGGCAAATAGGTCGATGAAGTGTTACCATCCTGTTCTGGTGTGATTTTAACAAATTGCTTTAAACAATCATGGAAAATAATTGACTACTTCAAAATTCACGAATTCAGGAAAACATCTGCTTGGAACTTAAGTGTGCAATTGTGATCACATCAGTGTGAAAATCTATCCCCCTTTCAAGGAGGAACTGAATTTGATAGAAAACACTCATATTTTTGACTGAAAGCTTAGTCTGTTTTTCCAGGACAAGAGAAATATTTTTCATAAAAAATGCAGAATACATTTGTGTGAATTGTATGTTCCATTACAAAGCTGTCTCATAAACCTAAAAGAGAACTCCAGAATTTTGTTATAAAGCTATTCTCTGGGTTTCAAGAACTAATTATTTTTTTGCTTTGGATATACATGAATATGAACTGAAGGCAACTGAAAATTGGAAACTGTCATAGAGGTTTGGGAAGAGGTGACCTGACAGAGCCTCTGGCTGATCTGGAAAAATCAAAGACTAAACACAATTAAGAATATTCCTGGGTTGAAATCTACACTGCTTTGTGACTATAAATACACTACTTTTATAAGCATTTTTATTTGTTTTATAAATATTATGGTGTTGCCTTTCTAACTAGGCTATAAAGTAGCCACATTACTTTCAATAGATGTTGTTATATATTTTCAAACCTTTAAAAATGTGGATTTTTCCTTTGGGTTATTCTCAAGACATAGCACCTTTTTGGTGTTATCTTGTTTAGCATTTGTTTTACTGCTAAGAGTTATGCAGCTAATAAATAACCTTTGTCTTAGCCTTTCATTTTCTTCCTCATAGAAAAATCAAAATAAATTCACCTTGCCCTTCTCCAAGGCTGAACAGCAGCAAATTAAAATGGGAGTATTTCCCTTGACAAATTTAATCCATCCATCTGTTCTAAACTTTTCTGTCAAAACCCCCAAAATATACCTGGTTTTTTCCTAATAACTGAGCACAGAGCAAAACCTGTGATGTGGAAATGAGCAGAAGATGACATTCGCCTGCTGGTCTAATGTGTATTAAGGTTTGACACTTGTCTGTTTTATTTGTCAGCTCGGAAGCTATCTGGATTTGTTCAAAGATATTGCCACACTCCCAAACAGACAACATGTTCCTCTCTTTATCACATCTGACACACAGTGTTAGGCAACAATAGGAAGAAAAATACTGCTGCTATTTTCAAATCTACTTAAATATCACTTCTTGCATTTCTGCCCAAGAGGCATGACAAGGTGAATTAATTTACTGGGCTTTGGAACCACCAAGTGTCCCCTGGTACTTGACTCAAGTATCATATATAATATTTTGTAGGGAATTTTAGAGTGGTACGAGGTTGCCACGTGTGTGAGAAGGAAAAGACCAGATGGATGTCAGAGGGCAGCAATTTTTCTAACATCAGGCCTTGTTTTTCACACAAATGTTTGCGGTGGCTTCCAAATGTTGTTGCACTGAGTTTTCCTCTGATGAATTTATAAGGAGAAGGGGATCCCAACTCTTCAGATGTCAAACCCACCCAAGGTGCCTTCAGGAGGGATCATCCCCAGCCCTCCACCCTCCTCAGACACTGCTGAAACACCACTGCAGAGGGAACAGATTTGCCACCCTGAGAGCAAAAACTAAAGCTTTGATACAACAAAAGCAAGGGATAAAACTCCCACATCCGTGGGATGTGCCACCCTCCCCTCCCACTGGAGTTCTGTTGTTCTCAGGGCTTTGTCCTATTAACTCCCTGAAACAGGGGACTGAAGAATGAAAGATATCGGGTGAGATATGGAAATCACTTGCCAAGGGAATCGTGCTTCTCTCTGCCATTTACACTTTCACAGTTTCTTCTGCATGCCCTCCTCCCACTTCTGCCTGGCTTCCTGATTTTAGCCCATGGATGCTGGGAGCTGGGCACTGTAGCATGCAATTTTTGGTTTGTAGAATTCATAGGAGAATAAACTCTATAATTCTCTGTTAAAAAATGAGTGTTTTTCCGAGATCACGTTTAGTTTGGTACGTTCCTGCCTTTTAAACAACAAAAAAAAAGCCTGATTAAAAGAAAAGGTCAAGTTCCAATCTTCACACAAGTCTTGGCAAGTGAGTGAAATAATCATAAATCCACAAGAAAACAAAGAAAACACTGAAGCCATCTGCTCCTGAGGGAGGTAGAGGAAGGAAATTCCATTTTGAACAATGTATGTAAGACCTGCACCATTCAATAGGATAACATGTAATTCCTGGATCCCTGGAGCTCCTTAGAAAGGTTTTATTGAGAAACCTTTCTCTATTGCTTCAAATGTCACAATATTTTATGTGTGTGTATATATATATATATATATTCGTATAAAAATGGTGTTCTTTTCCATTGTCCTTAAGCTCAAAGAGCAAAGAAACATTTAATGTTACAAAATGTTTAATGTTTACAAAAATCATGAGCAACCCAGCCTGCCATAATTCAATAGAACTGTTCTTCTGGCAAAATCAAACTCTTTTAAGAGTGTTGGCAATGTAAGTACTAGATAATTACAGCAGTAGCAATCAATGACACATCAGTACCATTATTATATGCACCTTCAGCCTGCTCTGATAGGGAAGGTTCCTGATTTGATATTATTAAAATAACATTAACTCTCCCTGCCTGGGCGTATTTCACACTTCACACATTTACTGGAGAATCTCAGCACCTTATAAAGTCATTTATAATTTAACTTCTCTGTGAGACACAAGAACTCTCTTAACCCCATTCCCACACAGAGGACTGAGGGATGAGGAGAATAATTCACTTTCCAACTTCACACGCAAAATGGTTTCCTAGAGAAGGTGCAGAAGAGGAAAGCACAAGCCTCAGGTTGGTTCCACCCCTGCTGACCACCCTTTCTCACAGACCTGCCACTGAGATTATGAAAATTTGAAATATACTTCAAAATGTACTGTTGGCTTTTCAGAGTTCTTATGCAAGACTGGCATGAAAGAATATGAATTAGGACTGCTCCATAGTCCTATTTCTTATTCCTTTGGATATTTTTATTTGAATTAATTTCACAGTATAGCAGTATTTTGAGGACTATAATAAAGTGTTTGAACAGCTCTCACTTGTTCATTGGTGTTTGGGAGATGTAATTATGCCTCAGTATTTTAGCAAACAGACATTGCAATAGGGCCTTGTTTCCTCTTTATGACTTAAATGTGTCTTCTCAGCTCCCCAGTTTTAGCTGAGCTCCAGATTTATATCCAAAATATTCGTAGTACAGAGTAACACTGGGTTTGACTCCAGTTGTAATTTAGACAGGAATGGGGGAAATTAATGTACATATACATATGGAAAGGTATTAGTAGCAAATATATTCACCAAGGAGATTTGAAGAAATCAGAATTAGTGACAAATACTTGTGGAACAGAAGTACAGGCTCTTAGGGCTTTTCAAACTCAGAATCACACAAACAAGTTTTCTCATTGCCATGGAACAGTAGGGACAAACCTTCGGGATGTAATCCTTTCCCCTTGCCCTCTCTGATAACTTATTCAGCATGATGGGGTGATCTGTCTTCTCCCTTCCCGAGTAATATTCGTACCACAGTCACATTCTGTTCTGCAGGATGATCTGTGAGCACTGCTTGTCAAATGGGCATTTATTATTCAGCAGCAGTGCTGGCAGAATGGGTGCCCCACCTCTTCTCATTCTCAATTAGTCTTTACCTGCAAAGCTCTGACAGAAATGAACTTTATTCTATGGAAAAATGTTGTATTTAATCTCCAGATTTACAGTGTTTGACAATTTCCCCCTCAAAATTCTGTTCCAACACCACTTAGAACCATTTCTCCTACAGAAATTTCAGCTTGGCCACCAAACTGAAAGTCAGGCAGTTGTCCTGCTTCACTGTCTGCCTGTGGATGTTAAGGACAAGAGATGTTAGGATCATCTCGTGTCACCTGCTATAGAACATGGGTAAAAAAAATATTACCCAATTGTTCCTTGTAAACCCAGTGTATCTTCTGTGACTAAAACATATCAAATAGCTAAAGATAAAACGTTCCAGAATAAAACCAAATACTCTAGTAGAGATGGCTGAGAGTATATGAGAAGCCAACATAATTCTCCTCCTACAGCCTTATTAAAGTTGTCTGTTATAGACAAGTGAAATGAGGGGATATAATTCCAGGAGTATAAATAGTCCTTCTGCTCTTACATCAATATTTTATGCTATTCATGGAGAATCAGTAAGGTATTATTAATTGCTTCTAGCAACACAGGTAAATTAAAGGCTGAGCTATTAACAACATTAAAACTTAAATATTAATTCCGAGAAGCCACAAAATGTACTAATGTCAGAGCTGAAAGTGGAAATGTTAAAAAAAGAAAGGAGGTGTTGGCTTGTTTAGAAGCAAGGGCTGCACTGTGGTTTTAGGTGCAGCCTTGAACAAAAGACACTGTGTAAACTGCAGCAGCCCAGAAATAGCTTTGGGAGACTTTGTGCCCCAGGCAAGTTCTACGCTAAAAAGCCCTGGCAGAGCTGTGTAATGAAGTGTGGTTTGTGACCAAAGTGCCGGTGCTCTTTGGGTAGACAGGCACAGAGGAAGCACGGTGTTCCTGCTGCTCCTGTGCCCCGTGGGCAGGGATGAGCAGTGCCCGAGGGAGCCACCCTTATCTGAGCGTGGTTGGAGCTGTGTCAGAGCACCCTGCCAGCACAGGGCACAGTTGCACCAAGGACTGTTCATAATGCACACCTGGCTCCAAAGATGGCCAAACACGTGGCATTAAAGGAATGGACTGGTTCATAGCCCTTTCGTATCACCAGCAAAACTAGGGAATCACAGAAGGGTTTGGGTTGGAAGGACCTTAAAGCCCATCCAGTGCCATCCCTGCCATGGGCAGGGACACCTTCCACTGTCCCAGGCTGCTCCAAGTCCTGTCCAGTCTGGCCTTGGACACTTCCAGGGGCAGCCACAGCTTCTCTAGTCTGTAACCACAGCTTCTTCCTGTGCCAGCAGCCTCCTCCTCCAGGTCAGAGTCCTGGAACTACTTTCCCCCCAGCCTTGTCCACATTTGAGGGTGAACTGAAGGTGCACCCTCATATTTGGGTATGCTAAGCCTGGGCACTGACGTCCATCATTTGGAATCCATGGATTGTTCAGCTCTGTCTTTAGCACAGCTTGGAAGCTGGGAGCCACTTAATGTCACACAACATTTTAGAGCCTGCTTGGAAATGGACTTACAAACCCTGCAGGAAATGAAGCAGAACCAAACTGATTCTCTTTGCTTTTCCAGTGACTCACAGTGTGGCAGATACAGCACAGCAACTCAGTAGAGTCGTTTGCTACGGATTCAAATAATAATGAAAAAATTAAACAATTGGCGGATAAAAATTATTAAGTAGTTGAATAGCTCTGGGACTCTCCTATAGTGTCTGCCACAGCTACAGCTGAGTGCTAAATGCACATTTTTTAAAAACAATCTTGGGTAGAATTAGCTGTCTTTAAGTTTATTAATTACCTTTATACTTGAAACAGTTGAACAGCTGATGACATAGCAATATGTGCATGATATGGCTAAAACTTCTGTGCTTTCACAGAACAACGTGCACATTTTATTTTATTATAATATATAATTTTACCTCCAATTAATATTTGGGACACAACTATTTGTATCTTCAAGGAGTACCAGTCTTACATCCTATCTGGGACAGAGTTTGCCACCTCTCCCTAATATAAATAAGTTTACTTTGAGAATGAGCTCATTTCTGTAGCAACCCTGAACCACAAGAGTTATTTAATATGATTATGGAACCTTTAGCCAGCTTTATGCAACAAACAAAAAGTAGATGTGTATTGGGAAAGAAGGCTTGAACTGTTACCTGATCCACACATTCTCCCCACACCCACCTTCCATCCAGCAATGCAGTCTGGACACCCTGATTCACTACAGGCTACCCTGATGATGAGACCAGAATCACCCAACGAGGTGTCAGGGCACAAAAACAATGCATGAATTGAACAGCCACAGGCATTCCATGTGGGTCATTTGAAAAAATAACCAGGAATAACACAGGAGAAATGGAAAGCTCACGCTGTGTGCATACTTCTAAGTTCCAATGAATATTTCATTTCACAATAAATATTTCAAAGTATTAGCAACTGATGGATTTCTGATTTTTGTTAAGATACAAGCAACTTTTGAATCATACATGGTTAATACCTTTTTTATAGATTAGATCAAGGTTTATTTGGTAGAGAGCAAGAGATATGTTGATATTATTCATGGATACAAGGGGGCAAACCACAAGAAAATAAGCACTGAGCCAGATGCCAGACATGTGGATTTCAACACCTAAACTTCAGCTGTGTTCCATGAACATTATTCAAAATAAGAAGACATGCTTTATGGTTGCCTCAAAAGCATTCCAGAAGAAAAGACAAATAAGCTTGTGCTTCATGGAGAAATTTGTGGAGCCTCTTCTGGGTTTCTGCATATCCGTACCTCTGCGAGCAGCTGATCAAAGTTAATGATAAATTAATCATGTGCCCTCTAAGATACATTTACAGGTGAAAAATGAGTGGCCCTTCATTCCCAGCTGCTCAAAATGAGCTATTGAGTTGCTGTTCCAGCAAAGCAACTCTCAAACAGCAACCAAGGTGAGATATATCAAAGTAGGTAAAAAAGACAAGGGGGGAAAAAAAAAAAAAAAAAAATTGATCCCTGTCCAAAGTAAATAAAAATCAAAGGCCTGCTGTGACAAGGGGAAAAATAAATCAGATTGACATCTTATAGTGGAGTACAATTTTCTTGTAATATGTCTGTTTAAGCTAAGGCTGTGACAAAACTGAAATGTTTATATGAAATCATGCAACTGTCACCAAGCTGTTCATTTTGATGGAAAGAACATGCAGTGCCTTTCATTCTAATATTTTCTAAATAGACTATTTCCATTTTTCAACTTGCCCCTTTTTTCCAATGCCAAAGTTCCCATCAGACTGCAACAGAATTTTTTTTTAAAGGCTGTCAATTTTAACTGCAGCACTCTTTCACACTTATTTTTTGTACTCCGTTTTTTTTTTCCTAATGAAGCAATTAGTCACTGCTGAGGTCAGCTATAGTTGCTGCAGAGAATTTTCTAGCATGTTCTCAAGCAGGTATGTAGGGAGGGTTATTGTCAGATAAAGTGATGTTGAAATAAACATCTCCCACCCGTGCCAGAGGAATCAGTGCACACAACAAGCAAAGACCCTGCACCACCAATAGCTTCTATAAAGTTCCTTTTCAAGCTTCTTAATCAGAGAGGGGCAATTAGACAATATCCACACTTGCTTGTCCACTGTCATATCTCAGTATACCTCAAAAACCTGTTTGTATTGCCAAAGTTGTCTAAATTAACTAAAGTAATTAAAATTACTTTTCAATCCTTTTTTTTTTTGCCAAATATGTTCTGCCACACTAAAACATCAGATGCAGCACAAAAGCATCTTCTCAAAGATAAATGTAAAGCCACCAGAACCATGTTGGATAAGTGAAATAATTATTTGGAAACTTTAACAAATTAATTGCTTGAGGTTAATTTATGCCATTTGCAATGATCCAGAACTCAATTATGATGCACAATCTTTACTAAGGTCTGTAGATTTTATAGGGGAGTAAGCAGGGCAGGGAAAAAAAAAAAAAAAGACAAGTGTTACATAAGAAACACTGATAAACTGGTTCTGTTTGCTACATTTCTATAGTGCAGTAATATGAAATATTTTAGCATTGGCTGCAGAGACAGAAATGTTCAAATCCATTAATACACAGTTTATGCTAATTCTGCTTAGGAAATCCCTGCTGAGACACCCACAAAATACCCACAGGTTCAAGGCCAGGCTGGAAGGAGCTTTGAGAAGCCTGGGCTGGTGGGAGATGTCCCTGCCCATGGCAGGCATTGGAACAAGGTGGTTTTTAAGGTCCCTTCCAACCCAAAGCATCCTAGGAGTCCATGGTTGTGTGAGGGTATTCACCAGAACTGTTCTTCCAGCCCAGTCTCACCGAAAGGTCCACACAGCATCATATTTCCACAGCCAGACAGGACAAATGGAAGCTGAACTGCTGCTTCTCAAACTGTTCACTTTCCTTGGTCTCTAAAACAATGGCAAAACAAGTTTCAGACCTGGTCATCTTTGGTGTGAAAGACAAAGTTCAAGCACATCCAAACACAGCCTCCAAACCCAGCCTTTCATTGTGCAGCCCTGTAGTATTTTAGTCACTACCATCGTTTTTTCCATGGTGCAGCACAACCTGCCAGCCCGTGGTAGCTCCTGTCAATGACTCTGTACTTCAGAACAACAAATTCAGACCACACTCACACCACAGGGATGAGATCAATATAAAATCCCAATACCTTAGCTCTATGTATGTGGATAGCCCTGTAAATTATTTCTCATTCTAGCAGCAGACCATTTCATTTAGGGGCTTTTCTCAGATTAGCAGGGTTCCAGCAAGTTCTGGTGCTGCTGCAATTTAGGCAAACAGTGCTTGTCAGGAGCAGACAGCTAATACAAGTTACATTAGCAAAGAGAAATATACATGGGGTTCTTTTGCATTGCTGCTGATATTTTTGCATGAATGGCTGCTTTTCTGGGTCTCTGTTTTAATTTAAAAACCGTCTGAGAGCTCTGTTGCCTGTGCTTTGTATCATTCTTACCCACAGGATAGGTGAAGACAGTAAACACCTGTAACAACCATTCTTTTTCAGCTCAGCAATTTCAGGCACCAAGAGAGATTAGGGAAAATAACTTTTTGCTGAAGTAAAAGTTCACATAGTCTTGGGCAATGTTTTCAGGTAGTTGCCTTAATGCTGAAACATCTGTTGGCAGTAAACATCCACAACAAACGCCAGCTCTCAAAAAGAGATCCATGGATCCAAGTCTTCTTCATATCTACCAAGATTTTTATTTTTCTTTAACCACTCTTTCCATTTTTTGTCGTCTAAAAAGTATTGCTGTCAGGTGAGGTAAGGTCAGAAAGTTGTTCTAGCTCTTTCTGAGAATCAATTGAGCACCATCAGCCCTGCCAGTCCTGGGAGATACCTTTGCTTCAGCTCTGACAAACTGCTCCTCAGCTTGCAGCTTGCCTCCTCCAGGCTAGATTTCTCTCTTCCTAACATTTTTGGTATTAAAAACCCCCCAGGTAACTTTCTTCCTGTCTAATGACTAGTTGAGAGGATTCATAGTTACAGAAAATCAATGTTTTAAATGGTATTGAACAATGCTCTCAGAATCTCAAGGTGACTGGTTCAATCTTCCCTGATTAAACATGACACAGGATCATCAAAGTAAGCTGAAAAGTTGTTCCTTGCCTGGTTTTTTATGCCCTTTCAGACACAGCATCACATCAGTTCAACCAGGACCTCAGTCTGAGCTGCAAGAAGACAACGGGAGTATCACAATGGATTTTAAAAGAGTCGAAGGAATCAAATGTGCTCGGAGTCTGAGGATTAGCTATGGGAGGTAAAATTCTTCCAAACCACTCAACCATTTTGGAAGAAGTGTATTTGAAAGCATAAAGTGTGCAGTAAGATATGATATCCAACTCCTCACCTACCAAGCTCTGTGGTATTTTTCTGCAATCTACATAATCCAGCTAATCCAAAGTCTGAAGGGAGGAGCCAGGACTCCTATTAAGGGACTTTCTTTGCCTTCAGGCTGCAGGACAGAGCAGGAAGCAGCACAACTGGCCTGGGATTTTTAACTCTCCTGTGCAGTGAATCCTTGAACACAGTTTTTATGGGATGATTTTAGGAGCTGCCAGTAGAAAATGTCAGCCCCTGCAGGCAGAGTAAGGATCATCACGGGGTTTGCAGGTCCTGGTCACTAAAGAACAGTGGGCAGTGACACCTTTTTCACTGTCCTTTGTGGCTGCAGCTCAGAGGACAGCACTAAACCTCACCGAATCATTTCACAGAAATTATATTACTGCATTTTCTCAGGAAAAAGTTCTGATCTCCAGATACTAAGTGGACACAGGTATCTTCAAATACCTTTCCCTGCACTGGATGTTTTGACTATTGTTCTGTAGCATGACTTTTCACTGGCCAGTTGCCAAAGGACTCCAGATTTCTCCCCGAGGATATAAATACCAACAACTGAAGAACCCAGACATGTTATTTAATCTGTTTCTCTGTGTCTAAAGCATCAATGCTTTATTTTCTAGACAAATTTCCTAAGGAAATATGGCTGCTTTTAAGTCATTACAACATCAGTGATTGTACTGATTATTTAAATGTAAAAATACTTTTTCAAATAAAAATGACAGGCTGTCAAGTTCTCTGCTGATAAACGGTATTTTAAAAAACCAACATGAAAACAGCTACAGTTATAGGACATACCTTTTAATTCAAACTTCTGAGTTTTGTAGTTACGGCAGCATGTCTCTAATGCTTCAAGTAAAGAGGGATTTATCTGGCCAGCATAGAGAACTTGTGTGATGCAGTGAAGAAAGCTTCCATTATGTCCTACAGCTTTACTGAAAGCAATGTCTATAACCTCCAAAAGCTCTGAGCATGTCTTTTACATCTCCCCCTTGAAAAGGTCATTCTTTTTCCATTTTTCTCTCTTATTTACCATTGCTTTCTTTTCAGTAGGCAAACATAACACTTGTAAATGAGATGTACAGGCTTATGGAACAGAAGAAGCTCCAGCAAGACACAGCCTTGAACTTCTGAACCTTGTGGCCTCATGAACAGAAGCGAGGACTGGGGTAAGTTTACCCACATTACTCTGCCTAATTAATGAACTTCACACCTGAAAGCTGCCTTCTTCTCATAGAAAGGTTGGCAAGGGTTTGGGAGACAAAATATTTGTTCAGTCATATTCTCATGTAAAAAAAATGGCCAGATGCTTTCAAAATAGTTGAAAGAGCTGCTGTGATTACCTTTCCTAAAGGTCTCAGAAGGCAGCCGGAAAAACCACGTGAATGATGGAGGAAATCTTGTGTTTGAGGATATTTGTATCTGTTTTCCAGGAAAAGTACCTGCCCCTTTGTTGGGCTCTTCATAACTACTCCATCCCATTTCTGGGGGTGGCAGGAGTGTGTTTAATCAGGGAGTTGCTGGAAGGAGTCCTCTGAGAGGCTCTGCCGAACAGCTCCAACCACTCTGAGGATATCAGAGTTTGAAAGGAAAAGGTGCCATGAGAACAAATCCATCCCTTCCATTAACTCAGGTTCCTCCAGCACAGCTAAAGATCTGACACGTTAGACAAAGATGTTCCATTAGCCCAGAATAAAGTTCCTGAATATGTTTAGGAGAGGGGGAAGAAAAATAAAAATAAACAAAATTCTTTTCTCTGCAGACAAATAGTTGTAGATTGCAACACTTGATGAAATGAAATAACCCATCCTAAACAAAACAACCAAATACTCAGTTTCACTTCAAAGGTGACTCTGAAGCCTTCAAATTACAAGCAGAAAACCTCCTGAGATCAAGCAAGTCCACAGAGTATTAGGAACTACTTTTAGCAATGTTGGCAAATTAATTTTTGCATAAATGCAACCAGAGAAAAAAGCAAATGTTGTAAACATGAAACAAAGTGTTAGACATTTACCAGCTTGTTTGGTTGGGGTTTTTTAAATGAATGAAGGGTGAAACTCTGCCTCATCATTGCTGGATGGAAGAACTTGTTTGAACAGAATTAAAATGCAGGAGAGTTAACATTACCAAGACCAAAACTCACTGAGAAATTTTGAATAGTTCAAAAGAAAGATGTGTTTATTTTATATTCTGTCATCTCAATACTTCCTCCTCTGCCTCCTGGAGGATCTGAGGACAAAGGCAGAGAATGAGAGGGGTGTGTAGCATTCACAGGCACAATTTAAGATCAGTCAGAGCTGTGACTGACTCCCTGCAGCTCACGAGAAGCTGCATTGCCTCCTCTGGGGATGTTCCAGCAGGCAGGAAATGGGACAGAGCAGCCAAGAGTGTTTATGGCCTTTTCCCTCACCATTCCAGGTCACTGTTCCAGGAACTGGCCAGACATGAACCGTTGGTCCTGCCCTGAAAGAATTCTCTTGAAAACACAAATTCTGAATAGAGCACTACAAGTTTCAAAATGTTTTGTGATAAGGCAGAAGAGTGGAAATAGAGACATGAAATACTCTGAGAGGATGTTTCACATTATGACACCATCCCAAAATTTTAAAAAACCTAAATATTGTTCATTCAGCATTGCAAACTCCTATAACTCACTTATGGGCATCTTGTATCTTCCTCTATTGATCTGACCTCAAGCTTCAGATATAAAAAGCTTGGGAAACAAATGGGGACAAATTTATCCCTGGTGCAATCCTATTATCTGCAGATGAATTTAGGCTATTTTATTAATCTCATTCCTACCTCTGCCTTTTTCCCCCCTAAATAAATTCAAAAATAATCAGTTTTACTGTTCCTTATTGCATCATGCAGTAGAAACATTTTAGATCCTATTTTCTTGATGGACATGAATGCAAAGGATTTTAAAATAGTGTGCAACTCTCTAAGTATTAATTCCATGTATGCATAGAGGAACAGGTATCAGTTTTATATTTTAAACTCTTATCCTACACCAGGCTTTGTGACAAGGCTTTTAAAGGCTTGTGGCAAATCAGAAGGAATATATTTTCGACTTTCATTTCAAGCATATCTGGAATTTTGCTTCTGTTTCCCCTCCATCTGGAACACAGATGAACCTCAATCAATCTCAAGTTTTCCTTAAGACAAAAGACACCTCTGTCCATTTCTCCAGGTGACTCTTTCTAGGATCCTTTCTATATTTGCACCTCTTGCCATGGGCTCCTTTCCTAAATCTGATAAGGCTAATTAGGGGTGGTCTCCCATGGACTTTTACCAACCGTGTTTTGTATCTAAAGCACTTTTTATCTCATCAAACCCTTTTATCAAACGTGTTTATTGTTTAACACTTCAGACAAAACTGTCTGAGGAACTTTCTAAAGCAAAGTGCAGGACTGGAGTAACACAAATGATCCCATTACCCACCTACTTCAGATCCACACAAGTCTTCACCAACGGCAGATATGTCCCAGATAAATGTGTAAATGCACACTTATATACACTCAGTCCTTGCCTCTATATACAATCATCATTTATAAACCATCTAGCACAAAATAAATGGTCTATACAGTCAGAGAACTCTTAGGCACTAGAGAAGTGCACATAAATAGCAGCCCACACAAGCTAATGTGAATAAATGCAAATTGTCATGAACACTCAGTGAAAAACAAAAACTTACATAACCTGCTCTGCTTAAAAATCTCTTTCAATTCTCATTTTTTATAATAACTTATTTGTTGGCACCAAATATGCCACGTTGAGCTCCTTGCTTTGGCATAGTAAGCATCACGTGGACAATATGTAATGTTTGGCAGAATGCAGAAGTTTCCTCATCCTTTATGCCTACCCAACAGAAGACCTATTTTATATTATTTAGCATCACTAATTAAAGTTATAGTGCCCCAGACTCCAAAGAAGTTTAAATGATTAATATACTCTGATTACTTTTTCCATTTTTTTACAACACCTTCCATTAGGAATTCTCCTAATAAAAAAAAAAAAAAAAAAAAAAAAAACTGGTTTAGATTTAAATTAAAACTTTGCCCTAAATGTTTTTCCACCTCAGCGATGCAATTGAAATGCTGAGGACTCTAAGGGTGTTCTTTCTCTTATGCAAGGCTGAGCCATCTTCAGCATTTATTGCTAACTCTCTTAGAAAACTATTTATCTAGAAGAGATGAAGAATTTACTAAATCCAGACCAGACAATGCCTTAAAGGAGCACTTGCTAAAAACACTTGCTGAACAAAGAAGATTGAAATTTAATGGTTTGAAACATTTTATCTGCTTTTTTTGTGCTGTAATATTACTGTCTCCCATCAGAATCTAAACACTGAATAAAGAAAACAAGCTTTTCTCCTTTCTATTTTGACTCATTCCCCTCTATTTTGTTTCATTCCAGAACACTGACAATCAATTAATTCCAAATAAAAGACCAAAGAACTGGTTGCAGTATGCAGGTACCAGTAACTAGATTGATGAAAGGCCAGACGTATTGCTTCAAAGGAAACAAAAAATATTGAAACCAAAGGTGAACTGCACTTATTTGTCCTTAGCTACAGAAGGAAACCAGAAAAGGTCATAAACATGTGATGGTATTTGCCTACAGTACACTGGATTTTGAGCTCTGGCCTTAGAGAAGGCTTAAGACACATGGCTAAAAATATCAGGCCACAAGTTTCTTGCAGCACAGCCTTGGTGCTACACACTGACAAGATAAAATATTATTTGTGAGCAGTCTGAATTTAATTTATCATTATAACAATGTAGGTCAACATTATAATTGTCTCATCTGGTTATACAAATAGGCACTGGGATGCAGTATGGATCCAGACCTTGCGACAGAGCTTTGCAATAGAGCTCCTTTGGGCAAAGGACAGAAAGAAAATGCAGAAAAACATTTATCATACTGAAGTAAAACAAACATATTGTTATTATTTTTATAAAATAGTTGTTATTGGAACATATTAAAAATCTTGGAGATTGGTTTGAGTTTGCTGTAGGTAGAGCACATCACTTCATTGGAAATCTGGCAACTGAATAAAGTATTTTCCCATCCAATATTTACATTACTGCTACAATAAGCAAAAAATACTAACTAGAACAACCCTATTAAAAGTGATGTGTGAGCGATGACTGGTTCTTTACACACACCACAAGAAAAAAATTTACTCTGGACCAAACCAAAACCCAACACTTCAAACAATCTTCCTGACTGATGTGAATAAACAGGGAGAGAGTGACGGACACCCAGGAGAACCAGCCCAGAAGTGGAGAGCAGAGCAGTGGAGCTGCAGTTTCCTCTCCACATTCCCCATAAACAGCCTTGCAGTTTTCTGTAAGAGCTGCCACCCTTTTATTCAGCACATCCTCCCGGGGAGCACCTAAAGGATTTGATGAAATTCTCCATCACACAAAGCAGGGTCTGTGCCTCCCAGTGAAGGATCACCCCGACAAATTATTGATTAATACCTGGCAGACACACTATAAATGAGGTACAATTTATCAGGACACAGCGACAGTCTTTGCTTTCTTGAAGCTCATCTTCTATTCACTCTTCTAACTTGCTTTTGGCTAAAGCAATTTCTTGAGTTCATCTTCAGCCAAGTGTCATCTGTTCTCTCCCATAATCGTTACCCTTCTCGCTAATTAGTAAGGTTTAGCTTCCTCCTGTTACACACTTAATTAACTTCTCCACCTTTGGAAAAGCAATTTCCCCTGAACGAATTACTATCATGACTGTTTCATACAATGAACTAGTTCTAAGTATAGTCTTCAAATGGAGCAACGCTGCTCAGACAGACACTGAGAGGTGCAGAGGACTTTCTGAAAGTGAATCGACTTCATAGGGATGGCAAAGATAACCATGATGAGGAAAAACTCAATCAGAAAACACTTATTCACTGTGCCTCCATCAGGAGGAAGAGACTGAGGAGAGAAAGAGATGAATAACAGCTATTGTGTGTGGCAAATGCTATTCTCTAACATTCATGCAGTGCCTTCCTCTTGTAATGGTTTTGGCTGCACAATAACAGCGAGTGTAAGTGAGCTCAGAACTCCATTTGTCACCTGCTGCCTTCCAACAGGTACGTACCAATAACAACACTTCTGCTGAAAGGCTGTGCTTGATAGGCAAGACACAAAAAAAATGAGATGGCAACACAGCAATAGATAGAGATAAATCAAGTAGTCACAGCTTAAACGAATGGCAAATCACTGGTACAAAACAGAGTATCAGCCTCTGGTGCCCTCCCCCTCAAAGACACGCTGCCTACCAGGACATTCCTTCTTATGCCACCAAGAATTTAGTACACATATCAAGTTAGGTCTTCCTATCAGTCATTTCCTCTAAGTGTAAACCAGGAAAATCAAGTGTGTTCTACTGATGCAAATTTAAACAATGGTTTGTGGAATCGCAGTGTCTGGCCCAGATTCTCTGTGATGTGTTCAAACTCCTACTTAAGTGAGAAAAAATAGACACACATTTCTATGAGTTTCCTTTGTAGGACTATGCCCAGTTTCCCTCTCTCATTGCTGGCACCAGAAGCAGAAAGTGACTGAAATCAGAGCATGTGCAGATCATAAATGCCATGACTTCAGTATCAGCTTGTCAGAAAGACACCCAGTGTCCCTTCCTGTCAGTCGTGCTGTAAGGAAAGCACTCATGAGAAATGACAGAGGTTTTTAAATGCTGGGTCTATTTGGAGGAATTCACATAGACAAATCTTTGTCTTTGCTTTCATGCCAGCCAGGACTGTGGGTTTGGTTTGTGTCACACTCACCCACCTCCTGCATGGGGCCAATTTAATGCTAACAGTTTAGAATAAATGGACAAACATGATTGACATGATATCCTAATAATAAGTATCTTCTCAACAGGAATTAGGAGCAAATAAGGCATGCAAGGCCTCCTCAGATGCACATTTTAGATCATCATTATGTTTATTTTCCATTGTTAGCACTTGTCATTCAGATGAGTTGGAAAACGATTGCTTCACAGAATTGGGATGCTCATTGTGAGGAGACTATCAAAATGTTAAGTACCTGAAAGATTTTTTTTTTTATTAGTAATCTGTTTCTTACTTCCTTTTCTTCAAATTTGACATTTCTGGCCTGTTATATTGCTCCAATATCCATTGTTCTCTGGCTACTTGTGAAAAACAGGGTGTGGAGCGAGTGATGCACCAGACATGAGGTATAAATGCAGGTGGTACTTGGACTCTACACAAGCCACATACAGAGTGTAATTACAACAGAGGTTATGAAAACAGTGATTATTTCACTCTTCTCATAGTCTTGCTTCCTCTTTTTCAAACATTCTGCAAAAAAAAAAAAAAAAAAAAGACTCATCTAAGTGCCTCCTCCCTGCTCTATGTCTGGGAAAATTGTTGCTATCTGTGATTTTGTCTATCCTCCTAATCTTCTCAAGAATCAAATAAGCTTTTCTTGGCTTTATATAACAAAAGGAAGAGCAATGCAGCATTTTTCAGATGATAAAGTATTAAGATTTTCAATAATTGAGGACTGAAAATCTTCCAACATCAAAAGCAGAACCTGTTATTTATCATGATTCACACAGGAGCTAAGACATCTAAATACCAAGGAGGTGAACAGTGCCTGGGGGGATCACACAAAACCCCTGGGGTACATACATACAAAAATATTCCCATTTGGTTTAGGAATTGCCTAACTTCAGACAGGTTTAAGCTGTGAAGGTTCTGTGGGATGTATCATAGATACTCTTTATACCCTGGTCACTGTCAGAGGCAGAATACTGGGGCCATTCTCCTGCTCTTACTGGTGTAACACATCCAGACTTAGAGCCTTTATCCCATAAATTGTTGGAATTAAAAATTAGAAGCCTTTCCAGTGGACATCCTCTGGTTCAGCAACAAATGGTGAATTTTATACTTGCTAAACAGTATAAATTTAAATGTAGACTAAACAGGCACAGAAGCTTTAATAAACTGTGGGAAGAGGTATCCTCTGTGCCATTTCCACCAGGAACTCTGGCAAATGGGGGCTGTAATTGCTGCTCCCTCTTCCACCTCCTAGCTGCAGATTAAGGCTGTGTTTGGGTGGAAATCACATTGTGTGGGGGTAACTGCACACCCAGAAAAGGAACAATGCATTTAAATTGCCCAGTGTCTCAACAACATTTGTCCCTTTTCCCTTAAAAGCTGCTGGCTGATAAATGCTCTGACATCTCCCATGACACAAAAAACCTAAGAGAGACAAGTCAAGACACACATTCAGCTTTTCAGCCTCCATGTAACTGTAAATGCCACAAATCAAGATACTCATCAGAAAATGAGTTTGGAGGTTTCAGAAAAGGAATCGCCGCAGTGAGCATCACAATAATAATTCCTGCATTCCTTCTCCTCTCACACAGGACTGTGACAGACTGGGGGGATCTAGCAGGGAAGAGGTTGAGTCCGGGAGATTAGGAGACAACAGGAACATTTTGCATGGCAGTAGAATGCGAGTTACTGCATTCAATTATATTCTATATACAAATAATTATATTCTAACAACTTTAAGGCAGTCAAAGTGTACAGCTTTCAACAAATAATAATTTCAAACAAAACCTTTATCTCTACAGCCATTTCCTCCCATTTGTCCTTTGGTTCATCCTTAACATTACTGATTTTCTAAATCCTAGGCAGGTAGAAATCGCCTTGGTAAAAACCTAACCCTGGCAGAACTTTTCTTCCTGCGATGCCAGCAATTATATTTGATAAGTAGCAATCCCCATATTTAATGAAAATAAGAAGCAGAAGCTCTGTTAAAGCAAATGTAAAACAAAATTAATAAACACAAATGCCTTATTATTTTGTTCTAGTTGCCTCTTCTCCAGATATCAGGAAAAAGTGAAAAAAAACGTTGCCACTTATGAAGATCACGTTTCTTTAAAAAATTATGAGAACCCAAATAACCTTTTTTTTCCCCTTTTAATTAAAAAGATACATTAAAACACAAACCTAGCAATCTGAAGGTTTAATTAATCACATTGAGTTTAGCTAATGATCTTTTACAACTCACTTCGCGTCCCAGAGTGTCCCACAGCAAGCAAGAGGACTTTAATAAGATCCATATGGATCTCAAGATCGCCACTGAAGTTGTTCCAGAATATTATCAGACACAGATGGGATTTCGAGAAGATGTTACAAAATCCTTTCCCTCTGCAAACATCCCTTAGGGCATTTCCCAGCTGCAAAGTCTGTTCACTAGAATGTCAGCCAGAGCTGGTCAAGTAGCAAATCACAGATTTGGGAATGTCCCCCTCCCCTTCCCAAATGAAAACATAAATTGTGCTGTGGCTCATGCGGTCATGGCACTTGTTACTGGCAAATATCCATATCCATAGAGGAGATTTTCGTATATTCCAAAGGTTTACTGGGATCTCTGTCTGAAAATTGGCCCTGCACTCCTTCTCCTGTTTCTTATCCCAGACCTCGATCCATTTCTCCCTCCAATCATTAAATATAAGCGGCTCAGGACCATCAATTTGATGGCAGCTGTATGGCACAGAAATAGATCCAATGGCAAGGAAACCTCTTCTCAGTGGCAGAGAACCACTTATCTGGTCAATATTTGGTAATTCTCTCTATATATCATAGAAAGCCAAAGAGTTAATTTGTCAAGATGCTGGAAAATTCTCCATTTAACATAAAAGAAAACAGTTATTTATGAACAACTTGCTAAGAGCTCCTTCCTCACCACCGACCAGAAGAGAGACAGTCCTAAAAATTTAGATTCTCTTTTTGTGTACTAAATCACTCAGCTGTAAGAATTTTTACAAATCATCTCCCATAAAATGGTGAGAAAATTTTACCCAATCAGGCACAACATATAGAAACTGGGAAGACTGAAAAAAACATATATAAAAAAATAATGTCCCCAAAGAGATACCGACATGATTTGACTGAAAAATAGAGCAGCCTCTTCAAATTTATTACATTTGTCTTTGAGGACTGTTATTTGTAGGTCCCCTCCTCTTTGCTGCATGACTGAACATTCAAGAATGAGACCTTAAGACTCAAACATGACTTAACCTGATAAATTTCTAACTCAATTTACAGCAACGTCATGCATATGCTAAACCCCATCTAACATTAATATTTAATGAAGAAATAAACCTGCCACAAGAATAAATTTACAGCACATTTAGCGCACAGCATTTTAGAGGTGTCTGTCGAGGAGGTTTTGCTGTCGAGACAAGGTTTTAAACTGCCAATAGTTTAAAAGTAGTAATTTTTCATTGCATTTCATTCGTAAGCTCTGCTCCTTTTAAGAGACTCCAGGCTGTCAAGGTTAATTGAACCCTCAGGGCCCTCAGAATGACTGCATTTGTTGGGGCTCTGCTGGCTCCAGGCTCAGCTCCCTGATTCCTTTGCTCTAAATCTTGTCTCCAATGATCTTCTTCATAAATATAATTTCAACTTTAATCTCAACAATTATGATCTGCTGATCTAATTCTCTGATTTTGCCCCGTGTCTATCTGGCCAGACTCAACTCCGTCTTTCGTGCATCTCATGATCAGCTTAAAACATCAAACTCAAATAATAAGGAGCAGAGGAATAGACAGCTGGAATTTTCCTCCTGTCTAGACAGCACGACCTCCACCTGCAAGTGACACACTCACTAAAACTCCACACCCAAACTTTCTGCCAGCAAACATTTCTCAGAGTGTTCCTCACAACAGCCCCAGAGCTATTTCAGAGCTCTTGGCTCGCCTGCCTCCTGTCCACCCATGACCAATGTCTGGTGACTTCTTTCTCCCAAGTCCTTGTTTTGGGGGCAGATCAGCAAAATCACTGTGTTTTTAGGTCAGCATTGAAAGCTGCTGCTTTCCCTTGCCAATCCCAGGGGAATTTTTGTCCTCTTTGGAATCCTGTGGTCATAAAACTCATTGGTTTTACTAAAGCCAAGTGCTTTTGTTCAGAGGTTGGAAGAAGCATCAAGGCAAAAAGATACAGGGAACAAACAGGCTTTGCTTGTACTTAGTCTCATCTAATTTTACGCTTCACTACAAACAAAATTAGCTACATTTCCCTGCTAAATTAGTCTAGCACCTCTAAACCAGCTTTAGTCTCCAAGCAAGTGCAGGTGCTTCAGTGTGTTTAGAGGACAGATTTTCCCTTAGGAAAACTGACTATAACAGAACTTTAGCTTTCCTTCTGAAACAGAGCTTTTTATTTAACTTACCAAGTTTTCTGTTGGAATTCTACTGGAATGGACAAATGTCTATTTGGGCTTCCTTTGTCATTCAGAAAGGAAAAAATTTTCCAGGATTGTTCTATTTTGTAGAATAAATTCCAACACCTGATGAATTATGTCCAATAGCTTCTTTTCTCAGGGCTCAGATGTTCAGTCTCCTAAGGCAGGATGATGGTGACATCCTTTAAAAGGGCACATTTGCTTTCAAGTTAAAATTTTATATAAATAAATTCTGCTTTAAAAAGAGTCATAGCTAGAACATTCTAGCTTGAGAGTTGAACTGAAAAGGGAAAAGAAAACCCTAGGCAGAATGATAGAGTCATTAGAGGTCTTTCTATGGACATAAGTGAGCTCAAGTGGGAGTCTAAAGTAGCAATCTCTATGACTTAGCCACTCACAATCATTTCCATGAAATCAAAATATTAAGAGCATCTTCTAAATTCAGAAATAGTCAAGTGCCTTATCAAAATGTATGAAAAAATCAGTGAAACTAAGCCAAAGGAAAAACTTCCAAACTTTCCTTGCCTTTGCATATTTACCCTTTTCAGCAGTCTACAGGGGATTTTAATTTACGTGATTTTTGAAACTCAGGTAATGTTGTGATTGATGGGCTGGTGGAGTGATAAGGTCATGGATATGCCAGCTTGGTAACAAAGTTAGGGAGAAACCCCACACTGGAAATCTGTACAACTCATGGTAGGCAATGAGCGATGCCAGGCTGTGCCATCACCTCTGTGGGTTCTGGTGGCTCAAGAACAGAAATGCAAATTAAACCCTTCCAGGCAAGCCAGCACATGGCCCTGTAGCATCTTTGTACTATTTTCTACTTCAAATGGGAGATGTACAATCAGCAATTTGCTTTAATGTTTTAAATCATGACCTTCCTAATGCTGCAGCATCCTTGCAGAAGTGATTGAGTATTTGGATTGTAGAAGAATAATTCTCAGAATATAGGGTGTCTTGGGTCCACTTTCCCCTCAGGCAGTCCTTTTCTCACAAGGGATCAGATATATTTTGGAGATGTCACCCATACAAAACGGCCAAATTTCAGTATTTCCTCAGTTTTCTCAAATATTCATATTCTTTTAATCTTTTTCTTGCACTGAGAACCACTCCAGCTAGTGCTGACAGAAATGTATTTTGCTCTACTTCAACTTTTCCTGATGAAAGTACTCCTTTCCCTGAGGAAATAGTCACTGGAACGGAGCAGGATATTTATTCTAATGCAAGAAGGTATCAGCATATCTGTTTATAAAGCAGTTTCTTCCCCTCTGCTTTGTGTCAGGACAGGAATGCTAAACTGCATCTCAATTACTAAACCTCAGTATGGAAGATTCATGCAGCCTCCTGAACCCAGAAAGGCTATCATAATTAACTCCTCAATAAAGCTGTAATTAATTATTGACAATTTAATGTCTCCACTTTTAACCTTAAATAACAGGCAGGAATTACTGGCTGTCATCTCTTCCTTAGCACTGCCAGCTGCAGCACAGGTGTTTTCAATCAGGTCACCCCAAATCCATCAGCCACTTACAGCATCCACTCACACTGCAGCAGCACCTTTCCCTGCAGAATAGCGATGGATTCTTCATTTGAATAATTTACGTCTGAGTTTTGTAATAGAAACTCATCATTTAGTGAAATGAGCTACGAAACGGACCTTAGAAGCACATCATCCCCAGCATTTCCCACAGAAACGTGGTTCTGTGCTGCTTATAAAAACCCAGAACTGTGGTATCCAACATTAAACTGTAGCTGCTGGATTGGATGCTCATCTACACCCTTTGCTGAGCTTTTCCTCTACAGCCACTTTGTGTTTTGAGTCTATCTATTAATTTATAAGGTGTCTGCTGTTGTAGATAGCTGTTAAATAGTTAATAGGGACCTACTGCACTTTGTCCAGCAGCATAACTGCAGCCTGCCTAATAAAACCCTCCTGCAATGATTCTCTCCTTTCACACTTCTCACACTGAATTCACAGTTGTATAGTTAAATATTTCACAGTGTACAGAAGAAAAAGGCTGTACAGCTTCTCCATGTAAATTACTTTTATACCACAAGGCTACAGAAAGTCTCCAAGCTGAATAGTCCTACCTGAGTATATATTTCAAGTATATATGTTCAAATATTTTAAAATAAAAATTAAAAATAACTTCTCAATGCCAAGGTATTGGCCAAGTTAAAATGATCTTTACTGAGCACAGGTACTGTTGCTACAGGTGTGCCACCTAATGCCCAAGGAAAGCCTTGAATTGATCCAGCTTTATTTGCCTCTGGAAATTTCCTTCAAGACAAATCTTTTCACTGTGAAAAGTTGTTGCAGGAGTTGCTGGCGATGGGCAGTGGAGAAAAACTCAAAGTGAAAAGGTTTCTCCTACTGCCACAATGGCCTTAGGGAGTGCTGAGAACAAACTTAATTACAGGAACAGTAATTTTGCAGGACAGCAGAGAAGAACCCAGGGGATCCGAAAGCCACAGGAGTAAAAGGTGCAAAGCCAAAGCAGGCTCACCTTCCTTCTTGGCTGTGTAATGTCCATTTCTGGCACCACAGAGCACATTGACCCACAGTGCCTGACACCAAAACTACCAAAATCTACTTCCAAAAGTTGTCTGAGAGAAGAAACACAGATTTATAATTGGGGTTCAATGAGTTTAAGGAGTTTTCATCAGTCAAAACCTACTCTTTTTTTTTTCCATAAACTACTTGTTTTATTGCTTTTACTCTCATAAAATTTGAACTGCCTTCGAAAGAACACAATCAGCACTTTGAGAGGAACAGGCAAAATTTTGTGCAAGTACAGACAATGACCACTGAGCTTTTAAGAATTTTCCATGACCCTTACATTACAGAAAGCTCATAAATCACCAAAAATTACATTTGCCTGAAAAGTCTTTGCACAGCTCATAATTAATGAAGGAAAAATTAACAGAAATTTCATTTCACAACTCAAAATCTCAAGTTTCAAGTTGCACATATATGTTAATGGCCCAAATGTCTTATTTCAGAAGTACTCACCCGGTGGATATCATGAGTGTACATCTAATTTTAAGTTCCAGTTCCTGTGTGGATCACTAGATGGCACATGCCCAACTTGGTGAACTGGTTTTATGCAGAAAAGATCTTTGCAAAGACTCTTCTGCAGCTAAGGAGTACCAGGAAAGTTAAGACACTGCTTTGCAATCTGCTAATTATCTGTCTATTCAATTCCTTATTTAGCATAAATGGTTTCAAAACAGATATGAAAACAAGGATGTCCAAAACAAGGAAGAGTTCTTATTATTTAAATGCAGCTGGGGAAAAAAATTTATAGGATGCCTTGAAGAGCTGCAATTTGCTTATAATTTCTGAGCCAGCTTTCTTGTCCTGATTGTGTATGTGTGTTTGAAGTACATTAAGTGGTTGAAATACAGAATGATTCACAAACTAACATTCTGTTTTATCTTTATTTTGGGAAATACATTTGATCTGTTGAAAGCCTTGGTTAGATATAAGAGGTTATAGAGACTTTTTTTTTTTATTATAGATACATTCTGTTTTTCAAATGGAAGGCAAAGTAGGCAAGTGAAGGCTTTCATTTAGTCAGAGCTGGGTCTGAAGTAGATAAAAGCATTTGGGGCTGAGTATAACCCCGTTATTACACATCATCTATGAGTAGCCCTGATGTTCTTGCTTACCAAACAAGCCTTTTAAAATATAAGATACATTTTATGATGAATGCCTAGTAACACACAAACTCCTTTGACATGAGTGCTCAATTTCTCGTTTGCAGCTATTTTCCTCTAAGTGTTTCTGGGTGATTTCAGTGATTGCCTCTATCAGGTGGCACAGGGGGACAGGCACAGGCTGGCTTTGCTGTTCACAGGGACCATCCATGACCCTCAGCCCTCACCCCAGTGCAGTCTTTCAGCATCGTTCCATCCACATCAGCCTTATCAAACACCAACAAGCCCATAGGTTTTCCACCAGACCTACACTTTGCTATTCAGCTCAGAGTTTTGATATTAACCTTCATCCAATGTGCACCAGGGCATGAAAGTTGCCCATGTGGTGAGCTGACAGCTGCACATGCCAAATCCCTCTCTTTCCATGCAATCCAACACCAGCAGAACTACAGGATGGGATTTCCACTTGCTCCATGCCCAGCTGGAACCAGCTGCAGTGCCAGCACAACAACCACACAATGGTCACTCTGGAAAAATCTGCTTTGAGGGCTGCTTGTGATCCCAGCACACTGCACGCTCTGGTCACAGGCAGAGCACAAGCAGAAATACCCTTCCATGTGCATGGCACGGCGCTGCTGGAAAAATGTGATGGTATAAATCCTTGGAGAAGCTGTTATAGATTCCTCAGAGGGCATATGGCTGAGATTTCTTTACTGAAGTCACAAGTTTCCTTTTGCTTGAACATATTCCCTAACACTTCCTGAAGTTTGTCACCTTCGGGCTTCCAGTGAACTCTGATTAAAATGAATTTGGCATCTTGTGCCTTTGATTTAATTCCTTTTATTTGTTCATGGGCATCTAGAAGTAAAGAGTGTGACATTGAAAAAAAAAAAGTTATCTTCTTTTTTTTCTTTTTTTCTATTTCTTTTTTTTGTTATTTTTCCATCTACCCACTCACCCTCCCCCCAAAATCTAATGTGCAACATCAGACCAGCTTAGTGCTTTGAGAACTCCCCATACCCTCTGAAATTGAAGAGGCTGTACTCAATTTCTAAGAAGCTGAACCAGAATACAGCCTATATGAATACAAAATTAAAACAAACATAATTTTTAAAGTTATCGCAATGTAAAAGAGATTGTAGGGTGCATAGGAGAGAAGTGCCCTCCAATCCATCACACATTGCGTGGGCCAGACTATATCCAGGCTGAATTATTTATGGCCATAAAGGAGGACTGTCCTTCTGCTTTGACCGCTGGGGAACAGTACAGCTGCACAGGTTGTCTGTGATTTTTAATCTGTAAAATTAGATTATTTCCTTATATCTTAGGGATAAAACATAGAAGTCATCATGTAGAGCCCAAGGAAGAGTTTTTGCTTATCTCCTATTCACTAAAAGGGGGGAGGCAGAGCTCAGGCACAGAATGGTGGCCAGACACACATTTTCTCCCAGCTGGTACCTTTGGGACCCCACGCCCTGCTGCAGGGGATGGCAGCTGCTGGTTTGGGTATCAGACACTACACAACACTCACAAACCTCAGTTATAAAGGTTTGCTGGCTCCTTCCACAGTCCCCCTGGCACCCCTTGGAATCCAGCCCAGTGCTACTGGAAAGGATCCTGGGTGTGAGCCACACACGCCTGCATACCTTCTTCTGACCTAAGAAAAAGTAAAATTTCTCAAGTGGGAGCAGGGGAGTGAAGTTCATAAAACAAAATTCAGGAGGGGAGGCAAAGTGATGCAGTCACACAGAAGTTTTTGTGCGTGGCAGACGCACAAAAGAATGAGGAGAGAATGCAAACCTGGCTGACTGGGCTTAGCAAAGCCTCTCTTCCGAGGGAAACCCCCTTAGGGCAAGCAGCCACCGCAGTCTCTTGTATGATAAAAATCAGCTGGCAAGAGTAAACCCCTAAATGTGGTTGTGCACGCTCAGTAAGAGGCAAAATGGCCTTTTGGACAGGCTGGGATTATTTTTCATCTGAGCCCCAGACAGATCACTGGGCAGACAAACAATGACAACTCCTCCTATTTCTGGCTGGGTCAGCTCCCGATCACCACCAGAACTGTGGGGCTGCACTCACCAGGAGATTTAGGGCAGCAAATTCTCTTAATCTTCAGTTTGCCATCTACTGCCAGCTAAATATTTACTGGGCTGGAGGGCTCCAGAGAGCAGCAATGTAATCTTGTTACTGTCTCTCCAAACTGTTTGTACACCCACCAAACCCCCCCTCATTATCACACAGCTGCCAGTCTGATAACGCCCCTGGCACAGGTCAAGGTTTTGATAGCAGTGGTACATTAAACATCAAACGTAAAAAGATATTAATTTTAAATGCAATTTCAGGCTGTTTTGAACTAATTCTTTGAACAAGCTTGTTTCACAGAGGAAATTAATGAAAAGTTAAAGGCCAAAACACAAAGCTACAGAAGAGACTTGTTATTTTCATTAGTAAGTAAAATAAATACTCTGAAAAAGCCTTTCTTTATTTTTATTGCTCTCAATGCTTTTAAAAAGGCTTCTCACCTGGCACACAAAGCTCCAATAGCACTAAATGCCCAGAAAACATGCACTCATTTTGTGCTAAACCTGCAGGATGACATATTTACATTCATGTTAAGGGATGCAAACAAAGAAAAACTCAATTCCAGCAACATCAGATGCAAAGTTAAATGCCAAGAAAAATTATTCCAGGAGAAATAACACATTAAAGAAATAGAAAATTGGCATTTCAGTCTTGCAGATGATTCAGTCTGCATTAATTCCTTTCAAGATTCATATAATGGGTAAAACATCTGCATCCTCTGGACCCCTGCCTCCATTATTTTATGAGTCAGAAGAATGATCAGGGAAGGAACCAGGATCACAAAGACACAGAAGGAACTGTTCTCCAAAATGAGACTTCATTCACAGAAGTCAAAATGCTGTTCCACATTCCTGCTTATGTCATCCACATCTGTGGAGTTCAATTTTAACCTGGAATATGGCACAATATAAAACCTATTGATGTTATTTTTTGGACTTCACTGAGGAAATCAAGGTAATGAGGAGAAAACCATAAAAAAGGTGTAGAGGAAATAGATGTCATGACCATTATGAAGAGAGGTGCACATCATTTTGTTCCTGTGACTGATCTATGAGTGAAATCCAATTTGCCTAGATTTCATTGTGCAAACCAGGTGAACAGAAAATAAATTTGTTCTGAAATAAATCAACTCTTTCATACTGGAGGAAAATCAAATTCAGAGCCGAAAATCAAGATTCAGAAAGCCTATACAGAAATAACGAGAAATGGGCAGACATAATCAAAATAAAGCTTGGACTCATTCTGTTGCCACAGCTGTAAGGACACCTTTTAAAGCTGGTCTTCTTCTGCAGATCACAAAAAAGGAAGGTGCCAGCCTTCGCATGCTACCAGAGGCTTGTTTTTTCTTAAGTGTTTGTTGTGCCTTGCAAGCCTAATGAATTATGTTTATAAAGGTTAATTAGCTTTCTCCTATAATTCTACTCGAATGCAAAACTCTTGCATCTCAAACAAATAAGGGAATATACACCCAATTATTATTCCAAATGCAACTCAGTGGAATATTCCAAATATCTTCCTTCTTTTTCCTAGCAGACAGGCTGGAATGTTTTAACCCTCTCCTGCAAAACTGCTCCAATGGCATCCAGGCACAACCTAGGCAAGACAGAAATCCTGATTTCTGGAATGACCAGCTGGGCAAACAAATATAAACATAAATCCCCATGGCCAGCATATTCCCCATACATAATAAAAAACCAACAAATTAAGAGGTACAGAATTATTCCTTATCTAAACACAGTGACTCTGAACAGAAACTCCTCTTGCAGCCCGATGTAGACTGGTCACAGTGCAGGAGCAACCAGAACAGAGGGGGAACCAATTTTTTGAAGGAAAGCTAAAACACAGCATTCTAACAAAGGTCAGAGTTCAAGTTAACACCATTAACTGAAAGCATTAACCACTCAAAAATATTGAATTTCCACAGCCACCCCTGTTTTGAAGGATTATATTTTCTCTCTTAATAGAATAACCAGCGAAGTCCAACTTTTTGTTATTGTTTTCTTTTTTCATGACTGGGTAAATATTCTATATTTTTCTTCCAGTGATATGCAGAAGTGCAGGAAGAATAGAGAAAAAATTCCTTGGTGCAGTGGACAAATGGCATGGTTGAGGTTTCTTGCTGCTCCTGTTCCTTAATACTGCCTAAAGTTCTACTCATATTTCCAGATCCATGCAACCTAAAAACAATCAAACAAGTCAGGCTAAATAATCTAGACTGCTCTCAGATACCAAAAGAGTTTTTACCTCACAACACATAAATTACAAGGAAGCATAATCAGTTATTTGGCATAAAATGAAAATAATCTGTTCCATTACTGTAGAAGTATCTTAATCAAGACTCTAAAATTAATGCAATGATTCAGAAAACACATTACTGTTCAAACAAAAATATTAGGCATCTGTGTTTCCTAAATATGCTTTGCTAATTTATCAGCAGCAGCTCCTTCCCCAGAGGCTCACAGTACACACATTCCCACGTTTTGGTCTCTGGTTTGAAAACACCCTCTCCATTTTCACAGGGCTGGAATTTTTCTCCTCCACTCTTAACTTGACATAATAAGACCCAAAGTGATGCACACAGTTTTCAAACAGCTGAGGAGTTGGTGAGAAGTGCATGTTCTTACACATAGAGCCCGTGTCCTGGATTTTCCAGCGTCTTATAACACCCCAATTTAAAGAAATGTTAATACAAGCTTTATTGGGATATGCATAATTCATAGATCATTTATTTGGATGCTGCTTGAAATTCCTGCAGGTACAAGCCTTTCATACTCTGTGTTTTAATGGATGTGATCAAAACATGAACACTACTAAACTTTCATTAGGAAAAATAAATAAATAAATTCCGAGGTGATCAGGGGCTCAGTCAAAGAGTTCTGCTCTATGGGGCCTCTCAGGGCCAAAATCCACTTAAAAAAAAAAAAAAATCAGGTAAGAAATGGTAATTTTAGTCTATTATTTTTTGGCCTCATGACATGAATAAAGGTATATCAGTATTGCAGTTACATGAAACAATATAAGCATCCTGCTGCAAGGCTCTAGAACTCAAATGCAAGATTTCCTCACAAATATTCTCTTCTGGTTTTTTTTTTCATGCTTCTACTTACAGCAGGGTGTAACCAAAACCTACAGTATATAAATTTATATCTTTAGTCTTCATCACGGGAATGTACACAAACTTGCAGGTTATAAGATCAGTTCATCTGAAACCAAAAGATCTCAGCTTTCTTCCCATCTCTTCTGGCCTTTTAACAGCTTGGAAGAATGCTTATTGGGATTTGCATTTTATTTCAACATGATGATATATTTGTTTTTATAATTCTCTATTGACAAGGCATTCTGCTACAGTACCCTGATCATGTAGTATCCTACAACAGAATGTGTAAATGGATTCACTGGACTTACAGCCAATAGCAATTTAGGCATGGATTGGAGTTTTAATTGCTTTCTTTGAATAATTTTCATCATATCGACAATTTGAGCTGTCTTAGTCTACTTATACTGCTCTGTGATATAATTTTGTCCCTTATTGACACAAATACCCTACAGCCAATTTAGGCAGCCATTAGGTTTTGCATTTAAGCCTTACTCAGATTTAATGATCTAAAAATACACAAAATCTTGAATCAGTAACTAAACAATAAACTCAGCAGGGAAAATATCTCGGTATGGTGAGATCCCATGCAATTGTTGTGATTTTTAAAGCCATCCAGGTGTAGCAGCATGGACTTCCATGATGGATAAACAGGGAAATTAAACCCTACTGGATTCAAACTCTGAGGCCTGCAACCTTGCAGGACAGACATGGATTGGAGTTCTCTGACTCACCATGAAAGCACAAGAACAGAAGTTGTGAGTCATGCACCACAAGTTCTCACTCCTCCTTGGTCACCACGGATGGACACAGGATCCTGGGGACTAAACAAATCTTTGTGTTTGCTAGCACAGTTTATCTTTTATTACTGTTCTCAGAGGAAGTTTCCTTTAATGAATAACATTCATTAGTTATAGAAAACCTGAGAAAAAAACCAGCACAATGAATTCAAGGGACATCCTGCTGCTATCACAGAATCAACTCCTTTGGGATGACTGGGGGTGAGATTTTGTCTCTGTGAAACTCTCAGTCCCTGCTGACTGTAGAAAGAGGCAAATTCCGTAATTCAGTCTTTGCAAACACTTTCATGTTTCACTCTCTGGATGATATGAGGGGAGATTTTTCCTGCTGATGCTTGAGCTATCCAAAAGTGTCTCCGAGGCACAAGTTACAGCTGCTGGAAATCCAGACTTTACTGGGGCCCTGACTTTCTTAGTCTGCCTAGGAAAGCACACAAAGCAAACTTGGTGGGAAGTGAATGCACAACACAGAGAACATCCTGAATTGGGAGGGACCCACTGGGATCCTCAAAGTCCAGCTCCTGGCCCTGCACAGGACAACCCAAGAATCCCACCACGTGTCTGAGAGCATTGTGCAAACACTTCTGGAGCTCTGGCAGGAGAGAGACATAGAGGAGATACTCAGAAGAAAACTTTGTCAGAAAGGACATTATAACCTTCCTCTGGATTAGAAAGGAGAAAGAATAATTCTGAAGTTGAGTATTTATTTACCTCTAATAACAAGGCAGCTAATCTTTTCAGATTAGCAGAACCTGTTTATAAACCTCCTCAAAACTAGGGAGCTTTGAGCTCCAGGCTTTGTTTGGGATATTACTCTGTGTACGATGAATTAATAATTCAACTTCCTAAACAAAGCATCCACAGCATTCATCTCTGCTCAACAAACAAAGCACTGGCTCACCAAGCCAGGGCATCCTGCAGTGCAAATCACCAGGGAAAAATAAGCAAGCACGAGATGTCCCTCTGCTCCCAGGAGGGAGGTGGCTGGAGCTGTGCTGTCAAAGAGAGGAGACCCAACTGGGTTTTTGATTTTGTTTTTATGTTAAAGCACCACAGCAAGGCTGGAAGGACTTGTCAAGATAATCCAGCTCAGTGAGGCAGCACCATCGCCACCCAAAGCCTCTGCCAAGTTCCTGACTTGCTCACAAAGACTGTGGCTGACAAAACCAGAAAACACACCAGTGAACAAAGCAGAGCTCTTCTGTCACTGTGTTCTCAGCTCTGCAGCCTCTGGACAGAGCTTTGGGACATCCCCCCACTGCTTTAAAACCCCACCACCCACCTGGGTGCTGTTTTACCCATCCAGGTTATGGCAGTTTTCAGCACAGTTTGGTTTCTCCAGTTCAGTTCTTGCATCAACCGGACACTCCAAAGGCCACCAGTGCTGAGCCCTCAGCTGTTGCTCCCACC
Source organism: Corvus kubaryi (assembly GCF_017639235.1). Lineage (NCBI taxonomy): Eukaryota > Metazoa > Chordata > Aves > Passeriformes > Corvidae > Corvus > Corvus kubaryi. The sequence continues at coordinate 4,423,047 of NW_024581101.1, forward strand.
ATAACCTGCAGCCCAATGTCCCCATTGCTTTTATTTCCTATGAGCTCTGCTAAGTCACTGCAGTTTGAGACACTCTCCTGGTGTATTCCTAGCGGGCACAAACAGATACTCTGTAGGAATCCCAGCACTTTATTCCATGAGCTCACTTACACCAGATTTGTGTACAATTGCTCTCAGAGGATAACAAACCCACATTCCTTGACACCTTATCTTTACACACTGCCTGAGAACACCTATGGGTAACATATGGTTAACCAAATCTGCTTCTGCTTTATTTTTGGGGGATATTGATCAAGAGAAGCTGTCCTTTGCTCTCCATGGGTGGTGGCCGGACACAAAATGAAATGTCAGGAGTTTGTAGCTAGTAGCACACAGCACCTGAATATAATGAGATTGGAAAAGGAGATTGACACAGGAAGACAAATGTGTTGTGGTGGTCTAATTAATAAAGTACTTTTTCTGTATGTGTGTGAGAAAGAAGGGGAAGGAGCAAGCAGGAAGGAGTAGGCAGTGCTTCTACAAATAATGTGTGTTCAAGTATCGTTAAATTTTACAAAAGGTGTTTTCTCAGAAAAATAATGAGTAGGCTGATGGGAATCAGTTTTCTAGCCTCAAATATTAATGAAACAGCTTAGCCTCTACTTTATTAAGTGTTTTATGAAAATATAAACGTTTACAGAAATCACATCACTATATTTTTATATATTTGTAAATAAAATTTAACCAAATCTACGCCTCTATACTTCATAAACATAGGCAAAAAAAATACATATATATATATATATATAAATCTTCTTAGAGAACTAATTTACAATTTTTTATCTTTAATTACATTTACACAGCACTTGGGATATTTTAAAATACTCAGATTTTATTTTTTTTAAAGACATCCCTGGCTAGTGGCTGGGATTATTAAATGAACAACTGTGAGCATTACAATTCACGCAGAACAAAGTACAGCTCTCTACGGCTTCATTTATGCTCTTAAAACACAAAGTAATGGAAGCTTTATAATCTAAATAGATCTTTGGGTTTTTATGGGCTCAGTTTTTAATGCGTTACTATTTAAGGGAAAATAACATTTTTCCCTGAAATAAAACTGTATTTTGACTTCTGAGGCAATGTGGTGATCAGTAAGGAGTTAAGGAACAGCTCTTACCAAAATTAGGTTTTACCTATTGAAAGAAAGTTATTTAAATTCTGGTAGATAACACTACCCATGTGAGAATCGCTGGTTTTGTGCCATTTGGGCACCAAATTCCAGCTATAATCTAACAATCTACAGTGCCAGAAACTGGATTTGAAAGTTGGCTTCCACCACCCTGCTGAAAATGTTTCATAATCTCCCATTCCTCTCCTCATTAGATCACGCTGACAAAAAGGACACAAGAATGAAAGCCTTTAAGACAGAAGTTAGAAAAATACACAGGAAAATTATCATTTTAATTATCCTCTTTTTCCTCAACTCTTTCCATTTTTCTGACTCTATTAACGAGTTTTTACCACTGTCAGCATAACATTAATGCACAAATATTAATCCCTTCCACAAGTTCACTTCCTAGTCATTCACAGAAATATATAACAGCATCCCTATATTGGATGCACACTGTGTGCAAACTGGGACTAAGCCTATTTAAGTTGAAAGCATAGACATAAAAAACCCAAACCCAACAATGGGGGTGCGCCAAATAACTTTTTTTCTCCCCCTCCTCAAAATGCATCAAAATTCAATTTTAACTTCTCTTATAACAAGCTCTGCCACACCCCCTGCCCCCCTGACACTCCTGGCCATGAAGGAATCTTCTCATTTTTGCAGCCAGGTGACAGAGGCTCTGCAGCATTATCTAACCCAGATAAACAAACACCTGCCACGAGTTAGCTCCTATCTGATAACAAACTCACAGTGATAAGGCTACAATCAATTCTCATCAAATCTTGGTCTGAGGTGGTTTTCAGAACCTGACACACCATCACAGAGTGCAGTCACGCTGACTTTGCAAAGCTGCTTTAAACTCCTGTCCATTCAATTCTGATGTTATTAAATACTCATTTTTTTTGTTTTCTTCTATTCAGATTTTTTTTTTTTTCCTCAGGCAGGTACAGGTTTCTGTATACCCCAGAAATATTCTCTGCAATAACTTTTATAGAGAAAAAGAATAAACCCATGATTTTTTTTCAGATCATAGAATACCCTGAGTTGGGTACTAGTGTGCATCCAATATAGCAATGCTACCATTTACTGTGTAGGACACGAAACACTAGACAGGCATCTCCAAGGAGAAATGCAAGTTTGAAAGATGATTTAACTGCAGTCAGATAATTTGGAATTATTTAGGGGAGTTAGAGGAGAGGAGACAGCTGTTCACAGTGGAACCTAGGATGAAATACTTGTTTCATTACAACACTCCCAATACTTAGGAAAAACACCCCAGCCATCAACAAAGGTCCAGCAATAGAAATAAGATTTGCATGTAATTTATACCTAAATTGAAAAGTGCAATATGTTTTGAAATTCCCAGATGTACATAATTTCTTATTCATTAAAGGATAACAAAACTTATACTATGCAATTTAGAACTAATTTATGCTTCAGCAGCCGAGGTTTGATTAAGACATACCACTGAAACTAAAGCAGTGGAACAGGAGCAGCTTCTGGTTCAGATATAATGCAACTGCAATTTGCAGCACAATTTCATCTCAGAGAAGGAGAGGCCTTTCTTAGAAGAAGATGCTGCAATTACTAATTGTGGGGGCAACTCTGTATTCCTTGGAGGTAGGGCAATAAACTCAGGACTTAAAGAGAAACATTTCTGCCCTGGTTGCCTATTCAGAGTCTGCTATGAGGAGGTGAGTTCTGAAGAACAAGTGGTTTCACTTGGCAACACAAAATGTTTTCTGACAAGAGACCACCTCGGTACATCAGCATGAAAGCTGAACTATTTTACTCAGATGACAAACTGTTGAAAGCTTTAAAAACAAACAGAGCTTTTACAAAGAGAACACTACTGGCACTTAATTTTAAATCTATGGTAGCATAGTGAGAAAGAACTCACTTTCTGCGTTTAAAACTGAGTCTAAATCCACAGTTATTAAGAAAGAATCATATGTGCAATCATACCTGTAACACTTTCAGAATATCATGCAGGTTCCTTTTATCACCCAGCAGTTCTTAGTGGTGTAAAACAGACACAAACATCCAGCTCAGGCTTCCTCTTCCTCTACCACCCTGAAACACGCAGACAGAAACTGCCTAAACAATTCTCACCTGCAACACCTAAACTGGCAAAAGAGCTTTTATTCCTAAAAGGAAACACATGTTCCATCACCTGACCTGAGGGAAATTGCCAACAGAATGGGAGCATACACAACTGATGATTTAAGGTTATGTTACAAAGGCTGATAAAAACACAGTGTGGAAGAGGAAATGTGCATATTATTTAGGACAAAAGTAAGAAAAAATTAGGACCCCTAGAGTAGGCAGGAATTAATCCTATTAATCCCATTAATCACAGGCACCCTGCTCCTATGGAGGTCAATGTTAGTGCTGTATCAACTTCTGTAGCAATACTTGGGACTGAATTATGTTTAAAATTTCACAGTTCAGGACCTTCCTGAAAAAAATTTCCCTCATTATTTGAATTAAATAATGGTTCTAAGTCATTCACTTGGTTATTCCTTATGTATTATACTGATGAATAAACAGGAATCTAATAGTTTACTTATTCAGAAGACAATGGTACCTAATAAAACCTAGATAGCTTTCACATTCTCACTCCAGCCCTAGTAGATAGAACCTCAAGAAATGCTAAAGAAGCACATATTGTTTTACAATTTTAGTGTAATACAATAATTTCTGAAATTAAACTGAATAACAAACTGGGATATCTCAGAATGAAAGAAATGGGATAATTAAAAGTTCCCATTTGTGTAATTGCGCCGAAAAATCTCCAGTTTGGGAGCAATTTTCTGTGTGTTCTCAGATACAGGGACCAGATTTGCAATAAATCTCAAATCAAGACAGAATTATAAATTTCATGATCCAGAATCTCTTCAGTCATGGAAAAATATTAATCCTGAGAAAGTAGAATGTTGTGTTTTGGTTGACTAGAGTAAATAAAAGATCTGGACCAGAATACTCACCTCGTTCCTTGACAGCAGGGAAAAATAATCTACCAAGAGTAATGAAGTCTATTCTCTATGGAAAACATGTGTCCTTTTCCCATTTGAATTAATGGAACATATATAGTCACATAAAAGTAAAAACTGTAGTCCCAGGCAGTATATTGGAAAGAAAATATAATTTTAACTGTGGCTTCAAGAATTATCTGCATCCAAAATGAACAACAATACCTTAGGCCCTTATTAGGTTCTAAGAAATGAAAATCTCTGCATATGTGAATGTGAATTAAAATTAGAATTGCTTTGTGGAGAGGAATCTTGGCTTTCTGACTTTGCTGCTTCGCAGGTCTCCTCGTCTGAATGTTTCAGCAGTCTTTAGGAGAGGACAGAGTCAGCAGGTCTCCAGCCTTATCCAAAATACATTCTGGCAGGCTAAAATCAATATGATTTGTCTGCCAGCTTCTTTACCCTCATTCCCATTTGCTGCTGACTCTCCCCGAAGCCTACTGCACCTGGTACTGTCTGAAAAATTTGTTCTCCTCCAGTTTACAAATCACTTAAACCACTCCAGTGAAAGGAAGGGAAGAAGTTCTCCTTCCTGGCCATCCTAGAACCAAGACCTTGTGTTCAAGGAGCACCTTGGCAGAGACACTTGGAGTGGTTTTGCAGCTACATCTGCTCCATCTGTTCTTGCTCTGCTGACAGGACCCTCAGCCAAGGCTGCAGCTCTCTGGCCAACTTGCCAGTGGAGCTCTGATGAGTCTGATCAGCTTTGGAAGAAGTAAACCCTGGAAGTTTTACATTGCAATGTTGCTATAATCATGTCTCAAATCTCCTCAAGAAAATGTACACTTATATACATATGTACAGCTAGACACAGGTGTGCCTTGGTACATTTTTAACCCCATAGATGATTTATGAGCCTAAAAGTGGCCTGACACTAAGTTTATTGATGCAAGACGTCATTAGAGATCATAATACCTTATTTCCCCCAAAAGAACCCCAAAGAAATAATTCCAGGCAGCACAAATTTGCTTAGGACTTTGTACTAATTTGAATCATTTGCTACTAACAATATCTGAGTGGTGTTTTACAGGCACCAGCCAAATGAAGTTAGAGGATTGTTTCCCGACTCTTTTCCATGCATACATTAAATTCTTCATTGCTTTTAAGGGATTTATCTATTTATTCTCCACTGCTCCTTTAGGCTAAAGGGAAGAACTGAATGAGCAACACTTGTTCTCCAAGGTTTTTGGGGTCTGTAATTATATCTAACCGTTAGAGTAAGTTTGCCATTATTTGAAACTGCTTACTGCGTCCCAAAACTAAGACTGGACTTAAATCTGATCTTAAATCACCCTTTTTAACATCATTTTCTCATTTTATACCAGTCAAATGGCTTTAGACTGAAAGAGGATAGGTTTTAACCAAATATTAGGAAGAAATTCTTCCCTGAGAGGGTGGTAGGCCCAGGGTGCCCAGAGAAGCTGTGGCTGCCCCTGGATCCCTGGAAATGTCCACGGCCAGGTTGTATGGGGCTTGGAGCAGCCCGGGATAGTGGAAGGTGTCCCTGCCCATGGCAGGGGATGAAATGATCTTTAAGGTCCCTTCCAACTCAACCACTCTGTAATTCCATCCCTGTGATTTTATAATTCTGTGATTATTTCTCAAGGTGCTCCCCATAGTTTCCACCTTTTACAACCTGGTACTGGCCTCCATCTGAGTAAATTCTACTCATTTCCACTGGCAATGTTGATCTAGTTCGAAGCAATCCCAGTTATCTCATTGCATAAGACCCCCAGCTCCAGAGAAATCAGGCATATGGAAATAAGGATTCTCTAAGACATTAAAAGTTGCAACTATGTTTTCCTCTGGAGAGGCTTGAAAACAGAAATGTTGCAAACTGTTGGCATTTCAGGACGCTCATGGCTGTGCTCAATTTTAACAAGATTTAGCAAATTCTCCCTCCTCAGTTAGGAAACTTATCTGAAAACCCTGTATCAATCTCTCAGATAGCTGAATAATTCCCTAATTCCTCTGTGCAATTCAGGTAACAAACAAAAAGGTTGCAGCAGCATGAAAACTTTAAAGCTTGTAATCATGGCATATACAAATAGCAGTATTATATTAGAATTGTTTCTGTCACTAGGTTTCCTAGGGATAAATTGACAATAAATTATACTTTTATTACTATTTTGGGATGCTGTTGCAGTTTGTCTTTCCCAAAACCTAATTAGGCTTATGTATCATACACCACTCAAAATTGTTCTATCTAGCCTGGAGTTAGTCTGACTTGTTCCATTCCAGGGTGAATATTTTCCTTCTAATTCTTCTCCTGGGAATCTTTAAGCAAGAAAGACATAATTTCCATTAGGGTTGCTTCACTACACTACTCACACCAAATGTTGGGTGTTAGTATATTCTTGTATATCATTGCTATATGTTCTGAAAAAATGGAAAATAATAACAATAAAGTCTCATTACCACTGGAGAACATGGAAGGTTTTCTTTTCAACTAATGCATCAGTTCTGACACTTTTGTTATTTATGAACAAGTTCAAATCATTTATAGTAAAACTGAGATGAATCAAGGTCTGAAGGAACCCAGAGTATGCTCAGTTACTAAAAACAAAACCCCAAACTTAAAGTATTTGTGTCAGGTATGCCTTAATGAATTATAACTCTTTCAAAGTCTGTTTGGAACATTTTAGAGAACACATCTGACAACCAAGAGTATTTTGCTTTGGATTAACAATTCATTGGCTCGGGTTTGTTTCTCTGTGTTTTGTTTTTTAAGCAGAAACCCTCCATCTCTGTGTTGCTTACTTGGGTAAGAGGATGTGTTTGTGCACTTTACATTTTATTCCATGCATTTGATAAGGCTGCAGCTTTACTGCTGTGACAGAGAAGGTAGACACCAAAAATCCAAAGAGGTTATTTGCTGGAAGGGAAAGGTGGGAGCAAAATAAAGTCATTTTAGAGTTTTCACTGTGTTTTAGAACAGTTTCTTTTTCATGAAGAAGCTTCTCTAGGAGGCACCATGGAGAGCAAAGTCCTGAGCTCTCCTTCCCGTATGAACTCCACAAACTCCATCCCCTGGAATGAATAAAAATACAAATGATGCCAGACACTGGAGCAGACAGATCACCTGGGGTTGTTCCCCTGGGCAGGGTGCTTTGGCAGGCAGCTGGGCACTGCTTTCCCCCAGAGCCTGCTGCATCTGCAGGTCTTGTGCCCTCTGTCCCTGCCGCCTGCCAGGCCAGCACTGCTCCCTCTCTGAGGGCAGCTCCCCGTGCCAAGTGTGCTCAGGCTGTCACAGAGCTGGCACATCATCCCTGCCCTCATGCTGCAAGTCCATGCCCCATTTCCTCTCCTCTCTGCTCTTTGTCCTCCTTTCTCTCTGCCTGTTTGCAGCCCCCAGTGTTTCAGTCACACACAAGTCAGGGACTCATTTCCCTTCCTTCGTGTCCCAGCTCTGCGGGGGATGCACCCACGGATACAAGGAGGGGTACCAAGGAATCAAAGTGTGCATCTTCCAGTCCAGGATGCAGCAAATTTGACTTTACAGATTCCAAGGAACCCATTCAGCACTCTCAACTTTACCGTCTGTATTAACTCTGCCACCCACTGCTGGATTAAGTTGTATCCTAAGAGTTCCACATTGTCTTGGTTTTGAAAGACAGGTGTCTGCTAAGGAAGGCAGAAGTCTCCCTTGAAGTGGCAGATATAACCCCTTTTCCTCCGAGTTATTATAATTTTGAAATCAAGGGCCTTTAGGCAAAGATGTGGGAAACAGGAATAACAGTTCTTTACTATATATACATAAATATATATGTATATATATATAAAACCAGTCAAACAAACAGCAACAACTATGGCAGTAACAGCAATCACAAACCCAGTCCCAGCCTTCTCGGCTGTCAGGCTATTTCCCCTCGGGTGCAGTTCCGCTCGCAGCCGGCAGGGGCGCTGGCGGCTCCCGGTGAGCAGGGCAGGTGCGATGGTTCCCCCGCGGCTGCAGGGGGCGCTCCGGAGCGAGCTCGGGGAGCACGCGGCACTGGCGGCCTGGGATCCCGGGAAGGGATGGGACAAAGGCTTCACAAACCCCTGGGCAGCCGATCCCGGTGTCCGGCCGGACCCTCGGGAACAGCAGGCTGGAACAGCAGGCTGGAGCGGCAAGCTGAAGCGGCAGGGATGAGCACAGATCCCGGGTGGCAAACGCGATGTATCCAAACGGGGAACCCCCCGGAGGTCCAGGCAGGGCGAGCAGGGCTACACCGCAGCGAAGGCTCCAATCAGCAGCGGGGCAGGGCGGCCACAGCCCGGCCTCCAGTGGGGCAGGGAAGGTGGGCCGGGGGTCCTGGGATCTTTCTCCGCAGAAAGAAAAAACGGCTGAAAGGAACCAGGCTCCTCTCCCCGAGAGCGCCGAGAGCGAACTGCCCCCACACCCAGGTGAAAACAAAAAAGTAGCCAGGTCTTTTGTCTACTTGTAAGTACGGCCATTTGTCCCCTAGCAACATGCATATGGGAAAAAATTCCTTTAACAGGAAAAAAACTAGGACTAAACTAAAACCCCAACACACATCATCAGCAAAGACCCTGCACAGCCTACCAATCCTTCAGCTGGATGGAGATGGGGATTTATGATGAGTAGAATGGGGTTTCTAAGCAGAAACTTGCAGTCAAGAATGCAGACATGGTGATTAAAACAGTTGGCTAAAATGTTCCTGTAAGGAAAACAGACAAAATGACTCCAAAAAGGTTAAAATATTTCATCTTTTCACAAAGAAGTGCTTTGATTTTTAAAATTCAAAGCATATTATAATTTTTATTATTTCCAAACACAATACTGTTTTACTCACTCACCTTTCTAATTCTGTAGAATGCAAATGAGATTTCACCTGGTTTGGTATTTATGTGAACTACTATTTTATACAGGAACTGACAGCAATTGCTGGTTTTGTTTGGTTTTTTTAATGCACTGAATTGATTTCAATAGCTGTCCAAGCCCCTCAATTTTTCATAGAACAATGAAAACACCCTGCCAGAGACAGACAGGCCAAACTCTTTCTAGAACACTTTAAACTCTGATCTCAGAGCTCTGCTGGACCCCAGTTAAAGCAGAGCAAAGAGGCTGAGAGATTTGAGTTTCATGGATTCACGTTTGCTTTCCTTGGATACAATGGCAGCTGATGCCTCAAAAGGTGTGTGACTGCAGCATTTTGTATTTTGCTGTCTCATGTTATTGGGAGCACATTGGATCATTGAAACAAAATGTATGCATGGGGTGACCATGGGCCAAATAATTCCACAGGCCAGGAATGATTTTTGGTAACCCTCACTGTGACCAGATATTATTATTAATCCTTCTGCTGCCCACTGCAATGATGCAATGATGAAGAACTGATGTGTTGTTAATGGGAGGTAATGCTCTATAGACTTCACAGAAATTCCCCTATAATTGACCAATCAATGTACCGCTGTTTAAATTGCTAATTTGTTTTTAAGAGTAAATGTAACATAAGTTAACAGATGTTGTTTTAAGTAAGGCTGAGGCCAGCTATTTTCCAATGACCTTCTTGGCTCTTTTGGAAAGCTTTGCCAACTCATTCAATTACAAAGTGAGAAGACAGAGTGGTTTCAAAACAATTATAAAAAATGCCAATAAATTTCACGCAACTCTTCTTACTTAAACAGAAGGTCAGCAATGAGAAAAAAAGAGTCATTTTGAAGTCCACTTTTCATTTAAGAGGTTCTAAACCATAAAAACAAGTTTGAATGAATGTGGACAACTTGAGATCTCCCCAAAAGGTTTGGTTTTTGAAGGAATTGTACTTTCTACTGAAACGCAGATCTTCTAAAGGAGTCTAAAATTGGACACCCAAATTCAGTGGTATTTCAATATCATTATTATCATTATTATTCTTATCATTATTAATATTATTATTAATATTATTATTATTACTACTGTGGAATTGCCTGTTCATTTTAACTGATCACTTCTGCTTTTCTATGCCCTTTATCTTATCTGTGGCCAGGACATGTAGTTACAGCTCCTCTGCTGAACCCACTTCCTCTCCTCGTGCCTTGGGGACAGATTGATTCATAGCACTCAGCTGACCTCAGATGTTAAACAGCAATCCTACCATTTCAGTGGAATTTGGTTGGTTTGGGCAAAATCTTCAAGAATTTACGGTTCAGTGAATCCAGAAATGCCATCGTACAGGTTGAGACAATTCTGCTTCCATGAAAACAGAAGATTCTGTGTCAATTCCAAGCAGAAAACAAAAATACTTCTCAAAAGTGGGTGAACAGAGAAAAAATCTGAGGAAAATATTTTCCTCCATTTCATTCTTCTTTTGAATTACACATGTAGCATAACAAAAGTGTTACTCTGATCTTAGGTTTAATTCTCCAGGGCTCCTCCACGGGAAATACCACTGAGCCAAGCTGGTCTGTCCCCATAACAGCTTCACTGGGTGTTGTATTGTCATTGATAAAATAACCTTGGATAACATTTATACAGACATTTCGAGCTTTAAAACACCAAGGGGCCACTTAAACTTTTTCTAAATTTTTGGAAGCTGGGCTTTGGTCACCTTTCAAGGGAAAAAAGAAAAATGAGTCAGTGGTTATTTTAATTTCTCAAACTTTTAATGTCTGAATGCAGATATTTTAGCTTAGTTTTATCTCCACTTAAGTAATGAATTTGAAAAGGAGTAGGTTTAAAGTGCTTGAGCACTTTAGAGGGAGTTCTTTCTACTAAGTTTAACTAGTTATAAGATCTGGTTTTTGTAAAGTGTCTCTCAAAAGAAAATGACAGTCTTTTAAGTTTGATCTTCTAACAAATCTTACAAGCATTCTACATGATAATATTCTGCTTAAGAAACCCACGTTTGTCTCTCTCATAAAGCAGATGTAGGATTTTACTACGACACTAAAATTCTTCCTTATAACTCTACACTAAAACTGCCCAAAAAAACCCTTTGGAATTTGGTGCTCAAAACACACAGGCAGATCTTTCACTGGATGTAATGAGGGCTGTAAATTTAAGTTCTGAACCTTATAAAAAATTTGATGCGCACATTCCTGTTAACCAATTTGGTGTGTAAAGTTAGCCCAGACAGAAAAAAACCCAAACCCATAGACTTTTTACACTCACATCTTCAGTGTAAAATGAGCCAATTCCTGTTTCCTATATGCCAGAGAAATATTTGCATATTATATAGGTAGAAAAATATCTCTCATGAAACCACTAAACATGGCAAAATTTCCTCTAGTCATGATTTATTGTTCTGATAGTTCTCTTCAGGAAGGGAAAAGCAATGCATGTAAACCATGAAATACTCAGTGCCTTTAAAATGACTTCACTTAAAAGATGTGCAAGTGAAAAATAATTTTGTTTGAGCACATGCAAGCATTGATTTCAGTCTCCAGGCAATGCAGTTCTCTGTGTATTTGTCACAATTCAATTTACATCCACAAGCAGCAGAGGATCAGCTCAGCATCTCCAGTCAGCAACAACCACCAGGGGAGCCCTCACCCTGCCTTACACCACCCCCACAGGGCATCGTTTGCAGGGGGATTCGGTCCCCAGCCAGTGGCTAAAGGATGATGCTTATAGAAAAGGGGCATTAAAATTGTCCCTCACCCCTCTGCCAAGCAGAGCTGTAGAAAGGTTTGTTCTGGCTTTCCCCATGAAATTAGGATTCTAATCTTCGTGGGATAAATATATTCATTTTTTGGTTGCATTAATGTCTTGCCTACACCAAAACCTCCAAGAAATAAAAGTCAAACATGCAGAGAAGGATCTCACACTGTTCTCATCAAATCCCACTGTGCAGGGTATCATATCTAATGTCATGCACATCCTCAACCTACAGCATCCACTGCACACCCCTCTAAGCACATTTTGTCCAAAGATGCTGTTTCCACAATCCAAAGTATCTTCACTTTCATGAACCAAAAAATAATGTTATTTTAAAGGCTCTGCAGGTTTTAATTTCCTTGTGCTTAATGGTCACACAACCTCCTAAGGGCTCAGTGCCAATCCCATCTCCCGAGGTGCAGGAGCAGCCCCAGTGCCATTACAGAGCTGTGGGACACCAACAATCACTGAGATATTTTGGTTTTCCCACTAAGCAAGAATCCATTGAAACCAATGACACAGACATCCCATAAATTCTGAATGGACTTGGCTTCATAAAAATAACACATAATGCCCTCTCTGCCCAGCAGTCCACAGAGCAGGGCTCTGATCACATAAAGCAGGGAAGCAGCCAGCTCTTCTGCAGAGGGCTTGGACACAATTCCACCTCATCCTATTCTCTTCAGCCACTTGGTCCCAGCCAGTTCTAGTCTGCTGCAGGGCTTTTGATGGAAGATGGGAACACAGAAATGGATTTTCTGTTCCTTTCCTTGCACAAGTGCTGGGATCAGGGAGAGCTGAAGAGGAAAGAGATGAAGAACCCATCCACCCTGCCCATGGTCTGTGTCCCAGCTCCCAGAAGCTTCCTCATTGTTTCAAGGACATTTATACAAGTGAAAGCAAGAGCAAAGGAACCACAAACACTGAAAACAAAATATGCAGTTAATTTGCAAAATGTGGCCAAATGAGTATTGAGAGTGATGGTTTTCAACCTATTTCTGGAAGCATAATTGAGCACTTCTGGACTAGAACCACAGTTAAATTTTCTCAAAATATGAAGGTAGCCAGACTCCCTAAAAAAACTTCTCCCATCAGAATTGCAACAGGAATAATAGAAAATGATCAGCATTCTCAACATCAGATAATTTAAAATCCCAGGGACTTAGTATAATTTCCTACTCCTATTAGGTCAAGCTGTATTAAATCCCTGTTCAACAGCCTGTGCCCACCTAGAAAACAATTCCAGCATTTGACAGGAAACAGGGCCTAAACCTGCTACTTTGTTCTGGTACCTGTGGTCATTTTTTATACTTATTTTGCATTCAGGCTGCTACAAAAAGAAATACAGAATGGAAATCAGGCCCGTTGCATACATTTTAAACACTAAATCTGACTTTTAGAAAATCAAGGTTATGCTTTTCTTCCCATGTAAAAATCCAGCCACGTTAAAAAGTTTCCAAGGTTTCAGCAACAACAAAATTACGACTAATTTATGAAAACTGTGTTAGTGCCTGCAAACCTTCGTTGTAAATTATGCATGCGAGCATGGAAATGCTAATGAAAAGAGGATTTCATTTACAAATGATTAGTACAAATTCAGCAGTCACTATAGTTATGCCACTCTCATTTATTTTCTTGTAGAACATGCTGTTTGCCAGGTTTGGGCCATTTATTTCTACACTGTCGAGCATCAACTTTTCAGACTTTAATGTCACATTATCTTTTTTATCCAAAGAAATGTTCATTTTCTTTCCAGGGCTTAGTAAAATGAAGTCCTTGGGTTCGAAGGTAACTCTTTTGATTAAAACATTTGTAGGAGGGCTGCAACAAAAGTGATGCCCTTTTACAGACAAGGAATTGTTAAAATTACTGTGGTTTCTACTAACGTGTTGAAGAAAATGCATATGAATATAATCACTTTCACCAGAGCTTAGAAAAGATTTTTCCACTCAGCACACAATTTTTAATTTTTTTTAAGAAATTCCCTTCACAGTAGGGTTTTGGTAGGGATTAGACCTCCCTAGAAATAAATAAAAAAGCAAAAAACCTCAGTGAGTCAGCATTCCAAAAACATTCTACAGGCCTTTAAATGAGAAGAACCCATAGTGAAAGGCTAAATCATTATTTTTTTTTCCCAAAGATCCATGTTGGCTGGAAAATCAATAGTGCCTTATATGAAACATATCCAAATGGAAATGAAAACACGGGTTCTAGGGAGTCATAAAAACTTATTGTAGAAATCCCTTCAAGGTTTATTATTAAATAAATAGAGAATGTGGATCTTTGCAGTGGTGGTGAAGTTCTGTGGATTGTGTTAGAAGAGTTTGAGGCAGAAACAATATTTTTTTCCACAAGGGAATTTGCTACTTTCTGCTAAATCCATTAAAATATGTCAGGCTGGGAAGTTTCAGAAGTTTCAGCACTGAGGTCCTGTGTTTAGATGCAAAAGGAGACTTTTGTGCTTGTTTCTGGGGGTTTTTAGAAGGCTCAGAGCTGAAGTTTGGTCAAGTCAATAAAAGTATTTGCAAGTCTGGAAAGGCTGAAGAATTATACAACTGGTCCTGTAATTCTGGCCTGGAAAACAAGCCACACAACCCCACAAAATCAGCCTGTGAGCAGACTATTAAAAAATACTAAAACTGTGGGAAAACAGACTTTAGGCCTAGATCAGACAATGATTCTGATTGCATGATCTACCCAAAGCAAATACATCCATAACGTGCAGTGCACATTTGCCTTTGACAGCTTTATTTGTTCATTAAACATTTATGTTTGATGGCTTTTAGCATCCCAGTCCATGATATTCATCTAAACTTGGCTAGAAAATTAACAGCTTAAGTAGTCCCATATTTTATCATATTAACCTCTCTTTGTGTTTCTACTGAGCAATTGGGATAAAAACTGGCCTAAATCACACATTTCAGGATGGAATTTTAAGAATGCTTTTGCTAATTTTAATTGTTTGGGATTTTTTTTCATGTCATGTGGTGCAGCTCCTCTCTCTGATAACTTGGTAACAGCAAATTGATTGCAATCACTCAGCCTAAAATGGGATTTCTTTTATAAGCAAATCAAGAACATGACTACTGGGAAAGGTTTAGCTATCAAATTAACATTGTAACCTGCTTGGAAACTATTTCCTACCAAACAGTATGTGGAAAGATTTCCAGGAAACTCATGCTATATATAGGACTTTAAATAGCATTTAAAAACAATTATTCATACACTTTTAATTTCGTGTTCTATTAGCTAAATGCATCTCCTGCAAATCTAGCTAAGTGAAGGAGCTGGGATGAGGGCAGAGAGTGAAATACTTCCTATAATTTAATGATCAGAATAATCAGAAGTTATCCTACAATAGGCCATGAGCTTAAGAAAATATAACAATTAAAACTTTTAGGATTTAAAATTATTTATTGTATGAAATAGTATCAAGGAATTATTCAAGCAGAGAGTTTGAGGGTTTACAGGCAACGTGTGGCTGAAAACAAGAAAAACCCAAAATGGACCTGCACACTGTACAGAAAAGATAAGGAACTGTGGAATCTGTGTGATCTTCTACCAGGTTTATTCCAAGGGCATCCTTCTTTTCTTCAATGACATTGTGAAGACCTGGCAAACATTTCAAATTAAATGGGATTTTCTGGTCATTTTAAATGTCTTTAAGCTTAATTTAGTGATATATTTGCATTCAAACAATGCACCCCTGAAAAAAAATTGGTGCCAGACATGGCAGTTTCAAAGACACAATGTGCACGAGATGTTTTCTGAGGCAGCAAAAATGATTTTTAAAGTGTGCTCTTATTAATTTCTTTATTTTTCAGTACTGTTTACCAACATATCTGCTTGTGAATTTGCTGTCTGTAAGGCAGCAATCACCAGTATCTCACTGTATCACAAGGCAGAAAATCCCTGTTTTTCTGGGAAATGGTTCTTTTCCCAAGCAGCCATCAAGGGAAGATGAGAGTGAGTGGATGCACAGGAAACCGTACCCAGCAAAGCCTGAACACCCTCCTGGCTGGTCAGACACAAAACTTCATCTTGCTCACAATCTCCAAACTGATGGCTCAGAAACCTCTTGGAGAAATATTAAGCAACAAAACCAGGTATGCAACAAATTATGAGAAGGTTAATAGAGAAAATCTGAACACTTGAAAGCAGGAATAATTACTCCTCTAGGAGGGCACAGCATCAGTCAGCTGTCACTCTTTCTTACGAGTTCTTTCTCTGTAAATCTGCATTTTAATTTCAATATTATAGGCCCATTCAATCTTTTGCTGTTGCTTGCTAAGAAAACAGAAGTAATCAGGTCTCACCCACATGAAACAATGATTTGTCTTCCAGGACAATCCATCTGCTTTGGTTCCCTGCAAATCGAATCCACTGAAGTTGTGAGGCTTCCATAATGGCACACACGAGTTGAAAATTTGGTTGTGATGTCAATAATTTCACACAAAGTTGACAGTAACTTGATAAGGTGCTGCCTTTATTAGATCTGTCCCATTGTTAACAGAAACCACCTTTGAGACAAGTCCACATTTCACAATATCCCCATTTCTGTGCTCTCACCTGTTCAGCAGCTCGTCAGTCACACACACTTCATTTTATCCTTTTGGCAACTAGCTTAAACATTTTGATGCACAATTTTCTTATCAGGACAATAACAATATTATCTAAAGGCAAAATCCACTCTGATGTGCACGTGCTGTAAAGCAGCTGCGATGATGACAGCTGTCAGGACGAGCTGGGAAAGAGGAGCAGTGCAGGAATCACTGATGTGATGTGTAAGGAACTGGGTGTGCTGATGGTCAGCCCCATCATCATCCCAGTCCTGAGTTCTCAGTTTAAATACCCCTTTTGGAAAGCAGAAATGAAGACATGAGGGAATAACAGCATCAGAAATGATCGATATACGACCCACGTCTCCTGTGTTTGTGCACTTTCAGGCTTTCCACAGTTACTTTGTCATCTGCCAAATCTTATGCTGTAATGAAACCTTAATCTAAGTCAGCAGACACAAAGGTTTCACCCCTTGTTATAACCGATTTGTCACCAAATTTTGGATGAACCCAGTGTCTCTAGACTATTCACGTGCATCTAACACAGAACAGAATCACCTTATACTGATGAAGGACTTGGTAAATGCTCTTTTGAAGGGAAAGATCCAGAAGAGTTATTCCAGAAAATGAGGCATGAAAAGCCTTCAGGAATTCCAGCCTAGATTAGGGAGCATGACTAGATTGAGCTGTGCAAGACTGAACAAGCTGTCATAGTGACAGCGACAAGATTGACAGGAAAGACATTTTCCTCCTTTTCTTCTCCCCCAGCCACCACACACCTTCCATGGGAAGTGGCCTCCGTGACAGAATGAAGAGGGATGATTGGCAGTGCACAGTGCAAATACCAGGTTGGCATTTCAAAAAACTGAGGGGATTCTGAGGAAGCTTGTAAATCCTCACAAAGATACTGATAGGTTTGTTCTTCACCTTATTGATATAAAAAAGGAATTCAGAATGACAGAACAGGGTGATGAATGAAAAGTAAACACTCTAGTCAGGTATTTTGGCCCAACATTTCCTGAATTTCTCATATTCAGCTCTGGCATGTTTGATATTGAACTTCTCCAGTGGAGCTTAACATCTTCAGCACCAAGGCAGACAGAACAGCATTTCTGATGGTATATGATTTGTTCTCATAAAACTTGTTATTCCACATACACAGCTAATTTCAGTTTCTGCTGCTGCTGTGTGACTGCCAGAGAAAGCACCTTCCCCAGATCTGCAGGAGTTCCTGAGGGGCTGCTGCCTTCACTCCTGTCAGAGAAAACTTCTCTGAAGTACAAGTTCAGTGATTTAACTGGGGCAACAGTGCAGCTGCTCCTCCTCAGTTCTTCATCTGTGTACGCATTTCACCCACAGCTGCAAATTGCACAGGGAATTTCAGGGAAAAAAAGAACCTTTTAGTAAAAGCCAGTCTCGTTTCTATCATTTTTCTAAGTAGGGTTGTGATCAAATCTCCACTGCCTATTGCAAAGACCAGAGGAAGCCTCTTTAGCTTCTATAACGTAATGTGACTGGATCAGTGTTACATTGGGCATATAGAAAAAGACTTGGACGAGAGTGCAGTGCAATGTCTGATACAAATTTCAATTTCTTCAATACCCACCTGTCAGTAAACACCCAGGAAAAAATACACAGCCCTGTTTTGTTAATCTGATTATCACAAAGCCCTCTGTAATTTTCCCATCTGGTTTTTCTAGTGCTAGGTGCTCCTCTAGGAAGGCTTTTGAAATTAAGACCTCTTGGAAGGAAAGAAAACCAAACCAGGGTAGAGGTAGTGTCAGTTTTCTTTGCTGATCACTTAGGGCAGGGGTGATGAGGGCTGGCAGTGGGGCTGCAGTGTGTCAAAGGATACTCAGAAAGTGCAAACATCTTTTATTGAGAGCTCTACAAAGGGGTTCAGCAAGATGCTAATCTTGCTGTTATTACCCCATAGATAACCCCAGCAGAATATATATTTGTCTCAAAACTGTGTTTTATGACATTTTAGGGAGGGGGGAAAAAATTACTTTAAGATTTTTTCTCCTTAAAAGGTTTGGGTTTTTTTTAACACCTGAGTCTAATGGAACAGACATAAGAAATTGACTACTAAAAGAAGTCTCACAGCCTCTCTGCTCCATAAGAAAACCTAATGAACTTGAATTTTAATCTTACTTTTTCATTAAAAAAATGTTTTTAATGTTTAATTTTTGCTTTTTCATGCTAAATGACTGAAAGAGCCTAAAAAATTAGCCTAGCCAAAATTGGGAGCAATCACCATGTTTTATTAACTGTGAGGATCATCTTCTGGAAAGCAATCACAAAACTATTGAATATTTTACTTTTCTCATCTGTGATCTTTTCTTCTGTCTCATTAGAAAACAACCCAGTGAATAAATCTTTCTGTGCCCAATTCTGTATATTCAGCTCCCATTAAACACATTGTAAGAGATCTCAGCATCTCAAAAGAACTCACTTCTCATCTGCCTCATCTCTCCTGCAGTCTTCAGCACCAAGTTCCTCCAAACCTACCTAGTAAATGTCCAGATTGTTCAGTTTGATGTGTCTCTGTGTTCTTTTCCCGTGCTCTTTATATCACCCAGCCATGTGTGACTGATACCCATAATTGAACTAAGGTAGCTGGTTAGCTGATACACAGGTTGACAGATATTTTCTGGAACTCCAAATTAAACGTGAGGAGTAAACAACCAGAAAGCAGATTTTCCCCAGGAAAAGAGAGGCTGTTGAAATTTTCCACTGAAAATGGATTCTTCCTTTAATGGGGATGCTGCAGTTGCTCTTAGCAGGAAAAATTCACAGTGAAAGCTGTTCTACTCTCTGTTTTATTAGGGGAGAATTTAGGTATTATTGTACTAATGCTTATCACTCAGACAGCAGCACAAATCTTTTTGTTATTTTATCTTTCCTCTCTCCTTGGTTTTCACAGGAGTTTGATAACTGATCAGCCCCTGGGCTCTTTTATAATTTGAGGTAGTGCAGGAAAGCATCGCTCCAGGAGCCGTGTAATCCCATTGTCTGTGCCACACGAGCTAGGATTACATGGAATCCTATTTTCTCTGATCACAGCAGGTGCCAGGAGAGGTACACAAGGTTTCAAACAGGAAATTTGGGCTACAGAAGATGTTCTCTGATAATACCTGACGGAGGCCTGTGTTTGATGTTCCCAGTGCCCCCTGGTTTGGAGTAGAACCTTCTGAGAGCCACAGGTCACTTCAGAAACAAGTGGTTTTGATCAAGCTACAAACACTTTTAGTGAAGTTTTCTCATATCTTCAATAATTCACCATGGTTCTGTCACCCTTTGCTGCCAGTGACTCCTTCTGCCCTATACCAGGGCCCTCACAAAGGGCAAGGAATTGATCATTTCTGACCATAACCCCCAAATTTCCACCCAGAAAAAATTCCACCTGGCCTGAGAGAACACTGCTGGTTATCACATTTCTGTGCAACAGGAGCTGAGCTCAGAGACTCCCTCAGATCTGCAAGGGTTCCTCAGATTTAGGTACAAATATGGTTTTACAGGCCAGGCTGGAAATACTGGTTAGAAGAACAGGAAAACCAGCCTCTTAGGTGGAGTGATTTGTTGTGATTTGCAGGTCTGCTCCTTTCTCTTTTGAAGCAGCCTGTGGAGCAATTCTGGTGGTATTCTACAACAAAACACAAATATGCCTTAATATTAAATAGAAAAAAAATACCAGTTTTCTATCTTAGTAGAAAAGTTGGAAAATGTATTTCAGGCTAAAAAAGAAAAAAAATGAAGAAACGTTAAGTTCTGGAAAGCCTATTTCTTAGGATTATTTCATGACCTTGCCTAATTTTGTCTTTAATTTTCATCATGGGATCAGGACCAAGTCCTACGGGAACATGATAGGAATTGCTGTTCTGACATTTAATGATAATTGACTTTGTTTTTGGTATGAATGAGTTGCCTGTAGTTTATCTAAATAGAAAACCATGCAGAAAACACCGCAGGCATAATGAACGTTTGAAATACCTTACAGCCATTTTAGTAGCTTAGTTGTCTGTTAAGAGAGCTTTTCAAAAAGAAAGTAGATTCCATGTATTTTAGTTAAGTTTAAAGCAGATTTAGAGGTGCAATTTGCAGATTGCCAAAGTCCATTAGCCTGATGCCTGTTTAACATATGGCCCTGTACCTCTGAGGGAGGATGAGCCAAAGAAGAGGCTGGAAGAATTAAGCCAAAAGATCTGAAGCTGATTGATTGTGTACAAATAAACCACCCAAAAACCTATAACCTGGCTATTGAGAAAGTTACAGATTCTGGTAATAGTACAAAAATCTGAAAGAGGTGAAATATCTCTGTTCCTTTTGAAAATAAATCTTGGTCTAACGTGTTCAGTGTGGTAGTGCCAAGCTGAAATTCGCTCTTATTCTCCCATTTCCAGAACCATAATTACCAACATACCTCCTAGTAAAGCATGTTCCAGCCTTCTACTGCAGCACAACTTCCCTGAAATCACTTTCTCATTTCATTACTGCCCCTACCATTCATTTCTAATGGTTTGTGGCCTCTTTCTCCACATATATCCTTAGCCCTGCCTTTATTTTCTGCCTTAAAAATATCACTTTCGTTTCTACTGAAGGGCTGAGATTATACTTGGCTGTTGTAAACAGTCAGTTTAGAAGAGAGTAAAGCTTGTTTGCTCAAATATTTTCCCATATTTCACTGTATCCCATGGATTTTAGGATGAACAGATTGTATAACAACCCACATCTGCTCAACAGGTCTGCCAGCCTAAAGCTGAACAGCTCCTAACCCCTCAAACCATCCTGTCCCTGTCTCCCTTCCTATTTTTAGACTGAGCTAAGAAGGCTTTGTTTATCTCTTGTCACTTCGACTGGATCATCTGAAGATGATTCTGCTTAGTCTAATTAGGCCTTTTCTCCTTCTCCCCATAAAGGGGGGAGTGAGAGCAAAGGGGGGTGACTCAAAAGGGCAGAACCCTTCAGCCATCACAGAGATATCCAGGTGACACAAGGCAGGGACTTCCACTGAGAGTCACATGTGAAGAGGTTTGTCAGCTGAAGGCACTCGGGATCTGTCACCCCATCCGTGCCCTGTCCTTGAGAAAACACACTGTGGGGACAAGCTGGACTGAATTTCTTATTGATCATTAATAGGTAGCAAGAATTATTGCAGGTTAAAGAGAGTAGGGAGATATGAGATAAAATGGAAAGTGAAGCAAAACCAGAAAAACTTAACATCTGTTCAAAGGTGTGGGGATATTTACAGATCTTAATGTAAATATGCACTCTAAAGCCAGCTTTCATTGTCATAAATTGTCGTATTTTCCCCAGAGATGCTGCACTACTGAAGAAGGAAGCAGCAGATCTTTATGAAGCTGGATGACATAGCAACAGCTAGCTCCCAATTAAGAGTGGAAGGGAATCTCTCCATCAGGCGCTCCAGCCATTAAGATGCAGTTCACACCATGCACGTCTCTGAGAAGTTTGCAGTCTGTGAAAGCGAAGGTGAAGGTCAAGGAGTAAACCACAGAAACCTTGGCTACCTGCAGAGTCTGCAATCAAGATGTGTGCAGTTGATACATTCTCATATTATTCCCTGAAATGATGTCTTTTCTTCCCATAAATGTGGTCACTGCATTGCTGATCACCAAGGCTTTGTAGTACAGCGTTGTGAGGTGATTTATAAAACTCATGTTTTCAAGGCAGCTCATCAGGGAATTGAAGCAGCTAAGATGTTGATAATCACTAGACCTGAAGCAGATCTGACAGCCAAAATTCCAGTCTTTCTCAAAAAACCTTTTGCTCAGAGGTATTTGCTGTAAACAACTTTGGTTCATCTGTAGTCAAAAGCAGTGCTGGGTATTTCTTGTCTGGATATCACCTTCCCTTGCAAAGCCCCCTGCCCATCATGCCCTTCTGTCTTTCAGGCAGGGCTAGAAATAATTCTTTCCTGCCCAATAAATTACCAACAATATTTCCCATTTAAAAATGAGTCAGTCACAACATGATTTTCATGAACATTGAGCAGAAAATTCTTTTTTCTGCTAGAAGTTTTTTCCTTATACAACGCCTTGTTTTGGCACATAGACATCCTCACTCCCATTAAATATCAAACATTTCAAATAATCATCTGAGCACTATTCTTTATTTGAACGGAGCTTTGATCTTGAAGAACTAAATAACTCAGATGACTCGTATGAGACTGCTAATTCCAGCCACACAATAACAAGGAAACCTTTTCTGGTGAGGGCAGCTCACACAAAGTTTTGAGAGAGCAGCTTCCCCCACTGGAGGTCACAGACACACAGAGTGGATCATTGACAGAAGAGGGGCAAACAAAACTGCCTCCCAGGAAAGACCAAGCAATAGGCAAAACTAAAGGAATGCATGCAGGAATAAATAAAACAAACTGTCTTCATGCCTGGGGTCAGACTGGGACTGGCAGGAGAAGTGCAGCAGCTCCAGGTGTGCTCAGGAGGTGAACACAGGCTTGAAGTCCACAACCAACCACATTCAATCAAACCCTAAGCATTTCTTTTCTCTCAAACCGTCTTATTTTTCAGAAGGACTCAGCTTTTCATTCACTGGAGCTGCTGGGTGGTATTCCCTTCCAGGACCTGGACATCTGGTTTCTACTCAGAAGCTTTTTGCTAAATAATTCCACTGATTTCAGCAAGCCCGAGGCAAAGCAGGAGTAAACAAACCAGAAAATCACCATGTAGAGAGTCTGGTTCTACAGCACTTCAGTCACAGCAAAAACATTCCTGTCCTGGACCTCTGCACAGAGGGAAATCAGCTCCCATTATCACTGCCTTTGTTTGTTGGCTTATGCCACTGGTTTGCAATTCTGCAAGTCAGACTGGTTTTGATACTGGTCCAGCTCCTTTCACAATCTTCATTTTCAACCTGTCTCTTCACAGAAGGGCTGGGAGGGAGGGCAGGAGGTTCTTTTTATTCTTCGTGCTGCCTTGCTTCTGCCTGTCTTGTTACCACTAATGATCTTAAACACTTTTCCCAGCATTTCATCAGTATAGCATTTAATTGGGTAATCACCTGCTGAAGTAAAAATAATGTTTCTAGGCAGTCCATCTGCCTTTGCAACACAGGGAAAAACAGGTTTGAGCAGGTAGGTGCAAATGCAGGCCTTGTATTTTGATGATCAACTGGTTTGAATGGGACTTGAGGGAAGAGATTCGCTTCAAAATAAACCTTCCCTCTCTGCTACCTGTTCTGTTATAGATCAGAGAGGAATTTGGGGGCTACATCCTGAGTAACAGATTAAAAACCTTTCTTTATGTTTCCATTCTTTTGTTCCAGCAAGCACCAATGTCCAATGCAGACTGGGAACATTTGGTGACTCTGTACAGCCCTTTCTCATCTTCAGCTGAACATGGCAACTTGGAATCACTTGGTATCACAGCAAAGGCAGCCTAAACAAAACAGGCAAAAAATCATTCTGGATTTTTGCAGCCAGACAGAGGGCCTTTAAAACCTAAAAGAATTTTTCAAAAACCTTAAATAAGGTTTGTGCACATGACAACATCTGAATTCCCAAAATAACTACTTTATACTAGACTATAAATACAGGTTTAGCACGAGGTGAAAGAGAAGCTTCCCTTGTGTGCCACTAAACTGGTAAAAAGAAAGGACAAACCAATTAGGGGGATTAAAAATTGACGGAGAAACTCTGTAACATTCCACAGGAGCCCCTGGTATTTGATAAATTCATAAGCTCCTTGAAAAGAATGAAGAATAAGGTGACAAAATTTGCTTAAAGCAGAAAACAGCAGAGACTTCTTCAGCATGGGTAAGAACAGAGTTGAGGGGACATAGGATGACTGACTATAGACTGATAATTCACCATGCCTTGCAGCATAAGATCCATAGGGATGAGAGCATGTGGCAGCAGCTTGAACATAAAGAGCAAAGATGTAAATCAAACTTGTCCTTCAAAATTCAGAATTAAAATGATGGAATACCTTCCAAAAGGACAGGTTGGATGTTAATATGCAGAGAGATTAAAAACCTCTTAGACAAATGGAAGAGAACTCCCTCAAGTGCTATTAAGCAAAATGGTGTGAATATAATATTCTGGTGAAGAACACCACAGACAGAAATATGAAGAGCCATACCTAGAGAAATATCTCTATGTTTGCTCTGCTCTAACACTTTTTTCTGCAAGCATTTGCTACTGCCTGTTGTGTCTGTTGATTTCTCCAGGGTCATCTGGACTCTTGGACTGAGCTGTTGCAGACAGCACTTTGGTCTCAGAGCCCTCTGCCCTGTGCATGCAGTTAAAAGAGTTTCACCTTGGAGCACACAGACGTCGAACGGAGCAGTTTTCCATCTTCCCTTGCAGCCACTCTACTCAAAGAGGGACCCTAAAGCTACTGATCTTCTGTTGTGCATGGAATGAAAATCAGACAAGAGAGAAGAAAGGAGAAATCTAATGATAGTCAAGGGATACTGTGTAAGCCTTTCCAAAGGTGGAGAAAAAGCAACAAGCATCACATAAATAAAGAAAATAAAGACCTGAAGCCATAAAATGAACAAAAGAACAAACCCTCCATCCAACCAACCAAAAAACAAGCTAGCCTTTCCCCAAAACACTTATCTGTTGGGTATAAAGAAACCTATTTCTTAAAGAAGGATTTTAAAAGCAGCCTAAGTCTGGGCTGTATTTCCACCATTCCTTGATTAAGAGCAGCACTTAAGGATAACAAGCAGGCTTGTGTTGTACATGGCCTTGTAAATAAAGTATGAGGGAGATAAACGAACTTTTACAACTTTTCTGGGAAAGCTGGGAAATTAATGGAAACCACCTTAGCCCTAAGATAGTTTCTCCCAAATAACAGAGAAAATCAATTTACATAAAAGCCCCGACTGCTATTGTTAGCCTACTTCCAGAGCTCCTGCTTCCTTGTTTAAAGTTAGCCTGCACCTCCAAACCACACTGCAATTTCTATAGATGGATTCTTTCCTCACTTTCCAGCACCATTAAGACCCTCCAGGATGTGTTTTACCATCCTGCTCATCCAAACCTCCCACAGCAGCCTCATACATCACCCCACACCTCGAGGCGTGTGTTAATTGACCAATAAAACACACCTGTAGCATATCAATGTTCTAATAAAACACTCCACATATTCTGTAAATTTTGTGCTATCAGTTCTCCATCAATTATTTATTAAGAGCCAGCATAATAATTATCTGCTGGGCAAGGTGCAATAACATGAGGACAAAACAGTGCAAAATACATTTTATCACCTCCTCACTACAGTTCCAGTCTTTGTGGCACACTGCATATTTATAAGTGCTTGAAGTGAGGTAAGATTGAACTCTTCAGCTCTAAATCTTCATACTTGATTCACCAAGAGATTGCTTTGTTGAAATTAACAAAATACAGGGCTTCTTATAGTATTTACTTGCATCAGGTTCTCTTAGTCCTAACATTAGTGATCCCCTTCTGCATAGAATCCATAGCTTCATCCTTTGTGAGTCCTCCTTAGCTGACTCTGTATTAGTGTTAGTGAACAGAAATATTTCCACGAAAAAGACGCTGTAAGGTCCTTTCAGGACTAAATTTTTTTTAAACTTTCAGTAGAGAATATTTAGAGTATCTCCAGATACAATTAGCACATATCTAAAATGAGGGTGCAGAATTAAGAGCCAGCGTGGACTTCAGTGACCTTGTCAGTTTTCAAGAGGTGCCCTATTTAGGTTGAAAATACTTTGGATTTTTTAATAAATATTATGGTTAAATCCAGATATGGCGACAGCCAAATAGAAAACAGATAAAGGCTTGAAATAATCACTAAAACATAACTCTTAAACAATTCCTGATTCTTTTCTCCAAGGGGAAGTTAAAATTCATACTGCTACAGTTTGCAGACTTAGATGATTAAAACACAGCAGATCCCTTTCTTTCCTCCGTGTTCTTATTTATTGCTGCCTTTACAAGATAAATGTTTCATGAAGTTGAAAAGAATTAAAATCAAGACTTACAGAAGTGACTGAAATGAAAGGAGAATCAGCAAATGCATGAGTATAAGTTTAAAGATTATTCTGTTGCCTCTTGCTCAAGAGACAGTTCTTATGTTGATGACAAATGAAGGATACAGGAAAAAAGAAAGAGCTTAAGGTAAGTAGAAGTTAAATGGGAGAAAATGATCATCACTGTTACTCTCAATTCTTTGTAGACATCCACCTGAAAGCTCTCACTAGCTCTAAGAACAGGTGAAAATCCTGGTATACATAGCTCTTCATGGAAAAGAGAACGCTCATCTCCATCACCTTCAATCTGCCACACATTGTTTGTGCCACTAAAGTGTGTCTTAAAACAAAATACAGGAATGGCAGCAGTGCAAATATAAGACAAATAAAAGCTTTTATTTTCTACTGACTATTCAGATGTACCTTTAGGGTCACGTTTCTGCCTGTAATTTACTCAATGCTTCGGTTCTGTGTAATGGTGTCCTGGGGTGGCTGTAGGATACTGTATCCCCATCGTCTGCCCTATTGCAGACATGAATCCTGTGCCTTTCTGTGTCATTAGGCTGGGTCTGAGAGAAAGGGAGAAAAAAAAAGCTGAGTGGTTTGTGCTCAAGGGCACACACACTGCCCTGTGTTCCTGGCTGCTGCAGAGCAGAGGAAAGCACCTTCCTGCTTCTCCCAGCTCTCGATTCCTTTCCTCAGGAGAGAGACGGAGAATTCAACTCCTTTGCTTTTCAGCTAGTCCATGAGCTGAGGTAAGAAAGTTTTTTTCCTGTGACTTTGGCTTGTTTTTCTTTTTTTCTGGACTGTTCAGCACCACCAGAACATCACTGGGAGGCCCTACACCTTTCCCTGGAGGGGCCCACACCAAACTCCAGCTCTGGAGAGGAGAGAGCCACGTCCACAAGGGCTTTGAATTTTACCAGGTTCCCTCCACAGCGAGAGGTTTTATTATTTAACATTATTCTTTTTTTTCCCCGTGCCTGCATGCACTCTGCTTGTTAAATAAATAACTTTTCTTTTTCACTTTCTTCCAAGGAAAAATTCTTTCCGAACCTGGTGGGGGAGGGGGGGCTGAAATCTGCCTTCTATCAGAGGAAGTTCATTTCGGACGTTCCTCTGAATTTGTCTCAAACTGGGACAGATGGAAATTACCTTTGTTGAAATTTTGCATCTGCAAACATTTACCCTGCTCACGTGGATCACTCAGAGCCGAGAAACTTCAAGTGAAGGGAGAAAGTTACACTCAGCACCGCACACAAGGTTCAGCCTTGGCCTCTTCAGATATATCTGTAAGAGACTGAGAGAATTTATCCCACAGCAGAAATTGTATTATGTCATGAAGTACTAAACAAACTGTTTCTTCTTGTACAAGAGAGGTTATAAACCATACTCTCTGCCTAAATATTAATCAGTTTGGGGTTGCACATGTAAATTATCCCCCCAGATGTCTCCAGGAAGCAGAGATGCTCGAGAAGGCAAAGCTTCCTCACGTACAAATAAGAAGGAGCAGGACGATCTGCAAAACCTCATAGATATTTTAATTTGGTGTTGGTGCAGAATGCTCAAATAGGCAGGAAAAACCTTCCACGATGACAATATTCAGAGTGTTTTCTGAAATGTCAGAAACAAACATTAAATATATCAACAATATTTCAATGTAACTATGCAAAACTGGCAGAGCATTCAAAGAATGCCTCGAGAGGAAGGAAACCAAATGTTCTACTTTCATCAAAACAAGACAATAACTCATTTCAAAAGTGTAATTTCGAGGAGATGCAACAAATGCTCAGAAAACAGTATTATGGGTTTAGTAAAATATGTGAGATATTTTCTGCAAAATCTAAAAATTATAATTTCCTCAGTAAGGGATCAAATTACCATTCTCATTCAGAGTAATAACAAAGAGCTTCAATATTACATGTCAAAACAAACTTACTTTGCACATTCAACCTAATTTTATTTCCCTGTTTGTTTGGATTTTTCCCTTGAATATTGAAAATGCACCTTGGAAACTTGTCACTTTTTATACTGAGTACAAAATAAAGAATTCAAAACAAACCCAGTCCCACTGTGAGTTTTGGCATTACACACTGGGTCTAAAATTATTAAAGAGGTAACAATAGTGTAATTATTAGTTATATTTTGGAATAATATTTTAATAATATCATTCAGCAGGTTATAGGTTAGAGCTTTATTGTGAGAAATAATCCTGAAGAGCAGATTATGGCTGCTAATTTGAGTGTCACCTGAAATGGAAAAAAAATATTTCCTCATATCTTCCTGATTTGCTATTTTTCTATGTCTTTAGGTCAAACTGGAAAAAAACCCTAACTTTTCATTAATTTTGTAGCTTGTAAGTAATGAAGGTTTATATGGAAATGGAAACTGAGCAGACCAGAACTGCCTCTTTTGTGGCATTTCAATCTGGCCTGAAAATAAAGATTTTAGGTGTGAAGCTCTTCAGAGAACTTGCCCATTACAGCATTTATTTTCATATTAATATTTTTAACTTCATACTTTCAATGTGCCAAGAATAGCCATTTTAACTGAAAATAAATATTGACCTAAATCATAAGATATGGGTTTCCAGATCCACAGTCCTATTTACCCTATCAAACAGAGAGCAATCACTCTGCAAATTAATTTATAGGTAAAATAATTATGCTGCCCTATATCTTTCATAAAGGTCCTAATTCAAAGAATTTTGCATTTTCCTTCTATTTAAGAAGTTATTTGTGAACAACAGTTAATTATTAACAAGGAACGGTTATATTTACTTAAAAAGCCTCTCAGCAAGCATCTAAACCAGGATCAAAGTGAGGTGAGGAAATAGAACTCTTAAATCAACAACTGCAAAATAATTTGTTCATTTTCATGTTATGTGAAAGAAGAAGCGTGGAAGTGCAAGATTTGAGTCAGTTTTCTGGTGTCCAAAGTTCAGCAAGTATGGCCTATTTACAGACATTTTTGTCTCTCTCAAATGTAGGTTTTTCTCTTTTTTCCCCTTTTTTTTTAATATTATATCTGTGCAAGGTCCTCATATTGTTTGAATCAAATACTTGTTTCCCCCCTCACACCTTAGTTTTGTTTTGTTTTTTTTTTTTTTTTTTTTTTCTTTTGCCTTATAATGAAGTGTTTTGATCCATCAGAAACAAAAATCCCAGGACAGATTATAATGGAACAAGATATTTATTTGCTCTGACTTGGCATTAAGTGAAGCATGTGAAATTAAATCCTGCATTAACATGAGAGCAATACACGCCTCAGCATGGATTTAAACACAGTGGATCTTGTATTTCTTTTGTTGCCAAATCCTTTTAAAATGGTATTTTAGGACAGCAAATATTTAATAGGATAAAATGCTACAAAAGAAACAACATTTAAAATAAGAATAATGAAACTCTAGGGAAAAATCTCTGCACCACACAAAGCTATTTGACTTCTGGCTAATATTTATCTATTATTTCCATGGGCTGTAGAAAGAACCAAGTTATGAATTAGTAACAAGATGATTATTTCCACATAAAACACGTCTAGGAAGCTGGAAAAGCACAAAACCTTTTCTGCATTCTGCCTGAGTCAATATTCCTTTTTTTCACACATTTCAAGAGCATTTCAATGGTAATGGACATAAGTACAACACTGGACTGAGCACCAAAACCAACAACGAGCAAACTCCTAGGAAAAAATGCACAGCAATACCCATTCAAATTCATCAGCACTTCTGTTCCTATCGAAAACTTCTGAAATATTGATTAATTCTTTCTGTTTGCTCTTTCATATCCCAAAAACAGAGCTCTTTCCCCTTGACAACTGACCATGCTTTAGTGCTGAGTTGCCACGCTCTGGAGGGGAAGAGCTTTGCCTCTGGCAAGAACCCTTCAAAGAGTATTTGACCCCCACCTGAGTAACCCCTGTGGGCAGGATGACAAGGAGCTCCCATTTCACACAGCTCTCTTGACGTACATACATACATACATGTACAAGCACAAAATGCGTCTATAAATCTGAATTAACACTGGGAAGAGCAGCTATGAGTGCTGACATCTGACTGGAGCTATCTGGATGTTAAGAATCTGCTCTGAGTTAGTCGTGATCAGAGGAGAGAAAAAAGCACGTGGAAATAATGTCTGAGGTAAAATGAACCCCGCCAGGAGGCAGGTGGAGCTCATGTGGTGCCATGGGGAAGTCCAGATGATTAACTCAGACAGACACCTCACCTTGAGATGGGCTAAGAACCCAGCTGAAATGAAAGCCAAAGCTGCTACCCCCAATATCATTCTAAAATTAACATGTATCTTCTGATTAAACTCAAGATTAACTTGTATTTTTCATTTAAAATTCAATTTAAAACTCAACAGCTTTATTATTCTAGAATGATAAATCAGTTATTTTAGTTATTCAGTTTGATGCCAATTCTACTTCCTATCCAGCAAGAAATTGTGGAATATATGTTATTAGTACTTGTATTGCTCTGCTGCAATCCTGCTGGCTGTAACCTTAAAAGGATAGTTCTGTGCAGGACATGGCCTCAGTAGGAGCTGGGAATGACAAATTAAATATCATGCTTTAGGAAGCCAGAGGTAGGATTCACATTTGTAGAAAGACTAAAATAGATTAAAACAGTGCAGTTAAAAGTGAGAAGTGCACTAATAATCAGCTACTCATTTTTCAGAGGAAAAACAAATAGGAAAGAAACACCTCAGCTGTTAAACAGCAAATAAGACTGTGTGGAGAAAAAGCAAAAATTGAGTGCAGGGGCAGTGGTTACGGTACAGTCACAGTTCTGACTCCATCACCTGGTCCCTGGGTTCAGCCAGGCAGAGCTGTATGAGGTCCAGCCCCCAGTGCTGGAAGGAGCAGAGAGGGGACAGGCAGCACTTGGCCTTACCAAGGCAGCACAGCCTCAGAACGCAGCAAACTCTTCATGCATGTCAGTGGAACAGACAAAATGATGAGTTTTGTCTCTGAATCAATTCGTATGTGCAACAAACCACACACAATCTCAGAGAAAATAATCTGGTTTCAGATGCCTCCACAAAAGCTGAATCTGCCAGAAGAGTGCTGTGCTGGAGGTCTGTTGGTGGCTTCACTAAGCTGTGTTTATGTTGACAGGTCACAGTCTATTGCTTGATATTTTTTCCTGATTAAAAATGTTTTGTCATGAAAACATCTCTATGAATTATATTCTCTCAGTCACAAAGTTAAAAACCCCCTCTTAAATAGCATTCCCATTGTCTTTCCTGGACGGGATGCAATGCCACCCTACCAAACATAGGCACAGGTGTAAGGAGGGACTTTAATCCATGGCTCTTCTGTCTGGTCTTGCCAGGAAGCTTTGGAATCAAATTCCAACTTTCCTCTATTAAAGCTCAAAGGAGAAAATACAACTAAAAACACTAAACCAGTATGATGGAGTGAATAAGGCACATTTTCCTGAGCTGGCACAGTGGCACACTCCTTCAGAGCAGGCTGTGGAATTCTGGAATCCCCTCACTGCCTCCCGAGAAAGAACCCAGAGTTGTAAGAATCAGCTGTGCCTTAATCTTTCCTTTTCTTATATTTCCTTCCTGTGAGCAAACGGAGAGTGGGATTTTCTTTCTGCATTCATGTATTGGTAAAACCTATATTTAAAACGGATTTTGAGGATTTCTGCTCAGTGCAATTGGCTATAATTCAGCACACCCTTAAATCTGAGACAACTTCTCCAGAGTTCAGTCAATAAAACAGCTCCTGGCGAGCAGCAGAAAGCTGCATTCCCAGCTCAGTGAGCTGTCAGTAAGAAATGGAGGTTATTAGATGCCTGTGTTATTAGAGATTACACAAGTGGCAGAGAAAATGACATCCAATTCATGTTGCTCCTCAACTCTGATATTCCCCTCTCTGCAGTCCTTGTGAACACGTACAGATAAAAATTCAGTTGGCTTGGAAGACAAAATAAGGATTGTATGTGACCAATATTAATGAAACCTAAGAAAATTATGAGACCAGAAACCTATTTCCCAAGACTTCAATATGATTCTTTAATATCGCATTTCATTTTTAATATAGCACTTACATTATTCTGAATGAGATTACTGCATCATATCTGCTTTTAAGGCTTCCAAAAGCAAAAAGACAGAAAAGCCATTTTTCCCGTGTGCTCTGCTTTTGGGATGTAGAAACACTTACTGAGAAAAAAAAAAAAAAAAGAGATTTCTTTGTCTTCCCGTGTGGTGAGACCTCCATAGTCACCTAGATTCCTTTTTGAAGACAGTAGGTAGATGGACTATTCACAAAATTTAATGAAAACACATGGTTAAAAAGGAAAATCAGGAATTCCTGAGCCGCCTTCTGGCCAGTGCCCTTCTCCCATCTTATTTCTCTGAAGTATCATTCCTTGGAAACCTCATCAAAACTTTATATACTATATATACCTCTTGCAGAAAGAGGCAAAAACCAATCCAAACCCCACCTAAAACACACACAACCTTTTTGTGTGTGCATTTTATTCATTAATTTGTGGGATCCACTGCTGCAGTGTTCTAGGCCACGTGGTAAGTGGATTTTTAAAAGCAAACATTTACACTGAGGGCAGGCGTGATGCTGAAAGTTAGAAAGAACAATTCCAGGAATGTTTTCTTTGGGAACTTCTAAATTCAAAACCTGAAGCTCTAACTGAGCTTCCTGATGCAAGAACTTGCACCCAGGTGTAAACCTGAATGTTGTTTTCCAAGTTACGAGCTAAATTCAAGTGTGGGGAGGAGAGGAAAGGGAATTTTCTCTTCAAATGTAGTACCTGCTACATAACTCCAGCATTTCCTTCATCTGAAACAGATGAGTTTGATAATGATAAAGTAAACTGAACTGAATGTGCTATGGAATTAATAACACCTGATCTCTAAAAAAAGGGGGTTTACGGGATTATGATTCCTAGATGTAAATATCTGTTAAAAAAAACCAAACATACAAAAAAACCCCTAAAACAAACAAACAAACAAAAACCCAGCAGATGCTGCTATCAAAAAAGAATAATTTGGCTGTTTCACGTGACATCAATCAAAGCACTTTTTTAAACATGCCCAAAGTAACCAGTGCTCATACATTACAAGCTGATACCAGGGGAGTGCACGGTGAATGTGTAAAAGATGATAAACTGTGAAGGAAAGGTTCAGTTCTGGCCTTTCCTGCATGCCTTTGGAAACGAACAAAACACCAGAAATAATTGATATACTCCCTTCTATGAGTGTAGTGGGGGCTGGGGCACTACTCTTGTTTTTGCCTCGCTCCCCCAGCCTGTGGCTTTGACAAAACTGTGAACACTTTGATATTAGAAAACCAGGTAGACATAAAACATCATAGAGGAAAAATAAAAATCTGATGAAAAGGAAATAAAATAAGTAACTCAATCTGCCTAGGGAAAATTATTGAATTAACATACATATATAAAGAATTCAAATCATGAGTAACTGTGTTTTTGCTTATTTTTGGAACCTTTCATCCTATTATAAATATGGCTATGCTTAATTAAGTTTGAAAGCACACTTATAAGGAGAAGATGAAAAAACTGCAGTTATCACCCATAATAAATTATTTTAGATGCCTAAAAAGCCTGTAGGACCAATACAAAATTATGGTATCAGAAATTTTTGAGCAATGACTTACAAACAGAAAGTGAAGAGTTATACAGTAATAATCAAAAAACATTGTAAAGGGCATAATGCATACAATAAAAAATAAATGAGAAACATATATTTGTGGGAGAAAAATACTCTGGAAAGAGAATAAACTGAAGGAAAGTTTTATCTTTTCCAAGCTAAATATAATTTTTGTTCTCTGAAAGAATAGCATAACAATAGTTAGAGACCACCACGTTCCTGAGGCCAGATTGTACCTGATATTAACATAAGTGTACCCTCTACAATCCAAATCCAGCAAAGATCTAAATCTGTTCCTCAGCCTCAGTGACAAGTGAGTTTCTACTTCATTCGAGCTTATATATCAGCATTAGGCGTAGACACAAAATTAACTTATATGTTTGGTCACTTAGAAAACAGGTCAAACCTTCTTTATGTAACCTGCACAGATGAAAAAAAAAAAGAGACCAAACCAGTAAACCCCAATAAAAGTGGTTTCAAACCAACTGGGTACTTATTAATTAAATTATTGAAATTATTATTAATTACTTGTTATTATTAACAGACGCAGTGAACTGGCAACAGATGGTGTGATAGAGTGAAAAAGAGATTAATTTCATACATTCACTTTTGGCAGTCCTGCTGCCCAACCAGACCATCTGTGGCACATTAGGAATGTTCGAAGCTGCACCATACATATTGCAAAGATGATACAAATTACTGGACTCTTTGCTTCTCCGGTCCAAAACCCATTCATCCCTCGTGATGGCAGAATTTTAAACAAAGAAGTTTTTATCATATACATGCTGCCCTCTGCTCTGCCATTGTTTCCACGGCACTGCAGAGATTCTCCAGGATCTCTGCGGGATTTCAGCTGAGCTGCACTTTGCAGTGTGTGAGTGACCTCAAGTTCTTGCTCACAGCACATTCTCCACTGCCAACAGGAGTTTAAATTTCCAAGTTGGGAATCATCTTTACTTTCCTTTTTCCAAGTGAGAATTCCTAATCTGTTTGCAGAAAACTGATAAGGGGATGAATGTCATTGTCCCTGATGGTTCTTACAATTTTGGTTCATGACAGCATTTAACAACTGGACATTTGGTTCTTTTTCCTTCTGCTTTGGGTTTTTTCTATCATATTTTTAAATGATTTCATAAAAACTGACATTTAATCCAGCCAATCCATCTCCATAACCCTCTTCACCTTTGCTACAAATATATGTATATCACACAGAGATGAAATCCTTTACTTAACACATTTTCGATGTTAAAAATTTAATTTTAATGGACATATACACACCAGTAAAACAGGGTTTGGAACACAGAAATATGCTCAGAAATCTAGATTTCCATAGAATGGGTTCATCGATGTAATGTGATCATTTTAGGGGAAATTTTAATTGACTGGGTAAAAGACTAATGACATCTGTTTCCAGTGAAATAGTCAAGGTTTTTTAGTGCAAGTCTGTTTTCTAAATTGTCCTAGATAGTTTGTCCTAGATAACAGACACAAATCCATCTGCCATGGCCATCAGAGGACCTAAAATTGCAACTTGTAAAAACAAGGAATGAGGAGCTGGATTTCAGTGACCCAAAATGTGCGAGTCACAAACACATAAAGATATTCTGCTGCTCCTCCTCAGCGTTCCATCCAGGAAGGGAGGAAGGAATGGGCTAACAGAACATGTGATTGTTTTGTGAGTCTGGAATTTATTGCTGCATTTCTCACGTGACTTTTAGAAATGCTTTCACAGAAGTAAAGAGATGTCCAAGCGGCAGTGCAGACTACTCAGTCTTTCTAAACAACAGATGAAAAATGCCTTATGTCACTTTTTTCACTGTCTCCCTCCAGTCTCTTCCCTTTACACCATATTTTTCTTCCATCATTTTTTACTCCTCCCTCTTCTCAGTTCAGTTCTAGAGGATCTAGAGGCAAAGCAGCTCTCACAAGACCTCTGTGAACTCCTTACTAGAACGGCCTTATAGACAATTACCTGAGACAAGGTCGTTGTGTGAGCCTGAAAGGACCATGTGTTCCATCTTTCCCACCTCAGCAGCGGGTGTAGGAAGTGGATTTAACACAGAAACTACTCTCATCTGCTTTGTTCTTTTCCCTCTGCTTCATGCACATTTAGCTTGGCAGCAAAAGGCTTCAAATCAAAGAAACCCCAGTCTTTCTCTTATTTCTCCATTGGAAGAGTCAATTCTACAACCATCCCTACTGTCAAAGTGGGACAAAGGAAGAGAATTAAGGAAAGCTTTGTACTTAGTCCATATAAAAGCTTGCATTAGTTGAAGGGAGATGCTATTAAAGTGTAAATTCTGTTACAAAAGTCCTAAGATTTTAGCAGCTTTGGTTTTATTTATCTTTAATAAAATAATATATTTTACACAAACATATTTGCCATGAAAATATAGTGGTTAAATGGTTTATCAGAATCTCTAATTTTGCCTATTATGTTAGAATTAACAGATTTTTAAGAAAGTGTTTTTATTTGTTCTCAGTTTATAAGGCAGCACATAGAATTCCAGTGGTACATCTCTCTGTTCTCTTTTATTACTGTTAAGGAAAACCTGAAAATATAAGAGCCAAGAAAACAATTGAAAGAAAAAAAGGTTTTCATTTTCTCCACGCTATTTCTTGGTATTAAATAGGAATCAAACTGAAAAATACAAGAATTTAACAAGGTATTAATTTCAAATATACTGGACAGTGAATTTTATTTAAAACAGTGAAATGCCTAAGCTGAATATAGGAGATTGATTGAGCTCTTTCCAGGAGGCATTTGAGTTCTCAGGTAAATTCTCTCTGTTTCTTTAGGAAAGGAGCCCCCCAAAAGCTCTGGTTATGAGAAGGTGACTGCTCTTGCAGTCTGATCCCCCTTTTATTTTCTGAGTATTTCCAAGAAAAAGGCATTTTTCCTGAATTTCCTACTGTGACAGGTACATATGGTACATATAAGCAAATACATGTTGAAGTTTATTGAGAGCTGTGTCCTAGAAAAACAATTCTGCCATGAAAGCAAAATATTTTTCATCCACGTTGTTTAGGAGAATCAAAACAAAATCTCATGCAATGGAATTTTAGGGCCAAACCTAATTTCTCTTTGGATCTAAACCAAAAATATAGTCTAAGCTTTTGCTCTTTTCATTAAACTTTAGAACAAGACTGTTTTGCAGGTTAAAGTTAATTGCAAAATTCTTTGAAATGAAACAGCAATACCCAACTAAAAGCTCAATTCTTTCACTGTGTGCTTTCAATTTCCTTCCTCCTTCATTTCTGACTGAACCCATGTCTTGAATTTAGTTTGAACTCACAGATTCTTTTGATTCTCTTGAAACTTCGTTTTGTTTGCAAATGAGTTGCTCAAGCAAATTGTATGCCCCAAGTATAAAATGTATTCACTTACAGACTGCACTTCCTACCAAGCAATTAACTCTTTGCTCAGGGGAGCATGATGGCTTTCAGCTCTCTCGGTAGCACCTTCTTTTTAGCTGCTCATCTCAGGAGCCCAGCAACCTCTGAAAGGCACAGTGACACCATCTATCAGCCACTCCCACCTCCTCCTCCTTCCAATCTTCCTCCACGTGTTCTTTTCATGCTTTGGAGCATCTCTGATTCACACAGTAATGTCTGCTTGACCTTGACTCTGTACATTAGATTTTCATCCCTTGTCTTGATTCCTCAACATCCTTTCTCAGGTCATTTCAGCTGTGCTTTCTGTTCTGTGCAGTGCCAGGACATGCAAATGCTTGATTGGTTTGGCACCATAATTGTGTAAGGTGGTTGCTCTTCAGTGACTGACAAAGAGGGAACAAATATCTCAGGGATAGGGTGGAAGCATTCAGAACTCCAGAGTTCCTGGAAACAGCCACAGTAAGGCCAAACAGTAAAATTTAATTCCCAGACATGTAGATATTTCACAGATAACCACAAGGACAATTTGCCTTCCCAAAGTCAGGAAGTCACATTACTTACAGCCTTTTTGACTGCTAGTTCCAGCCCTAATACTACAGTATTAGTAAACCAGGAGTATTTCATTGGTATAAAAGTAGTTCACAAACAGCTAGAGATTAGCTCATTTTCTCAACAATCTTTTTTAAATTCCTGCTTCTAACTGGCTGGGAGACTGCCACACAAGCAACAAGCACCTGCATTAATTCTTAGAATCAAAGAAGTGAAGCAATAAATATGCAGCAACAAAAACTGCTTGGTCAAAATCTGAGATCACAAACTTTGGGAGACCTTTTTGTACTTTCCCTGCATAGTTGGCTCCCTCCACAGCACAAAAAGGTGACACCATATCACTGTCCCTTTCCTACCCAGTCACTGGCCTTTAATGTGGCATTTCACAGTGCTTTCCCCCAATAACATCACTGTTTCTTAGTTTATAACCCCAAATATCTGTAATTTGTCAGTAATTCTACACTACCTGTTTGCAAGATTTGTTTTCTATTTTCCATATATGTTTAGTGACCAAAAAGATACCAGGTTGGCCACCAAGATACTCAGAGCCCACTGTGCCAGCCAGTCACAAAATAATGTTTTGGTGGTTTATTAGTTTATTCCCTAAATCAAAACTTATTTTCATTATCATACAAAGTTTCTGTTCCATATTGGTTCTGCAGCCATCAAGGAAACCAAATCTAAGCTAAATGAGTAATTGGATTTGACACAGCTGTCCTAATCCATTATATTGACATCAGTATTTTAGGGAAGAGATGCTTGTTAGGACAGTGAGTGACCTGAGCAGAATGTCTCCCTTAGATAATTAAATTTTGCCCATATAGATGATGTGAACCTGGGCAGGGTGTTTTCATGTTCCATCCTAAGGCAGCTGAGTACCTTGGTTGTATATTGTAACTATTCTTGCACAGATGAATAAGGATTTCATAATTCGATTTATAATGGAGGAAATCAGTCTGGTGTTAGAGACACTCACTGGTACTGCAGGATGTTATTGCTAAGGCAAGCCTGATAATTTTGCAGCACTACCAGTTGGGAAAGTATTTTCAATAAATATTTTAAAGTATTAAGTGTTATTCTAATGGACATAGAAGGGCCAAAGAGATCTCACCATCTCCTGTAAACCTTTCCAAATCTGCCCTCCCTTTTCCTCCCTCTAAGGTTGGTTTTACTGCTTAGGGGGACACAAGGTGATGCGTGAGCTGGACTGAGAGCAGGGTCTGGGAGATCAGACAAAGTTTGAGACAGGGAGTTTGCAGGGCCTTTAGTCAGTGCCCAGACTATCCGGCTGATTAAGTTTTGGTTTTTTTGAGAGAGATTGGATGGGTTTTTCACAGAGGAAATTTATTCAGTAAACTCTAACAGCCCCCTTGCAGAACCTGTCAAGTTCTCCTCTTATTCTTAGCAAAAAGTTCACTGCCATACATTCCACTTATAATTCTTCCCACATGCTCGTATACATTCTTTATCTCCCTTAAAATTCCTCACTTTCTTTCAGTTATTTCTTTATCACTCTAATTTCTACCTTAAATTTTAGAGCACAGACCTGGTTAGGCACATGGATATTCACTTAGCCTAAAACTAAGGAAATAAAAGTTCCAAAGACAGAAATGGATTTTATACCTATGGTTCTTCCAACTTTGAAATAGCTTCTAAAAAAAACCCTTAGAGCCATGATTAGAGAAGCGACTATGGAAAAAGTTTGTTAATTCAAGGGAAATCAAAATAATTTCAAAAGAAAGGTGTACACCAATTGATTTCTCATATTTTGAGCATAGAGCTCATTATTGGCCCTGCTGTACAACCCTGTTCTACAGTGATTTGCGGGATATAAAATCAGGAATTCTGTTTCTGTCTCTAGCATCCGCTGCCTGCATGGTCCCATACAAACAGCACAACCCCTTTGGCACATGAAAGCAAAACTGTACATTATGTGCACCTGAAAAGAAACAGCGGCTTAGTGGGATCTTTGCTGTTTATATAAGCATCTAAAAGAGAGAGGCAACACTCAGATTTTATTCCTTTTCTCATATATGCTGTTCTCCCTCATCAAACACTTCAAAAAACTGAAACTTTCTGTCTTCTAATGTAAATGGCTCCTACTGGGAAGCTACTTTTTCTAAATGTGTTCAAAACAGATCATTAGCAAGTTTGCAAAGGAAAACCTATGTAAAGTTTCAAGATTTTATTTCCCAAGAAAATATATTTTACTCTCTCATTCTCAATTGATATTTAAAAAAGAGCCTTTTTTTTTTTCATTCCACTTCCCTCCCCACAAAATAAATGTAATAAAAAAAAGAGAGAACAGTCAAGATCACAGAACAAACATATTCGTATCCTCAACTCAGACTAGAGACATCCTCCCTTGACTTCTAGTGTGGGACAGAGTTTTCCTGGAGTTAAATCCTAGACAGGCTACACCACAACCCTCCTGAGCTGGACCCTGACAACTGCAGGGCTTGAACATTCTAAATTTGTTACTTCAGAACACCAGCAAAATGGCAAAAGATGAATATTGACAACTGTAAACTGCAGGGCATGTGCCATTAACATTGCTTGGCTGTTTGATAGAAATGGCCAGGGGCACATTTTGTAGAAAAATAAACCTTTGCATCTTTTGGCACTTTTCCTGTTCTTTCCTATTTAGTACAAATTGACTTATTCCCTTGGTACACAAAAGGAATATTTTTTTGCATAATAAAAAAAACCCACTTGCATATTTCCTGTTGCTGGTTTGTGTGGGGTTTTTGTGTGTTTGTTTTTTAATGGTTTGGGGTTTTGTTTCATTCTCCCCCCCCCCACTAACAAAAAAGAATAACCTTAAATCAATCATAAATAAACCAGTGAAATGCAGGAAAATGTCCTATTCCCTTTCACTCCTGATTTTGGTAACATGAAGTTTAAGGCTAGGGCTGTTTTGGTGAAGTTAGAGTGAAAGTTATCCTGGTCTTCTTTAAAGCACAAAATAAATGAAGTTGCTATCAGTTTTAGAGTTGTACACAGACATTTATTTGATTCACACATCTAAGGTAGTCTTTTCTTGTGACAGATGGATTCAAACTCTAAACTTTCTATTATTCTGAGATGGCCCTTGCTATTGTGCAGCAGGCTGCACTTACAGCATCTATTACCACAAGATGCCTTTAACAAAATACATCCATCAAGAAAAAAGGGGCAGATCTGCACCAAAGGATTTCCAGGATGAGAATACAAGAGGCACCAGTATTCCAACAAGATTTGTTAGGTTCCTTGAAATATTTTTCTCTTCTTAAATATCTGTTTTTTATAAACCGGCTTTGCATTTTCATAGGTACTTCCACATCCCTTTGTAAAAACATGTCCTCTGATCTTACAATTATCTACCAAGTAGCTGATAATTTAAATGATAACTTTACAGATATTCTAATTCTTTAACCCCTTCTGACAGTCACAGAATCACAGAACGGTTCGTGAAGGGATCTGAAAGCCCATCCAGTCCCACCCCCCTGCCATGGGCAGGGACACCTTCCACTGTCCCAGGCTGCTCCAAGCCCTGTCCAGCCTGGCCCTGGGCACTGCCAGGGATCCAGGGGCAGCCACAGCTGCTCTGGCAGCCTGTGCCAGGGCCCCCCCACCCTCACAGGGAAAATTTTTTTTTCCAAATCAAATCTAAACCTCCTCTTTCTCAGTTTGACATCCAACGAGACAGCAGTGCAGAGACTGAAGGCTATGGATTAAGTTTTCTGTTGTACCTTTGCCACTCATGGTCTGCAAAGATACTGACTGGTGCAGTATTTACCTCCTCAGTTAATCCTGCTTCTCTTGGGAGTTTGTGTAGGAGTTACATGATCTGGCAGTTATATAATCTGGCAGCTACATTAACAAGTAAATAAGATGCTATACCCAGTTTAGTGCAAGAAAAAGTTTTTCACTTCCAAGTATCAAGATGGTCAGAACTGATTTACAGGAGGAATCAGGGTGGTTTGAAAGCCACAAAGTAAAACAAGGGAAGATAAAAAGTAGCCCATCCTCACTGGATTCCCTTATTTCACAGTGAGTCACCTGTGTCTCTCTGTTTCTGACCAATTTGATTCCTTCCTCATTTTTATACCTGTAACAACATTCTTTATCTTGCATCTTTGTCTGTCAAAGGCCAACCCCCAAACTAGATATTGTTTCCTTATCTCAGAAGCTCACCTCCCTGATATGCAACAGAGGAGGGGAAACAACATATTGTGTCACAGCCTGGCACTGAGCACTGCTCTCTTCAAAAGGAGCTGTCCAAGCTTGCTGTTTTTGCAAGTGTCTGCTCCAACCAGATATAAAAACGCAGACTGAAGTATGATATGAATATTAAAGTGACATAACCTTTACCTGGTTAATGCCATTATTTATTAAACTTTGGCAGACAAATTGATGCCAGGTTCAGGGATTGCTCGGACCAATCTGAGTGATACTCAGAGGCCAACAGAATCCAGTGAGGCTCAAGCTGTGTTGAGAAAATGGATGTCCAAGCATTCAGATGCACTGTGTGTGTCCAGGAAGACATAATGAAGAACTCCAGATAAGGCTCATCGGCACGGTAGCTCCCAAGAATGTTTTTCCTTTGTTTCCATAAGTCACCCTCACAGACAGAGGAAATGGGATACATTAGACAAGTCAGAAAAAGAGGTAGTAACTGAAATTTTGGTTAAGATCTGAGTCTACCATAGAAAAGCAACGTGGAAGTCTATGCTACACCCAGGAAAGAAACAAAAACAAGTTTCTGGCTTTTCAGATCCCAGTTCTCAAAGTTACAGTCAAGCCTTTCCCATGTTTTGCCCATCTGTCTAATGGGCTCTAAGCCTAGCCAGCACTGGAATGGAGTCAGTGTCATTATCCCCTTGCTGTAATTGGCATGGCAGGATGGAGCAGCATGTACAGCCTTCTCCTGGTGGGAGAGAAAGAGGGAAGCGAAGCCGAAGCAAGTGAGCCAGATGTCACAGAGACCCTAAGAAGTGTGCTGGCATCCAGAGGAGGAGTGAGCAAGCTGTCTGCTTTTGCTACACAGAAGCTGTTTCTCCCTGTCCTCCACTGGCTTTGTTTTTCC
Organism: Corvus kubaryi; assembly: GCF_017639235.1. Classification (NCBI taxonomy): domain Eukaryota; kingdom Metazoa; phylum Chordata; class Aves; order Passeriformes; family Corvidae; genus Corvus; species Corvus kubaryi. The sequence continues at coordinate 4,466,004 of NW_024581101.1, forward strand.
CAATGCCCGTGACTTTGTTCTTCTTGTTGGTTTTGTACTTCTGACCAAAGCCAGTGTATTTTCATAAGTGTGAGCATGAAACATTCCACTGGTGATGTCCCTTTCCCTTTTCATGTGCTAGACACTGATGTTAGCAGGAGATTGTGAGGGAACAAGATGGTTTAAATAGCAATACAGGAGCATGAAAGAAAGAACAGGGTTTAATAAAAAATGAACGACCACTTTTGTTTTGACAGCTTCTTCATCTCTGTCAGGCTTTCTTTGTTTTATGTCTCTAAGAAAGCCAGATCCCACTATAGCTGTAAGAGAAAACAATTCATACTTGGTCTTTAGACCAAAGAAACTGGTCCAAGAAGCACGAGGAAGAGATTATTTCAGTTTTGTGGGATGTAGTACAATAGGCCCTGATCTACAGTAGAACTTTGAAGGTTGAGTGTCCATGCTTGAATCAAACCATTTCCTAAGTTGGATGAATCTTGGGGCTGCAGTGTGCCTTGATCTGCGGCAACCACCTGGCTAAACCCACAGCTCTCCCAGACCTACTGCTGGTTTTTATCCTCCTCCCACTCCTTGATGCTGTCTAGGTAGGTCAGACTGCTTCCAGGAGCCCAGCCAGCATGGAGATGTAGGACACCACTAGAGCAGATCTGAGCTGACCTTAAAACAAACCCAACAAAACCCCCAAACAAAACAAAAGAAGAAATTTTATTGCAATTTCCTTGATAGTTCTGTATGAAACAGTGCTTTTGGTTTCTTCCTCTTTCAGATTTCAGTTCTAGTGTGTAACACCGAGAGTCTGTTTCAGATCTCAGCAGAAGTGTGACATCCACAAGCATTTAAACAATCCCAGAGTCCTCAGTCCAGAATTTACAGTGTTTCCATCAGCGTTTCTCCAGAATCAAAGGTGAAAGAGAATTAAATATGTTCCAGATGGAGTGGACTTTAGCTAAAGAGGAAAAGTCAGAAGCTTAAACCATATGATAGACCTAGAGGCAATTCCAAAGCTGCCAGGAGCTGCCTTTGGAGTCTGCCAAGGAGACAGATGCTCATGCCAACAGTGCAGAGATTGGCATCATTTATATCACATCGGCTCTCCTGCTGTCACAGTGCCACAGAGCAAAGCACCAAGTCAGACAGTTAATATTTAGAAAAGAGCAGTCACACTGCATACATTTAGATCATATATCCAGGAACAGTTTTCATATTCTATTTACCCTTTTGGATCTTAAGAATGAAAGCATGATCTTATCTTGTGCTCCTATAAAGCTCTTAATGAAAGCTTCATGTGCACAGCAAAGCAGAAAGTAAAACTAAACCTTCAGATTTTATACCTGTGCAAAACTTTGGGATGAGTAGTGATTATGTAAATGATATTAATGTGAAAATTAGATCTTCCACTTATAAATGAATTATTCACAGGAATGTGTTGGGGTTTTTTCCTCCTTGTTTTCACTTTACAAAATCTGAATAAAAAGGGCAAAACTGAAGAGTTATAAACGCACAATACTTACCTAAAAGCTGCTGTTCTTTTAGTGGATTCACACATTGTTCCTAACTTCATGCTCTGCCACTTGGAACATCTTTCTGTCTGAGAATGAGTTCTGCTCTGTGTGGAGCATCCAGTCTAACCTTAGGCATCCAGCAGCATACAACCGTACAGATGTATTACAGCAAATATTCACATTACACGCTGTGGCATGGCATTCGAACAAGTGCAAACTCTTGCATGGAATTTTGGACACAAACTGGTTCAAGCTTGCCTTGTTCAGAGATCACTGTGCTGAGACTTCAGGTTTGATCACGCCGTCTGTTGAGAGCTCCCAGTTTCATGGGTTTCTCTGAATATACCTAATCATCATCTAAATCCAGCTTTAGAGCAAAAGTTCTAAACAAAGTGGGGTGCAAATGCATGAAAATCATTGTCCTGGCACACAGTAAAACAGTGACTTCAAAAAAAGAGCACTGCAGCTCTGAAATACTTCCCTATCAGAAGGATTAACTTTGTTCTCTACAGAGACCACACCATAAAATGTGTTAAAATCTACCTCTCCCTGATTGAGAGCCCGAATAAACATTGACAATTATTTAACAGATGTTTAGGCAGCATGTTTACATATCCTGGGGACTGTGCCATCCAAATATTGTGATTTCATTAAGGAGCTTTGCCCTCAAGAAGCTCAGGGATTGAGACTTCTGAGGGCCCCAGAGCAACGTGATAATATTCCTGCCGTGTTACCTGGGTTTCACAAGGGGTTGATCTCAGGCAACCTTGCAGATGGTTTACAACTGCACAAGTCCTCAGCAACATGGCAAAGCAGTATGGTCCTGAGGAAAAAACATAAAAACAAATGTATCAGCTCTCTGTCAGACACTGCACAAACAGCAACAGCACAGGGTTGTTTATATGAGGACTTTCTGATGCATTTCCTTGGCTTTTTTTTCCCTAACCACCAAACACTCATTAGAAATCCTGTGTTCTCCATGCATCAGAAAAATCAGCATCTTCACACCAATGTGTTCTTGCTGAATGCTGGCATTCCCTTCACATGCCATGGAAAAATACAGGTTTGCTGCCAAGTTCTCCATCTCTTCCTGAGGAACTAACTGAAGCTAACCTGCTAACTTCCTAAAAAGCTCTAGCGAAGCATCTGCATCCCGCTTCCCTCATGGCCACACATTTTGCTCTTAAATCCCTGTACACTCTTGAGAGTCCTTTGATAGCATTTAAAATATGCATTTCAGTTCCTCAGGCAGATCAGCACAAGCTCTCAGAGTGAACTGTGACTGCAGAGCTGCGTGGCTGTGCAAGCTGGAGCCCAGATAAGGCCTTCCCAGGGTTTATCAACACTTGGGAGAGGCAAAGGAGTGGTTTCAAGAACTGCACTCAAGAATTGGGGAGGTCAGATAATCTTGAGCAAGGTATGTTTGGGATTAATATTTTTGGGATGAATAGCTCTCCTCATCTGCCAGCACAGATCTCACTTCAGACACAATATACGTCTCACTTTATATTAAAATATATATTCACTCAGTCTCAGCACTCAGATTTTTTCCCCTCGAGATATTCTTTACAGCATATGCACCATTCTGAATGCAAAAAGTATTTAAATCAAATATATATTTTGCGAACACTGTAAATGTATAAAATCTGGTTTTAATTACATATACATAACATACTTGAAAAGAATGTAACATTATATTTGCTTAATCCAATCAATTTATATTCAGCTCCTTTAATGCGGCAGAAGTTATAAATGAGTGGATTTAATCTCTCCAGAATGCACATTATCATTCTTTACAAATGGTACTGTCCTTAAAAACCACAATATTTTCTCCAGTACTAAATATGAAACTAATAGTTCTCTTTGCTAAAATTAACATCTGTTTTCTTCATGAAAGCAAACTAAAAAGCTTATTTGTGTTTCAGGAATTGTGTCTTTCTGCTCTCAATCACACCAGTGAAAGGAGACATTTGGCTGTCGCTTCAACTTTCTTATGTCTCACATCTAATTCTAAATTTTTCACCATTTGAAAAGTACAAGTACTACAAAAAAAAAAAAAAAAAACAAAACCAAAAACCACCAAGCAAGTGAAAAGCAGAGAGGATGCTATCCGTAATACCTGTGGTGTGGAACAGATCAGTGTCATGGAAATAAAGAAAAAAAAAAGATACTAAAAAGGCAATTCAGGTACTTCTGGGGTTTTTTCTGATTGCAAGGCTAAGAAAACATTAAATAAGACTGATTTAAATATAAAACAATACTTTTTTTTTCATTTTTCCTGTGGAACTAATTGCCATGTGGGCTAGAAATAAAAGTACGTGTGTGTTGAAACTGGATAGAAAACAATCAGAATGGAATGAATTACAAAGGTGTAAATTGATAGAAACTTCTGCAAAAAGATGTGACCCATCAGTCGCTGATCACAAAAGATTCCCATAAGTGCTATAGAGTATATTTATTCTGAAATACATAGAACTGGTCACTGCCAGACAAAGCACTGAAAGAGAAGCACTGCTGGTGGATGATTATGTTAATTTAAACTGATTTTGGGGTGGTAAGTGGAAGAAGAGTCAGTGAAAGTCACAACACCCTTTTTTCCATAAAGTCACAAATAATTTTCCTTTTGTCAATAGGTGACCCAGAGTATTTACAGTCCTTAAACAGCCCCACATTTCAGTCTGATCTGTAATTGACGATATCAAAAGAGGGAGTTTAAGGGAGGGGTTTGCCCAGTTTCGTTATTGAACCCTTTATCAGAGCAGCTTTATTCCCAAGTCTGCACTCCATGCACAAATTTTAGCTTTGCAATCACGACCTGGGTCATTGCTGGGGCAGGAAAAACATCTCCAGTGCTGTGACACGGCCTCTCCTCTCCTCTCAGTCAGCACCACAGGAGCACCCGGGCAAGGCTGCTTGGCTCCAGGGACTGGGACCTCCTTGCTCCTCTGCTCATCTCTCTGAGCAGGTATTGAGCACTCTGGGCAGACAGGCACTTGTGGAGAGTTCTTAATGAATGTCCACAGATAGGGCCCCGAGGTCACTCCAATCCAAGAGGTAAACAAGTCCAGAAAGTGAATTAAACATTATAGCCATTCCTACCTTCCTTCTTCTTCCCATTATCGCACAGATAAACAAGAGCAAAAACCTCTGACTGAGGCAGAGCCAAAGTTCCCTGAGATCATTCTCCTTTCTCCACGAGCAGCCACAAAGGGATGTCCTGTGATGAGGGGGAGCCAGGCCAAGCACACACAGCCCTTCCCTTCCAGGCACTCTTGGCCCCCAACCATTTCCAGCTCAGGAACTGGCTTGGCTCCACATTGTCTCTGATAACTGTCCCAGGACTTCCCGGGCATGACCTTGCCTGGCTGCTTCTGAGGCACTACAAACGTAGCCAGGAACTAGAAATGACAGCTTTTGTAGCTTCTGAGATTACAGCTATAAAGCATTTGAGTGTGAGTAAATCCTTGCCAAACTCTGACCCCTACCTAAGCAACAAGCATAAATAAGGTAGGTCCTGCTAGTCGGAAAAGTCTAAGTCTGGTGTTTCCTTATTTCATGTTCTCATTGCTCCTTGCACTGCACCTGAAGAACTGTGTCCTCAGGCAGACCAAGAGCCCTCATTCTGTTATATATAAATCAGAACAAACCAGATTTCCCAGATCTGCTTTTGTGCAATTATGATGCAGGACCTCTAAATTACAGACAATTTTCTCAAGTCTTAGGTTGCTGCTGCTCAATAAGAGGTTTAAACAGCATAACAGTGCACATGTAGTATAAATAAGTTACCATATTTAGAAGACGAAAGCCTTTGAGGAGATAATAGTTTAAAATACATATTTGAGGAAGATATTTACTACAACAACAAAGAACTTGTAGCTTGTTATTACTGGTGTGGGAGGTAATTAGAATTGAAGGGTATTTCTGCTGTTTTACTGAGGATAGTAAATTCTACACAAAGCTACAAAGTTTCAGTTGCCAAACTATTTGTACAACAAGATAATTTTTTAGGAATTCCTAGGAGGCAAAAAAAGAAAAAAACAAACAAAAAAAAAAAAAAAAAACAAAAACAAAAAAAAAAAAAAGAAAGGAGCTCAGACTGTCTAATCAAAATATGAGACTCCCAGCAGGAGAAGAAAACTTCAACCTTCCAGATATAAAACATATTACAAAGCATTCACACTTGAGCAATTGATAGGATGGTTTAGAGAGACAGCCATGCAGTCAGCACAATGGGTAACCCTGGGGAAAAGAAGTATATGAAATTTCTGTCCCTTGAGGTATTCATTTGCTGAGGCTGGAGGAGCAAAGATCCAGAGCTTCTGACCATTAAGACTTCCAAAAAAAAAATATTAGTTCATACAAAGAAAAGGTTTTAGTCAGTATTTCCTTATGAATTTTCAAAAGGAAAAATCTCATTTTTAATAATAGAACATACCAAGTTATTTTAATCGAGGTGTTACTGCACTCTGTTAGAAATCATGACTGATCTTTTCATTTGTAAAGTACAACATGGTTTTTCAGCAGATATTGGCAATTCTTTCGGGCCCAATGCAAAGACAAAAGCTTTTCTGTTGCCTCCACAGGTTTTGTATTAGGCCTTTAGTAAACTGAAATGAAACAAAATCCCAGAACACTCACACACGTTGCCATTTATCAAACAGCCAACAAAAACTGCAGCAGCAATCTGAGTCCCAGGCTTTCTGTCATTTCCAGAGAAATAACTTGCAAGTGGAATGCAGGATCAAATTCAAACACTCATTGTACAATAGAGGGAAGAAATATGACATAGCACTGGGCATGCTATGAGCAATAGGAATATTAACTGTGGTCAGACAGGGAAAGTGTGTAGCTCTCTTTCTATATAAAACCCTCAAGTGAACCAAAATACTTTCTGATGTCAGATGCTGGCAGCTGTATGACTGAAGTAGCTTTTTTTTCTTAATCTCAAGGTCAGCCAATACATTTTAAAATTTAAATAAAAATTCCCTTTTGCCAAAAAAGTTAAACCTCCTTATTCTAATTATTGGAGATATTCTCCTTCCATGCTGATGCACACATCATTCCCACTTCACTCCTGTAGGATTCTTGTCACCCACCTTTGATGGAAGAAAGGGAAGGAATGTAAGAATTTAAGAACAGATGCAAACCACAAGCAGGTCCCTGTGGGAAAGTCTGAACACTTGAAGAAAGAAATATGCAGAGACATGCAAATTTTCTCCGTTTGAAGAAGAATTTAGGATTTAGGAATGAAGACCAGATGCTACTCAGTCAGGATTCCTAAACTTTCATTAGGAGTTAAAACTTTGAAAAGAACCCTGTTTCAACTTTTAATTAGGGATGGTTCCACTGGTCCCCTGTATTTGAAACTCATTAGATAAATTATTTAATAGTGCCCAAAGACAGAAAATGAAAGATTATTGTTATTACAGCAACTGGCACAGAAAAAGGGATACACATACCCACATCAGCCAGTCTGGATCGGGGTCAAATCACTGAAGTTGTACTCAATATTATTGGGAAGTATATAATAGAGTAGTAAATACCTGCCCTAAAACAAAGATTTTCCTTACCTAGGTTTTCAACCCTTTTAAAATTATATTGCTTAAAAGCATCAGGCTATTTGGATTCTCACAAGAGCAAAAATCTCTTCATCTAGGATAGTTTAAAGAAGATGATAAAAAGTTCTTAATAGTTTTTGTCTGCTCATATCTTCATTTTTACTCTAATAAAATATTTAACCAAAGAAATTCAATAACTCCACATAGTACACGCCCTAGAGAAATCACTGGAAACAAATATCACTTCATTTCTGTTGTACAGTATTTGTAAGATTAATTAAGATTAAAATTTAGGATGAAATGCTTCCAGCTAGTTTATTTTTCTCCCCACATACTATGATTTCTACATTATGATTAAAGTCCTTTTGCCATCCTTTAAAGCTGAAGCCTGGGAGAAGCTATTCTCTGACTCTGAGTTTATGAATCCAAAATAATGAAATCATGTCTTTTCTTGTTTTAAAGCCTGCTTGATCTCTGAGGATGGGAAAGGAAAATCAGTGGGCCTTTACTGTACAGCTTTCAAAAGAAGACACAGAAAGTGAGAGATCAGATGCTTGATAACTGGAGGATTGCCAGGGAAGCATCCATATGGCTCTCCAGATAATGTATGAGTGCCATGGAAGTTTTTCTTTGATTGGAAAGCCGACAGTTTCAGATGCTGCCCTCGCTCCCTGGAACTTGCATTAATAAGACTGAAATCAGAACAAGTTTCCTGTGCAAAACACATCCTCATTTGGCCACGAGATCACAACCTTCATCAGCGTTTTCCAGGCTCTTCACAAGTCAAGAAATTCATCTTGCTGTAGGAATAAGCTGTCCCTGGAAAGGCCACAGCACGGAAGCAAGGAAGGTTTGACTCTGCTAAATGTGATGGAAATATGTTCAGGTTTAAGCACTGGTTCTACAGCGAGGTGTTTGTTTCCTGCAGCTGTTTGCAGCACGGGCCAATATCAATTTATTTTAGGAGTCCCTTGGGTCTTAAATGACAGATCAAATGCATTGTTCAATTTTGCAAGTGAAAACGGGCCCAGTCTGACCCTATTTTGTTTGTGTCACAAGAGCATGAGGGATGTCAGTGGGATTTGGGAGTGTTTATATCCCTGGAAATCCCCGTGCAGGAACTTCAGGTGAAAGGAGGAATATGTTTGAGGAAGGTGAGGGGATCTTGGCATTACTGTTCATCCTGATGGTGGGATCAAATCTGTTTGTGGATATCTTTTAAGAGCTCTAATGTCCAAGCTGTTAGCTTGCTTCGACATTGGGCTTCGGTGAGATTGTTTTACAGCTGCTCAGGAGGGCAAAGAGCTGATTTCCCACATCTTAAAAACTCCTAATTTCCGGAATGAACATACTATTTACTAGATAACACTTTCATGCCTGCATTTTTAAGCTGAATACCATTTTTTACTACCCAGACCTCTATCCATACATACAGATGTCCCAGAAGTAGAGACAGTAGCAAAGATTATTTGCATTTCAGGCATTTTTTTGAGATTATAGGAGTAAGAATGCAATACCTTATTCCAAACAAAGAGTTTAAATGTGATTAAGTGGAAAATTAATGAATATAGCAGCATCCAGGTGACATATTGACTTAAAATTCAGCCCTTTTAGAGATCATGTTTGAAAAATTAAATCTCTGCTACCTCTAGCTGACTAAGTTTATGATTTTTCTTTGGTCTATGCTTTAGATTCAGATGGTGTATCAAATACAATTCATCTTTTTTAAAAATCCAATCATTTTTGTTAGAAACAAATCCAATTTTTTTATTAATCTCTCAAATATGTCAAATGGATTTTTAATTGAGAAGTAATTGCATTTTGCCTTATACAGTCATTGCTGATTTCATAAGCTTATCATCAATCCTGTGGTGATTTCTCACCTGATAAAGAAATAACGTTATCTAATTAATCACATTTTGTAATAACAAATCTCCTAGTTAGAGGTACAACGATTAGATTTGGGAAATGCCAGGAAAACAAGAAAATTATTCCCCAAGGTAGAGGGATTGTAGGTTCTACTTGAAAGGAAGACACACAGTTTGCAAAGTTGATTAATTAGTTTTAAGAGGATCTCAAAAAGCTCAGTACTTTGAAGTCTGCAATCAGTTTGGAAAGAAAAATATATCTGTGCTACAAAGATACCTTGTACCAACTTTCAAAATATTATCTGTGGCAAAACACAGCATTTGCTTTGCTATATGAAAAACCTGTTTTCACTTTTGGAGACACAGTATGATAAATTTTGGCAAGCTGAGTGATTTCCTGTCTCTGATGCATTTGGCAAGGCAGAAATGCTAAATAAGAAGCTTGCCTTGAATTTACATCCTCCCTCCACACAGTTTCAGCTGCAGCAGCTGAGAGTAAAGGAGATGCTGGTTCAAGTGAGAAGTCTTTTTGGACAAGAGTCTGCAATGAATCACACTTAAAATACGTGGTCACTCTCCACCATGTGCATATTTTTATCGTTCCTATTAGACAGCCAAAAAATTTTAAAAATCTCTATAGAGCTCATTTTGAGACCTGTGGCAGAGATGAATAGAGAGTTGAAATGAATGATTTGAAGCTGACAACCTCAGCAAACTGCGCTTCAGAGCAACTGTGAGCAACACAGCTGTGGCATCATGCTGAAAATATCCCCCCATCTGAACATATGTACAAACCTCGAGGAGGAACGATGTCCTGGGGGGAAAAGACAGGAAAAGAACACTGAATTCTGACAGGGTATCTGAAAAGTCTTTTCAGTATAGAAGATCAAGAATCCTCCTCTAAAGAAGCAAAAATAGAGTCACAGACAGAGTAGAGGCTGATTTCACGAAGCTGTTTTGAACTTCTATTTCCCCTTTCTAAGGGTACAATTTGAATAAAAACAACTTTTCTGCCTAAATCAATCAAATAAAATACTAAATGTACACGAAGAAGATTTCAAATGAGTATCTAGAAGAGCAATAAAACTTTATGGATCAATAGTCTTCTATCATTTGCCTATTGGAAAAGGTCTTTGATAAAAGGACTCCTTATTTTGCCCAGCAGCTGCCCTGTGAGTTGAGTTGTTCAGCAGTAACCACATGAAAAGAAAATGAGATTGCAACTTATTTTTACTTGTTTAGTACCTTTTCAAAGATCTACCCTTCTCCCTAATATGACATCTAGTTAATTGAAGAATAATAAGCAGCAGCCTGAATTCCTTAGACTATTATTAATTTTGTTTTTCTCTGCTGCTATTTGGAAATCTGCCTTTTCTCACTTCCAGAATTCTCCAAATTTTTTTTACTTCTTCAACTCTTTCAATGCAAGGCACATCAGCCCATCTTGACAAGCTGACCTTCCCTCAGAATGCAGGACCCTGCTCTTAGGGGATACAGCAAGGCTGTACCATTTATGTGCTGTACCTCTGGAATTTCATAGCCTACAAAACTTTCCTTGCCTGCTCTCAGGATTAAGCCCTCCTTAGCAGGAATTGCACAGATCTTCCTCATACACCACCATCAAAATGTCCACTACTGAAAACAATTTTCATCATCAGCCAAATGTCAATCAATAGGAAATGGACATAATAGATAATTCCAGTTATAGAAGTTCTAGAGTCAGCACGGCCCTCGATTCCAAAACTGCCTTTGGGTACTTTGTTTCTACACTAATGAAGCTCTCAAACCAATAATTTCATCCAAGAACTCATCATGTTTTTCCAAAATCCATTTCTGACTGTTTAATCCTAAACATATTTTTCTTTCAACCTCTTCCATTTCGAGGGCAAACTCCTTAGCGAGATCATAGAATTGTTTATAGTTCTAATGTTAATTAATTCAATAGATTGTCAAATACACATGCAAAGTAAAATTCTTCCCTTAAATGAAGTCTGGGACTTTGTAGCTCACCACTGAGTGGAGGCCAAGACTGTCAGTCACAAAACTCCTTCTGGCCTCTCTTCTATGCCTAGAAGAATTCTCCCAAGGCAGAATAAATGTTGCCATTAACACTCCCAGGCAGGTGCCCATGGATTTGAGAGGCTCCATAACTATCTTATATTACAAAGCCTCACAAGGTTTCTTCTTTGTCCTCTGAAATTTACTCTTTCTTTAAACTAAAGATAGACTTGTCATTATAAAACATCTTCCTCTTACCCCTCCAAGTCATTCCTTAGTCTACAAGACACTATTAAAAATCTGTGCAATTTGAAATATGACAGCAGCTTTCATATTTTGGAGGAAAAACAAGAAAAATAATTTTTATAGAAATTCTTCAAAATACTAAATTTGCTTTTTATACATTATAACTTGACTGGATTTAAAGTCCTAATATATCAATTCTCTAAACAAAGCTGGCCTTAAATAAAACTTTTCCTCTGCTTTGCAACACAGTTTTAAAGAAAATCATCTTTTCACTACTTGTCACAGGGAGGGTTTATCTGTGAAATATTTATTCCTTTTCTTCCTGATTATTTCACTATCCCTAAAAAGAAGTATTCATGCAACATTATTTCAGTTAATGTAATCTGCAAATTCCTGCTATATTTCATTCCACCAAGTAAACATTCCTTGACTTTCCCTCTCGTGTCACACACTCCAGCAGCTGTGCCCTTGATGAATCTGGATATAAATTACTTATGATATGTTAGCATTCATCATATCTGCTAATTTTAAACTTTCTCTTCTCAATTCAAACAACTCTGCATTCAGCTATTCCTGATACCCATTTATTGGCAAATACAGTAGTCCCTGGCAGCTGGCAGTAGGAATTATACCTATTTATCCTGGGAATGGAAGAGTGGTTGAAAAGCAGACAGAGATGACAGAGGTGACTGTGAGAACTGTAATAAGGGCTCGAATTTCTGGACAATTAATCAATTTATGTTGCTGTTAGGCAGCAGAGTCTTAATAAATGTATTTTTCTAAACTTAGAAAAATAAAAGGCAGCTCTCAGGTTCTCCATACACACAGCTAATCCTGGTGCTCCTGCTGTTTAACAGCCAGGCTTGTGCTTTAAATGCTCTTCTCAATGACCTCCCACCCTCTCTGCTACTACAGTCACAGGCACTGCACTCACCCCTCAGCTGAAACGATTGAACATCAGGTGTGAGGTCCTGGCTGAAAACAGAAGGGAATCATCTCCATCCAGGATTGCCAGTCTGCTCCAAGTTCTCCTGGGTGCCAACACCTGTTTTAATAATAAATAGAGAACATTTCTTGTTTACTAAATGTTTAATATGGACTGACTGCTCAAAGGTGCTACCTCGTAAAACCATCTGCTTTCACAAATATCAGGGTTTAAAAAAATACTTATTTTAATATTTGGGTAAGGATATAATGAAAGTTCCTGAGCTTGGCCACAGATGCACCTGCAAAAGTTCATGAAAGTATTGAAGGTTCCAAATTCATTTCTTTTACTGGCATGGCAGAGAGTTATGATGGCACAGGGTAGGAAGGCTTGCTTATGTGGATTTGGGGCTTTCCCCATATTCAGTGAAGGGGCAGAGAAGTTCTGGAGATGCAAGTTATTATTTTCTAGATCTGCAGCAATTAAACTAAGATCAACTGGACCAAAATTGAGGTTTTATGGCTCCATTTTGCTTCCGAAATGAAAGTTTTCTGCAAGGAATTGGCCAGAATGATTGTTGGGAGTTTTTTAAAATAAAAAACCAAAATGTTTCTAAAGACTATCAGCCCTCTTCAATACACTTCTCTACACCTTATTCTACTATTCTTACTACTTATGAGTTTGTACATGCAAAACATTTCACTGTTCAAAATGGAAATTAACTATATCTATGAGGGAAAAAAAAATATTACTGATTAGTGTGCTGGAAATACTGAAATTTTAGAATCAACAATCTACTACTCAAGCTGAGGTATAGTGCAGAAACATAAAAAGGGTTTTTATTTTTTTCTTTTTATTCTATCCTACCAGAAGCAGTGAAAATGAGCTGCATCATATACTAGGGCCTGCAATCGCCCTGCAGCTGCCACAGATATATAAATATAAAAATATATTTATATATAGATATATAGATATATAAATATATAAATAATATATAAATATATAGATATACAGATATATAAATATATAGATATATAAATATATAAATATAAATATATGTATATATATAGGTCCAAAGAAAAAGTTCCAGCTGTAAAAATAGTTTGTTATTACACCTCATCCACAAAAAACCCAACAAAAACCCACTTAATTTCTGAATGCTGGCTCTTTCTTGATGAGTGCTAAATCTGAATATAACAAACAGGCCTCGTAACTGCCACAATTTTGTTCCAATAAATCCAACTCAGGGCAAAGGCTCCTGGCATATGTTAATGCAGAGTGTTGCAGGCAGATGTAAGCATGCTCTGAGCCTGAAAAGAAGCCTCTGTGACTGCAGTGGCATGATGTGGTGCCTACATTAATAAACCCTGCTGAGAGGCAGCTTTATTTGTGCAGACTTGCTGCTGTGCTAACACACTTGCAGTTTTCTCTCAGCTCAGAGCTCACACAGAATAATCCCAGCTGTATGGCATAAACACACCACTGGTTTAAATTCACAAAGAAAAAAAAAACCAAAAAGCTCCACGTTTTTATATCCATGATGTACTAGAACCTGTAATCAGCTTGGAGAAGTTGTATAATTCCACCGAGCAAGTGCTAGAAATGGAATCATTTTGGTACTTTAGAAAACGTATCGACCTGAGATACCCAACCATAGCAAAGCAGATCTGTCTCCAGCCTTTATCTTGCTGCATTTTATCTGAGTATTATTATCTTCCTAATTATTAAAAAACAACCCAGTTTTCATTTTAGCATAATATTGAGAATGAGGCATAGTTAAATATTCTGATAGACCACATCAAATGTATTTCATAATTAGCGCTGATCACTTTTCCAAACTTGCAGTAGATGTTGTTCTTAGGAAGTTGGCTCATTGCAATCAGAAATTGTTATGCATATCCACAGAGAAGCACATCCTCATTTAGATAATGATTTAAGAAAGATCTACTTTATTTTGACCAGAAAACAACCCCACTAAGCAAATCCCAAACCTCACCAGATTGCACTTCCTTCTCTCCATAGCCCAGCTTCAAATTTTCACCCATTATGTGATTTACATTCTAGAAGAGGGATAAGCCAGCTCACTCTTGCCTCCAAACTGCCCAATAGGATGGTTTGGGGCTTGTTTCCTTTGTACAATAACTTGTTTCATGCGATCAGGACTCTCTTAACACTCTCTTGCAAGCAGAGGCCTTGCAATATGGCAAAATTATGGATTGCATGGAAGTAAAACAAACCCGAACCCACACAATGTCCAAAACCCACAGAAGGGAGGCTCTTAGCTCTCTCTGTAATATTTTCACTCTGAATTAATAGCCTCCCTAGAGAAAGAAATGCTAATCCAGCCATAAGATAGAATTTAACGTGTGGAAAACATGTTATGGATTGATTTACTCAATCATTCATTGTGTGCTAATTAAAACCAGGTTTTCCTGTTTAATTATTGGTCTCCAATGACAATAGATGAAGACAAGGCTGTTTCTCCAGGAGCTGACGTTCTTTTGGCAGCACTGAAAGCTGCCATAGACCCCGTGCTTTCGATTTTCCTTCAAAATTATGCTGGAAGAAGCACTTCTGCAATGCCTTGGGAAAAAATAAAATAAAAGTAGTGAACATCTGCTGATATTGATTGTGAGAATCTGAAACTTTATGAAACCATAGATGGGATGCATTTGACAAGCATTTTTCTGGAACATTTTCAGACTTAAGCAAACAACATCTGTTAATATTGATTTTTGGGTTACACTGAAACTTTCAGAAGAATTACAATCAGTGGGTGATTGAAAAGTGTTGTGATATATGTTAGAAGATCAAACAGGAAACAAAGGTTTAAAGGGTCTGCTTCTCTTTGGCTTCATTAATAATCTATGATCCCTCCCCTTTAGAAGAAAATAAAAAGAATAAAGGCGAGGAAAAAACATTTGCTTTATTTCACACACTGAAAGATCAGAGAAGAAAATTAACATTTATGAAAGTTGGTGAGAATGTCTGAGGCAAAGTGTTTCAGTTCTACAGTTGGCACAAACCTTTCCAAAGCTACATTGTAATAAAAATAACTGAATAAGTCCATGGAAGAGAAATCACCGTGACAGATTAAGAAGTCTGTTTAAAAAAAAGAAAACAACTTTAAAAAAAATAAACAAATATTTCCCTGGTAGTCTACAGTTAAGCTTTTGAAACACTAATAAACCAAAGTTTTACATGCACAAATTGTAACAAGAAGGTTTTGAATTCCCTTTGCTGGTGAACATTCCAGATGTGGTTTATTGATGCCAAAGGTGTTTTTGTGCTTGAACTTTATCATTTTCCTGTTCAAAGGGCATTTTCCTTAAAAAGTGGACTTTTAGAAACATAATCAATTTATTCAACATTCTTTGATATGGTAAATGATCCATTACAATTAAAGTGCTCACTGAAATATCAAATTTTTTTTTTCTTATCTTACTTTTATAGTTCTTAACAAACTCCAGTTCTGCAGCAACTGGGCAGTCAAGTATGTTGCATTTTATGTGATATTAGAATATACAAAACACTGTGGCACAGAAAATATTATGGGAAATAGATCCATTGAGTACAAATTAATAAAAAAGAACATGGGTTTGAAGAAACTCTTTTCTGATGCATCTGGGCTTGGCAGTAATTAAATAGAATTAAATCTCCTTCCAATGACTAAGGAAAGAATCACGTGGAACAATGGATTCTGCTGCCTTCCTCCTACATCTGTCCCAGTCCCAGATTAGACCTGGGTATGAGCAGATAAAGATATTAATGAATCAGCTTCAGCCAGAGGTCATACAACTCACGTCTGCTTTCAGGCTCTGGCAAAAGGCATCTCAACACCTGCCTGAAAAAATAAGTCATTTATTCACAGAAAACATTTCAGGGGACAGAGTATTCTATTTTTTAAATGTGCTCTTTCAGATTTATGCTGCTTCTCTGTCCTACAGAAATTCTGTTTGTACTTGAGGGATTTCTTGAAGTCAAATCCCAAGCATATGGAGGGAGCAGTCGGTTCTATTTATCTTTCACACCGTATGAAGCACCACCAGCCAGTCCAGTGTCTTGCTGGTGAATCTAAGCAAGACATGGGGAATGTTGGTAGTCAGGAAGAATCACTTGACAGCCCCATGTGCTTCCTTCAGTGGAGAACATCTGTTTGTAAACCACCAAACTACCAGGAAAAAATTCAGGATTTCTTGTTGTTGATATTTTCCATGATTCTTGGACTATTCTGTGTGTGCATACATATATATATATATAGATACACACATATATGAACAGACACTCTCTGTGTATTCAAATATGTCCATCTTGTCCCAATCAGACTTTTCCAAGTCCTGAACATTTTATTACATGTAATTTATAACACCTTCATTGTTTAGAACTTAATTTTCCCCAGACAGGACCTAATGTAAAACAAGGTTCATCAACCCTTTGTGTGTTACCAAAGAGGCTCATACCAGGAGTGACAGAGAATTACAGGAGGACGGAAAATTGAAATTTGTATTTTATGGGGAAACCTTCATTGCCTCCCCTAAAGACATTTGAAAGGGCTAATTTGTGTAAAAAAATTCAGAACTAAGGTCTGGCATTGAATGCTGGAAGATTCTGAGGAAACGGAGGCAAGGAACATCTAAGAGACATAAAAAAGAAGTGGAAGTTCCTAAATATTTGTGGAAAGGCTTCCATGGTTCACAGTTCAGAGCAGCTCTGGCCATAGCCCAGGGCGTTTCTGAGGATCTGAACCAGAGTCAACACAGTGCCCACCATCCTTCTGCTCTTCCAACAAGACATCAATCTGGGACCAAAGAGAATTCCTATTTTATAAGCCTAACTTAACAATGCAGCTCTTGCACAAGTTAAGTGCTTTCATGTGGAGTGTGTTGTAATAAAACACGAGACACACAAAAAGAAAAAGCACATTCCCTCACGACTGCATTTTGCCCCCTGCTCACTGTTCAGTGAGAACACAACAAGGCCAGGAATATTCCAAAGACAGAAAAAACAGGAAGAAGATTCCCACCCACTGGCTAAAGCACAATGCACAGCAATGCCCTCTAAATATTATATATATTTTACATATGTAGATATATATATGTATATGCTCACGTTTCTATACACCCCATATGAACCTACATATATATATATAAAGCCCTATAAATATATGCACACACATTTTCAGACAGGAAGAACATACCATGCTGTGGAACGAAAATAAAATGAGAGAATCAAGTAAACACTCTGTGAGGTGACACTTTGTGCCTCCCTCTCATCCTTGGTTCCAAGCACAGTGACCTATTGGTCCAGACACCATAAAAATTGAAGGATACAGCCATGGAACACAAAAACATTCCCTGTTTGATCTTCTGCTTCTAATGCATGGGATTCATGCATTTTAAAAAGCAGAATTAATACTAATCACTGTGGCAGAACTGGGGCTGCCTTTTTGAGCTAAAGTTCACACGATTCAAAGCTGACCTTCAGAATTTCACATTCTGCCTTTCCACTGTGGATCTGATCTCAAGGAAAGGACATCTTTCCTTAGTAGAAAACTTAATCAAACCGAAGCCAAGAAGAATGCTTGTTTACTTAAACTGCTGCAAGATTTTTAATTACATTTGTTTAGCCTTTTATGGAAATGAATGGAACAATGTAGTCTAAAAAAATAGGACTTCAAACTGTTTTGTGCACTTTGTATTAAAGGGCTTCCTCTTTGGCTCAAGAACTGTTGGAAGCCTTACTTCATAAGGCTTCTTAGAGAGTAATTAAAATACTTCTTGTCACTACTTTTATCTTTCCTAACTGCTCAAAGTGATTAAATAAAGACACTGAGTAGTTGGTACAAACATTTTTAACGTCAGCACAGGGAATGTTCAGCCATGTGCCTTTTCCAAAAGCCATGCACAAACGCCTTTTTTCCTCAGACAGGCTAAAAAGCTGTTCAGAGCAAAGTGTTTTGCATTTTTTCCCCCTTACATTATTATTTTAAAACACTAAGTTACATAACCATTCTGAGCTGTCCACACAGAGATGTATTTTAAGAGCTTTACCAATCATTAGTTATAACTAATGTCTTATACCAAAATTCATACATTGCTTGACCTGCTCTCAAATTTGTACAAAATTGGCCAGCCCCTGAAAAGTTATGTTTTTTTGACACCAACCAGTGTTTAGCTGGGTAGGGAGGAGTGTGTAATTGAATTTGTCCCATAATAACTTAATGTTTTGCCTTATATTCTTTTAATGAAGAAACAAGTAACATCAGATTGCCATTTATTTACTGAGTGCCCAAGCACCCAGAGTAAAATCAATGGGGTAAGAAGGAAAGATTGATCTTCTTTAAGGAGGGAAGTTAGTTGTAATTCCTATTGCCCATTAAGGATTAATTCTGGGATTCCCATTTTCCTTAAAAAGCCCCAAAAACTTACAGAGCTCTGAACCTTATGGCCTCGACAAAATGTGAATCTTCATTCCAAACACTTTTCTAGAAGAGCTTAATAACTGCTGAGGTTGAAACATTTAATGATGGGGTTATCAATATTGGTTAGGGGATAAACTAAAGGGAAAATTACCGGTGGTAGAAAAGGTCAAGAAACTCCTTCAGGTGTTGTGGAATGAAGAACTTTATTTTATTATAAGCTTGTTTTAGTTGAATTTATTAGATTATATAGTACAATCAAAGAGAAGGTAAAAGCATTATCTAAATTACTACTGCTGCCATCTTTTAATCAAAGATTTTCGCTTACTCACCTGAAACTTCAGGCTTTCAGTCAGAGAATATTTGAATTAGTGAGTTTGTCCTACCTGGCATGAAGACAAATGCTGGTAACTCAGTCCTTCCCCTGGTCCTTCGCATGGCTCTACCCAAAAGTTAAGCAGGAGAAATGCAAGTGGCATTTAGATTCCTGCTGAGGGCACTGTGTTATCTGTCACCGAGATTAATGCAGCCTGCACGAGACATTGTGGTGGCTGGCACCTGAGATTTATAGAGTGTGTTTAATGAAGATATACACTGGGTTTAAATGTTCCTGGACACTGCTTCCCCTGCTCCTCTCTCTGTTTTCCCAGAAAGTACAGTTTGACAATTATTTGGAACAGATACATCTATCAGAAAAAAAAATTTTAAAAATTAAAAAATGAGCCACATGCCTTTCTGCCTATTCCAAATATTTTCCATGAATGCTGACATCTGCATGCAAGTATAGGTACCCACAGTATTGTTTTGAATTCCACAGAATCTCCCTCCATATTCTCTTCAAGGAATATTGTAAAAATCCTCACTGATTAAGCTCAGCAAGACCCTGCTTTCAATTGGGAGATGTCTGGCAGTTTGCAGCAAGGGGACTCTGTAACCTCACAGTTATTTGATCATTTCCCTGCAGCTTCTTGGTGTCACCGGGCAGAGTTCTACTGAGCTGTGTCAAAAATAGCCTGGAGATGTCCCATCAAACAGTCTGAAGTAACAAATTCCCACTGGCAAGTATCTGGGTGTTTCATGGACTCAAAAAAACCATGGAATAGCTTGTACCTTGAGTTCAGCATACGTGGAAAAGGTAAAGGTATAAAGAGTCTGTGTGTGAGATGTGCTCTGCCTAAGAAAGCCTCAAGATCTCAAGGTGCTAAATAATAAAACACTGCTCATTAATATCCCTTGATAAATGTGCGAAATAATTCCCATCAAATGGAAAAAAATTCCCCTCAGAAGCGCTGCAAGCCATTGCTTCAAGTTCGCTGCAATTTCAGGCATGTGCCACCTGACACATTCATTTCTTCTTCCACTTTGCATAAGAACAAGAAATAAAATCTTTTTAAAAACCTCTAAAAATCAACAGAGAAGTGGGTTAATCCACTGATGTGTCTCTATTGCAGCTCTGGAAGGCAGTGTCTTTATATTCAAACTTTGGAAAAGTACAGCAAGAATGAACTCCATATACTAGAAATTAAATAAAAGAATAATACTTTGCTATTCTTTAACTGCTGCTGAATAAAATTCTCAGAAGGCCTTATGAATACTATTTGTGTCTTACAATATCCTTGATTTCTCTCATTTTTCTGCTGAATGTGAAATAAAGAGGCCAAACGTTATTGTCCAGAGTTTTACGTTTAAGTACTTCCTAAGTGACTTGGGTTTTAAAAATGTTGAACTGCAAAGGGATGCTGAGCACAGGTCTGGGCAGTTTAACTTAATTTTACGTTATTCAAACAGTTTTCAAGTCATTAAATCATATTTTTTAACAAGCTCATTGTGGTTTCCCAGTTCTTCTCAATACACCCATTCTTCTCTCTAAATACAGGTTTCCTTTCTCCACTCAAGATGTCTTTGTTCAACATTTCACCAAAGTGTGATTTTGCCAAAACCAAAGAAACTGATTTCATCAAATATTTTTCTAGTCAGGTCTGGTTTGTGCTACTACATGTTTCTTTCATAACTGTTCATCCAGTGTTATTGTCATGTCCAACAATGCTCAGATAAGCCTATTTCTCCTAAAGCATTTTCTCACTAAAACACCCCTATCTAAGAAGACTTGGTGTTGGAAACTCCTTTTGAGTATAATTGTCATTTAATTGTTTAATGTGGTAATTTTACCATCCCCGTTCCAAACCCTCTCAGCGCCCATCACCAAGTGATTTTTATTTTGAAAACTGAGGCATCAGATCAACTTTCAATGGATTCTTTTATCCTTTTTCTCTTCCTGATTATCCTTGACTGCTGAACTTGGATATTTTTGTTGGTAACTAAGCATTTGCAAAGGACAAATCACTTAGGAAATGTAAAGAGATGATAAACAAGGGGCAGTGTCAATTTTAACAGAAAAAAAGAAGCAAATGCAATTGACCAAATACAGAGCAGCTCCAACAAAAGCTTTTTGTTATACCTGGGTGACACGTGAAGAACATTTGATCAGCTGTCAGAAATGGGCTTTAAGATTTAAATCCTGTATCTTTTTTGACCGCTATAAAATCTTCCAGGCTGGTTTTTCTTTTCTTTTCTAAGAGATGAGCACAGAATAAATATCTTTCAAAGACCTTTGAAAAAAACCACCCTTGCAGAAAACAGCAAATTGTGTCCTCTCCAGCCTAGAATCTTCTTAAAGCCTTTCCTGTTGCTTTTGTGCTTGAAGGGAGTTATGGTCATTTCTATAAAGGAGAATGAAAATTAATGTTCTTATTAAACTATATTGAACTTGCCTAATAAACAATTTATTTTATTCACCGCTATGAAAATGACAACATTTTGTTCAGTGTAGCATAACTGAAAAACTGTTCCACCAGGTTTTTTAATTTTTGTTTTTTGGATAATTAACATGGAATCCTATTTACCTTTAACTTGTCAATGCTCCTCTCTTTAGTGAAGCTACTACTTTCAAATATCAGGAACATTTTTATCAAAACATATAGACATTGTGAAAAAAATAAAGACTGGTATATTTTGAGGATGATATCAATCAGCAAAAATTCCTTATTCCTTCTCTGAAATTTAGAATTAAATTTACCTGCCTATCACTGGTTAATTTTTGTTTTATTTACTAACAGCAATGTTATTTTCTAGAATCTGACGTATTTTATTTTTAATGTAGGTGGTAAAACGGGTGTGTTACTTTGCATTAGGTATGCATGATGCATTTGGCTCACTTGTCTAAGCTGTGCTTTGGTTCAGTTTATTTTTTTAATGTAAAATGGCATTTTGAAGACTAATAAATGTGATCAAATTTGAGGTGCTTAATCACATTTAAAAATCCCTCAGTGCCATATTAACATCTTAGTAATTCATAAAATACTTTTTAGGTTTTAGGAAAGCAATTGCATTTTAATCAAGGGTTGAATAAAGCTAAAAGAGATGGAGGGGAAGAGATTCCCTTCTTCACAGATCTCTCAAGATGCACTTTTTCTCTTCCAGTTTGAACTTCCCACCTCTTAGGTTTTTTCTACTCAAGACTTGTTTCTCATGCCATAGTACCAGGATTAGTTAAATCTGGAAGATTCTCACTCATTAAAACTGTCTGAATGTGTGTGTGTCAGATGAGGGCAGATGAGAAGGAAACTAAGATCAGAGAAAAATTTTATGGGATTTGTGGTTTGAAGTCTTTGTTATAATACTTTATATTACATCATTATTTTATATTTTCCTTTATATTGCTTTAACTCCTGCCATTGCCAAAAGTCCACAATTGGTGAGGAAAGCCTACTGGCCAAATCATTCATTATCTACCAAACCTAGCAATTAACAGGAATAATTAATTCCCTGCTGAATGCTTTAAGTAGGAGGGGAACATATGGAGCTGGTATTTCCTATTTCAAATATTGATCCACTCACTGAGCCTATAACTATAAGCAAATAGTTATGCAGAAACCATAAGCATTATCTATATTTCAGCTGTAATTCCCCCAGAAAATGCAGTGCATGTTCCCTTGCAGAAAGGCAAGAACATAATCAGACATAGAAGTCAAGCTCGTGTGTCATTGATGCAAAGCAATGAGACTTTAGAGAAAACAAACCTGAGGAATTATCAAGACTGCTCTTTATGTTTTCCTGCAGGGTATTTCATGTCAGCCATGAGTTCTTATTAAAAATCACTTTTAAAATTATGATATTTGAGTACTCACTTATAATTTATCATCTTGTTCACGGAGATGCATGATTAATGAAAGGAAATTGAAAGGTAATTGAAAAGTACTAATAAAATTTTATATATTGGATCTGTTATTTTTAATTTTCCAAAGGATCATCAGAAAGCCCCTTATCACTTAAACGGAGTCTCTTTAAATGACCACAAGATGAATGTTATGGGCTCCAACCTCTATTAGAGATTTCAAAAGGAGAAGGGCCTTACATACGTACAAGTCCTATCAAGTATCTTTCTGCTGCTGTCTTTTGCCCAAGAGAGCCTTTTATTTTATCTCAGTCTTTCTCTCAATGCAAGATTAAAACCCAAAGAACCTTTTTATGTGAACTGCAATACCTGGCTCATTTAGCATGAAAAACCAAAAGGATTTGGAAGTAGCTCTGTTTATCTAAACTGGAAGGAAATTAACTTTTTAGTTAGTGTGCATTTGTACCAGTTAATTTTATTCAGACAAATCAATCCTGTCTCACATTCCTGTGGAATTCTTTGTGCAGACCATGCAGAGGTGGAGGTGATGCATGAAAACAGAAGAGGTGCTAGGCTGTGTTTGCTCCCCTGTATCAAACAGGGCCCAGCAAGAGGAACTGCTTTATTTCCAACCAGAGCATCCTGAAGGGCTGGAACAAGCCTTTGAAGATGCTACAAAAATAACAGTCCTGTGTTTTTAATTTCTCAACAGTTGCTCCCTTTAGAAATACCTGAACTTCCATAAATGACAAATAATGGCTGAGGAGAACAAGCAGAGATGAGCAGCTGGTTTGTTGATGTTCAAAGCTGGCTCCAAAGCAGCTCTGTAACAAAGGGAAAGGAATCCAGAACAAAGTGTGACACATGGGTTCAACTGGCAAAACACACATCAAAGCATGCCCTGGCTCCAAAAATGAGCTGTTTCATTGGCAGCTTCAAGGGCAGCAACCATTTGCACACTGAGCCATCAGCTGAGTTATCCATGGTTGATCAAAGGCGTCGGAATGGTCAGGATTATGTGTTATGTATCAGTTAATTACATGTTAATGCTCGAGTCTGAGTCAGAAACGCTCCTTGTTTGCTCACAGGAACAACTTTCCTTGATCTGTGTTTTCAGAGATCTTTGCCTGTAATTGCCACGCCAATGACTTTGGTGGACAGACACAGTTCTGATGCAAGAGCAAATCTGTTCTAATTAGGGCTACAGGAGGGAGCAGCAGTATGTAGTCACTGTCTTTTTCTCCCCTTTCTTTATATACACATTCTATAATTATACAGATGCTGGGCAAGAATAGTTCAACGAGCATTGATAAATCCTTCCGTTTATTCCAGCTGAATTATTTCCATTTTAATTTTAGTATCACCATGTGTGAAGTCTCAATAGCTGAAAAAACTTTTCTGAAACCTTATTTGTCCCGTGGTTCTTCTAAAATCTGAGGTCGATATTTAGAATTAGCTTCATATTTACAGGGTTTGAAATGTGCTTTTGTGACTTGTGCAATCAAGATGCAATTTCACACAAGCTACTGCAAACTAATAATGAGGTTCTCAGTGATGTGAAGATTCAACTGTCAGTTCAAAGCTTTCATTTCTGAGCTGTTCCATTCATTAGAAAAAAGAACATTTGGAACAATGTTTGTAAGCAGAATGATGAAGTATCCTGAGGGAGCTGAGCAGAAGCAGTTAACAAGGAAGCCATCTACAGAAGGACCTGCGCCGTTCGCGATGAAGGCACAGCAACGCCGATCTCTAATACATTTTTACTTCCTCAATTAACATCATGCAGCTCCACACAGCTTATTATCATTAGGTTTCAAAGCACTTTACAATGTCTACTATCATCAGCCATCAAAAACACAAATCTAATTGTTCATTAGTGGTGGCTGTTGTGTTTATGCAGTGCCTTGGCAGTGGAATTTTTTCCACATCGTACTTGTGGCTACATTCATCCCACTTAATGACACCATTTCCAGGCAATAAAATACCGTCCTGTGTATTGTTATAATAATCCAGGGAATGCTTCTGGCATAGACCAATTTGCATTGTCCCAAATAATTCTTGAACCCAGGAGCTGAAGTCTTCCAGTGACGACTCCTCAAAGGCCATTCAGGTGAAGCCACCCTGTTTGGGCAGGTAGGGGACTTGATCACAGACTCACAGGATAAATTAGATTGGAAAAGGTCTCTGTGATCATCAAATCCAACCTGTGCACAGGATTGATCTGTGACAACTGGCCTCAGCATCTGGGAATGAAAACTTCACACTGTCTTTTTCACTAGCCTGATAACACCTATTTAAAAATTGAAAAAAAAATATTTAGTCCTTTTTTATAGATATTGTTCTTTCTATAAAAGTTTTGGTTAAAGGATAATTTGCTCACTACTATTAATCAGGTCTCCTTTATTTTCCTCTTCCAAATGAAATGTTAGATGAAAATGAGGTTTCAAGAAAATGAGGTTTCAAGAGCATGTCCTGAAGAAATTTGTGTAGAACATTGTTTTGCAGTGCTGTAGTTTTTCCAGGCACACCTCGTTTGTCAGAATTTTTCATGATTTAGGAAGTTACAAAGAGCTGAGTGAGTATTTACAGAGTTTAACAAACACTGAGTTCTTCTAGGTGGGCAGAGGGAGCTCAGTCCATCACCCTTTTCACATCCCAGGTTCCAGGTTGCATAACCCAAGAGATTCTTACAGAAATTGGGTTACAGAACCTTCCCACATGAATCTCAACCCCCCCCCAGTTCTCATTGCCTCATCCTTTATTTTATACAAAGCAAAACACCAGATGTCTCTCACTGAATTAATCTTACTGATTTAAAAAAATCTGTGGAAAGAGGGAGCACAAGTGGCTGATTTTATTATATTTAAGGTACCAAGATAAATTCTCTTGTTTGCTGAGTACCCTAACTACTGAACAGTTTGATGAGAAGAATATCACTTTCTGCCCCTTTTACATCCTTTGATTTTCTTACAAATGCTCAGAAGTAAAACAATCCACTACATGGCTAATGAAACATTTGCTAATTAAAAAAAAAAAAAAAAAAAAAAAAGGCATTAAAAGAAAATTTAGGAAGCAAAATCAAACTGAAAATGTAATGTCAGTTGACGTAATTTTTCTCCCAAAGGCCCTTTTCTTCTTCTTACTCTTCAACACTCTGAAGTGACAGAATTAGACTCCCTTTCAAAATAGTATTAAAGACAGAAGTTTTAAGACAAACGGATCTCTAACAATAATTTAAACTTCTAGAACAACACAATGAGAAATCCTGAATAAGAATAAAATCATAAAAAGCACCTGTGGATTTATTTTCTTTTTTCGGTTTCAAGCACCATTTTTACTTTGCAGCATTGATTCTCAAAATAACTCCTGCTAACATGTGGTTCTGAGTTGAATGAACTCAGATCATCTGCTTTGATTTAAATATTGATTCTTTGTAATGTATGAGAACAGCTGCCTTTTTGAATTCCTTTCCATCCTCCTTATTACTAAAAACATCATCATTTTATCTCTGGGATTTTGGTGCTTAAATAGCATTTCAACTATACCATCTAATGAACTCAGCCAGAAAAGCTTCATCCGCTGACATCTGAGGAAAATACAATCCACATTTCCAAACACTGACTTAACAAAACATGTCATCAGGAAGTTACTTCATATTATTTTAGAGGAAATTGCCTATCTCTTAACCTGGAGCCAGAGAGTACAGTTACATTGATAAAGGACTTGAATAGGTGATAAAAAGTTCACCTAAATAGAAAAATGCTTTAAAACAAGCTGGAAAGCACAATTATTTCCCATTACACTCCAAGAAAGAGCTGATACCTTCAATGGATTAAGAGACAGAATCAGCCTCCCTAGCTGCACTTTGGCTCCCCAGAAAACAGTGAATTATGTGGATAATACTGGAACATCCACTTTTCAGTTCAGATTTAAATCTTTTGTAAAGGAATCATTTAAGCTCCCCTGGTGTCCAAGAGTTCCAGAGCTCAGAGAATCACAAACACCTTCCTTCATATGAAAACTGGAGCTCCAGTTCTTTCTCCTCTCTTACAGAGAAAGGCTTGATGGCTCTTCAACAGGTCTGCTGAGATATGTCCCATGTATGATGATATATAAAATAAAATAATATTTAAAAAATAATAATTTTTAAAAATCCTATATATTCTATTTTCTCTGAGAAAAAGAGCAGTGGGTCAGAGATGTCTTTGTCTTCTCTTCATCTACCTCAAAATAAAACTCTAAATATTGTGTAATGTGTATGACTTCCATATAAATCAGCAAGATGACAGAAAGACAAGGGTCCTTGACGCTGCTGTCTTCCCAAGAGTGCCACCTCAAGCCACTGAATTCACTTGGCTCGTTCTGATACAAACCTGAGAGGTTTTCTTTCAAAGTAAAGAAAAGGTCTGAGTGACTTTCCCTTGTCCTCTCTCCAGCCACACCTTTGGCTGTACCTGTGGAACTTTACCTCAGTAAAATACTCCAGAGGCAGGATACAAGTGGAAAATGCTGTTGTTACATCAATATAGAACTCAGGGGAAATGTTGCTCTCTGATGTGTATTCCTTCTTCTAACATGCACCACTCTAGAGGAAACTGAGTTACATTGAAAATTCTAGTTATTTCAGAGTAAAAATATTCAAATAGGCAATTTCCACTGAAGTTACTATAGAAACGGTGAGTGGGGAAATTAATTCTAGCTCTCTAACAAGAGTCAAGAATAACCACTTTCCATTACATATGCATAACCATAAAGCTACGTTAGCTCATATAAAATAATAATTATGAAAATTATTTTTTCATGAACTGGATTTTTATTTTTAAAAGAACCATGAGCAAGCAAGATGAACCAAACTTTGAAAAATACTCCGAGCAGTGAACCAGTTATCTCACTGAAAAACTTTGAAAAATGTAGAGGTCTGGAAAAATCTCAGCCTGACAGCACTTTTTTGGCAGTACCTCTGATTTTTTCGTTTCTCTTGTGCCTACAGATCCCAGAAAACTTCAAGGGTAGATAATCTATACATTCCTACATGTGCCACACACATCTCAATGCACACACGAGTGCCATTTCCAGAGACTTGGGTAAGCAAGGAATGCATCATCAAACTCTCAGCTGGCAAATATTTTGTCAGGTGAGATCAAGGAGCACTGGAGTGCCCCGTGCAGATTTATGAAGCTTCAGCTGGGTACAGCCCCAGTGGCTGCACCACAGCCAGGGGGCTTCGTAGGATGTGGGATGTTTAGAGCAAACCTTGTGGTTTTATTTTCCTTTCATTTTTACTTTGCTGCCTGAGTGCTTTCTCTCTGAAACAAGGAAAAGGCATCCACAGGAACTGTCTGCAAATCCTTGCAGCTTAATTGCTTTCATCTGGGGACTTGTTATTGTTAAATTTAATAGACATTGGGGTGTTCTCTACTGAGACCTTTAATGTGTTCAGGGCTTTAGAGATCTCTGAAAAAAAATTGAACTTATGGAGAGAAAGTCAACGGTCCACTGACTAAGGAAAATCATGCACCTGCTAAAGAACATCTTTCTTTCAATATTACACCATGGTATTTGGGTCCTAAAGGACCAGGCATGACAGGGCTAATTTAAACCTTTTAGTCTTGCTGTGGTTATAAGATGATGTCCAGCATGAATGTACCTATTATTCCTTGGGAAGTGACAGAGAGGAACACTTTCTTTTCAGAGTTATGTATTTCTAAAGAACAGACACAGAGTTCATTATTAAAAGTGTGGGGGTTTCATAAAAAGGAAATACTTCATGCAGGCAGGCACACAGCTGAGATTCCTGTTTGCCTTTATGGTATCAATGATTTTTTTATGCATGTGAAGTTATGTCAGGATGTGTTGTCAGATTTCATCCTTTATAATCTGGAGTTCAACACACGTCTTGGTTTTCTGGTATCTTAATCTGCCCCAAATCAACCAATAAATATTAAAAAACTAAACCCTGGTGTTTCAAGATTAACAGATTGATTTCCAACCTAATGAAATGAGGTCAACAAGTTCAGTTATGGAGTTTTAAAAGTTTTTCCATAGCAAAGGTTTTGAGTTTTAGACAATACTGTAATATTCTGCAATAAACTTCTCTGCCTGACAGGAATTACTAAATGGATCATGCTGGGCTCTGTAGTAAACAAAAAAAAAAAAAAAACAAAACACAAAAATATTCCTTTTTTTTGTCCTTTTAGCCAAATAATTGCCTTGTTTACATAGTTGAATGCATCTAGGATTTAAAAGGTTAAACCAAAAAGCAACCACTAGCACAAGGAGAAAACCTGGGTGTGGAATGAAGAGATGGTTTTCAGATGAGAGGAAGAAGCAGATGGAAAGCTGATGAGGCAAGGAAATGGCAACCTGGGACTTTATTAAGCCATCCAGGTGGCAAAGCAAAGTGGGCTTAATTCAGCAAGATACTGAGAAATTCTTGAGATTGAGCTCCTTGACAGTCCCTCCAGATGAAATATTACAGCAGACAATTAATTTGTACACCGATTTTTGACAATAGCTTGCCAGGGGAAATATCGTACAAGAACTTTTTGAGAAGCTGGATTTCTTTAGAGTGCACTGGTGACAGCTTTTGAAAACTCCATGGGAAGGAGGCTTGGGTTTGACACTTCAGAGAGTTAATCTGAATTATATTTTAATAGCCCTGATGTGTAAATATCATAATATCTCCTTCCAGAAGGGAAAATAATTTATAAGACTAAAGTTCTGATAAAGCTCCCAGACTGTCTTAGATGATACAGAGAAAATAAAGATGTTGAGGACCTTTTCACCCAGAAAGAAAAGGCATTAGTGTGAAATACTCTGGATTCCAAGGACTGTCATCTTTAGAGAAAACAAGATTTTATCAGACTGGTGCTGTCTCAAAAATCTCTGAACTCCCACATACAACAGCTGTCAATGCTCAACCATTTTCCGTGACCTATCCCAACTTTCCTCATCTGCTTTTGCCCTCCCGCACCTTTAAAAGCGAGATTGTGACCTCTCTGTACTTACAGACCACGGGAAGAGTGGTTTGGACTTTTTTTAACTTTTATCCTCATGGCTACTGGTAAGGTCACACAAGTTCAGAGAGTCCTAAGTGTGCCATAAAACTGACTATGCAGAGAGTGTCAATCTCTGCATGCAGGATGATCTTATCTGTACAGCAACAGGGGACACATGAGTGAAAGGCCTCATTTGGAAGGCTATAAAGAAATGTGAATGCTGTGGAAAAACCAAGCACAAGGAAATGCTTTGGAATGCTAATGAGAATGAAAATAGTTTAGATATGATTAAAATAATAATAATAATAATAATAAAAAGTATGATATAGGAAATAAAAAAGAAGATTTGGACAAATGACTTGTATTTTTGTGATCAGGTTCCTAACTTGCCACCTATGGGAAAACCATGTAAAACCCAAAAGAACACTAATTTTTAGATATTTTGTGAAAATTTCAAGTTCTACTGAAGCCAATGAGTGCTGAAGGTACCGAGAGACACTTTCTAAAACTGAGAGGGTTAAAGGAAAGTGGAAGAAGACTGGAGTCCATTCTGTCAGCTCTTTGGCCCCTGGTGACAGCCTTCCCACTGAGACACCACGATTTTTGCTTAGTTGTATTTCTAAAGTAACAGGAACCTGAACTTTTTTTTTTGTTTTTGTGGCAGCATGAATTTTTCTTTTCTAATTTTCCCTTTCTTCTTAACACATACTGAACAAGGAATCTGGCTCTGGGATAAACATCTCTTGGGGAATACGTATTCATTAGTAGCTTAACTGCAATGCTAGCACAGTAGAAACAGCTGCATTTCAGCTCTCCCTCAAGAATTGTGTTGTCTTTTGTCCTAGGAGGCAAGAAAATACAGAGAAAAACAAGTGAGAAGTGTTAGAGAAAGGTTCTAGCAAAATTGCTTGCAAATGGAGAAGATTTCTGTCAAAAATGACCACTGTGAAATACATATTTAAAATATGACTCAGTCCTTAAAAAGAATAAACATCAATTTGCCAGTTGTCATGTGTTTTAGAACCATTTGTGCCATTTATTCTAAAGCAGCATCACATTTATTTTCCTGACCTGCTGTGAGAAAGGGTTTGAGATGTTACTGCCACAGTTGAAATATGTTGCTGTATTCAGGGAAGATATTCAGCACTGTGCTGCACATAATAAGCTTCACCACTCATCTGACAATTAGTCATGTTGACACATTTTTATAAATTAGACCGAGCGATCATTTTCAGATGAGACATTTTCCCTGCAGAAGGAATCCTTCAGCTTTGCAGGGCGCACTCAAAGTCAGGCATTTACCACAATGGCAAGCAATCTCTGTTATGGAAAAGAGAAAGGTGCCTTTCGAACATGCCAAGAGGAAAATGAAATGTGAACTAAATTTATGGTGGCAACAAAAAACCATTTTCTTCAAGTGAAGAGACGTTTCACATAGCCTAACACTTCTTCTGGGCTAATTGTTCAAGTTCTATATATCAGAGTATAACCAGAGGTAAAACAAAGCAAAACAAATTCCACTAATGAGTATGGTCCAGATTCTCAGAGGGCACAAACCAGCTTAGTTACACCAAATGCCAGAGCCGAGCAGCTATTTCGGAGATGCAGCTGGTACTGCAGAGCCTGAGAAAGAGCTAGAAAGTGACAGAATAATATTTCTCCTTCTGCACGTCTGTTTTGACTGATGGATTTCTGATGGATTCCCCTTAAATATGAAATACTGTGCTAGGTACATATTTTTAACTGCCTGGTAGTTAATTTTACAGGTTTGAGCTGAAGATCCGGAGCTCTTCAGTGAAGGATATAACTACTGCTAAGTAATCTGGCTGGTTAATTATTCCTCTCCTAAACACTGATAAATACAAGCTTGAGAAAGCACCACAGGCATCTTTTTAAGCAAATGCTTTCCATATTTATGTATTTATATACCCAATGTGACAGAAACTACAAATTACTGAAGAACACCATGTTAGGTACAGCACTATATTTTCTGTGTGGACAGAATACAATCCCTACACCCTGAAAACATTTAAAAATGACGCATTCTCACATCTGGAGACTTTGTATTTGTGAAGGTCAAGGCACAGATGTTTC
The DNA here is from genome assembly GCF_017639235.1 of Corvus kubaryi. Lineage (NCBI taxonomy): Eukaryota > Metazoa > Chordata > Aves > Passeriformes > Corvidae > Corvus > Corvus kubaryi. The sequence goes on from NW_024581101.1 coordinate 4,497,785, forward strand.
ACTCATATGTTCCGCAGCACAAAGCTGTCACACCTGTCAGCAGTGCAGAGAGCTGTGTTCCTATTCCAGAGTGGATCCCAGCAGGTCCCTTTTGCCGAGGGCTGTCTGTCTTCAAGTCTCCCCCACCACACAGAAATGTTCCAAAAAAGCTCTGGCTGTACTCTAGCAAGTGGTGATGGTGATGGATTCAGTCTCACCAGCCCGCTTCATTCTGCCCTGACCTTGCGGTTTGCTGGGAGAGCGCCACAGAAATCACTGCAGAAACCTTTTCATCAGCACCCAGGCTTCCCTGTGCATTATGCCAGGCAGAGTGGAGCACTGACAGCAGGAAGCTCCGCCTCACTTCAGGTTACACACTTAATTTGCATCGCGATTTGTTTAATGACATTAACGACAGCTGAGCGCTCAGGCTTGACTGCAGTGTCACCTGGGTTTAAATTTTCTTGTAAAACTTGCAAATACTTGTTATTAACTTCTAATCTTTTGTTCTAACTCTTACAGCCCATCCCAGAATAATGAATTCTGCTCCCCAGGCAGCCCTCCTAGCCAGTTTTATAAGTCTATCAACATGCCCAAGTATATTCAAACAGCCTGGAGTGTGACAAACTATGCAAAATGATCAAAGAACTTCAAAGTGTCATAGCACCTCACAAGGCAGATCTGTGCAAAGGTATCAATTCTTACTTTGCAAATATTTGCAAGTAAAAAAAGAGATTTCCATGAATTTGTCAAAAGGCAAAAAATGTCACTTCTCCCAGTAAATGCAATTTTTCATTATGACAGCAGTAAAAATATAGAGTAGTGTATATGTACTCTGGGCTCTGCATACCTTGTAAAAATGAATGAGATCATTAAAGCAAAATCACAGGAAAATAATTACGGAAATAACACTATTTTACTGAGGTTTTTGGGTTTTTTTACTTTTATCACACACTTTTTGATATCCTTGGATATCAACTGATAGACGTTGATCACTACTGCTACAATTTAGGAAAGAGTCCTCTATAATGTTCCATACATTTTAGCAACATGGCTTCTAAGCTGGGGAGGTTATACTATTTGTAATATTCTGTGGTAATTCTCTTAGTCTTTATTGTTGTTGTTCTTGAACTGAAGGCTCTTTTTTTTTTTTTTTTTTTAATTTAAGCTTATTTTTATCTCTCTAGTTCACTATCTGTGAAGAAATTAAAGGAAATAATTTTGAAAGCTTCATAAGATGCACTTTGTAAAAAAAAGCATTTAGTGCTTAAGCAGAAATACAACTTTTATCAAAACTTTAGTGCAGAAAAACTAGAACTGTTACACAGAATTACTCCCTTAAAATTTTCTTACATGCTCATACTTCTCTAAGTATCAGAGCCACTGTAACACAGAAAACCAAACACTTGCTCAGGTCCTCAGCCTTCTGAAAAAATCAGTATGCACAGTATTTGATGTTCAAAGGTTTGCTCACGTTTGTTGCCAATAATTCTTTGAATACTACTCTGTCTTTATATGTTTGTGTACATCCTGGACCCCTGAATTAAATATTTTCAGACTATTTTCCATGCAGACACACTGTTCCTCTGAGAGACCAGGAGCAGAATGACTGGGGGCTTATTCGCTGAGGGAATCTTACCTGCATGAAAGAGCAGCATTTTTTTCCTTTCTATTTTCCATTTAAAACAAAGCTCAACATGCATAATGAAGATGTCAAGTTTCTGACAGATTGGAAAGAACACAGGGAGCAGTCCTGTGAGCCCCAGAGGTAAGCAGAACAATTTCATAGGAGATTTCAATTTGGATGTGCATTGTGAGTCATTTCAACACTGAGAAAGATTTAATGTCAACATCAGTGGATTCAGTACTGACATCATCTCAGAATTTCACCTGTTCTCCCTTGGGAAGAGCAACTCAGCCTCTAAGTTTACTCCAGACTGATTTTTATTACATGAAGGCAGTCATTGAATAATTGTCAATATAATTAGAAAAAGCCCCCACGTTATTCCACACGGTGGATTTCAGGCCAATTCACTGAAGAGAAGAAAGGCGACGTTAGCTAAAAATTCCTCTGGCTACACATCTCTGCCAGGAATTCTCACTCTAATAAAGAAATCAGTTCTAAAGATTTTTTTTGTTCTCTCATCTTTCCAGCCTTTGCCTTTTCTCTTGTGACTCCCTTAGATTTACTGGTCATCATTCTCACCACTCCTCCTTTATATCAATCTGTCTTCAGCTTCTGATTTTCCACCCCGTATTCCTCCAGTTTTAAACAAAATCACCTCCCCCAAATTACCTTGCATTCAAGAAGCTGCTCCATTCCAGGAGAAGTGATGATGTGCTATTGATGCCTTTTCCTGGTCTTAAAATCAAGAGTCAAACACGGTTAGAAGGGAAAAGGGATTTTACCTTGGTATTTATTTTAAGGATCCTTAGGTGCACATGCCCAGGTCAAATGCACCTCAATGCACACCGCAGTGCACACCCTCAAAAGATCTGGTATATCATTAGAGGTGTTACTAATTAGCAGATCTATCAAAGATTCCCCAATGAGAGCCTCGAATAAGCCCCCCCTCCCCAAGGAGCCCTCCCCTGGATGGTTCTATCTTAGTTTACAGAATGTGTTCTGGAGAGGACCTTGGGGTCTGGGGCACACTGATCCCTGGCTACAAAGCTTCTAAAATATTGAGTCTCTCAGCTTGAAAACCAAGTCCAAGAATGGAGGCAAAAAGCACTAAGAATACAGAAGTTGTAAAAAGCTATAAAAGGGGTATAAAGAAAAGGCAAAAAATCATCATGGCATCACTATGAGTGTAAAAGTGCTACTTTTTCCTCTAGGCCCAGCAGTCCTGGGGCAGTTGCCAGAATTATAGTGGCTTTCAAGTGGAGTTTACAAAACACACCAATGTCTGAAAAGCTTTAGATTTTCCTTTAAATCATTCTATCCTTATTATCATCACCACTACCATCACCACTATTTATGATTAATTCAGCAAGCCTTCAGAATTGCTTTGATTAGCAATGATCTGCTTGCCATGGAACCTGAAATCTCAGCTACAAAAAGACAATTCATACCTGAAAAAACATCTGGTGTGTCCTTATTTAAGTCCAAATAGGATATGCAAACTAACCATCCACATAGCTTGTGGATTTTTCCTATATCACCTCACCAGCTAAATAACTAGGGACCTAAAATATACCAAGAACACCCAAAAAACCCAACCAAATAAAACAAAACAAAAAAAGTTATGATCTGCTCTTTGTTTAGAGGCAAATAGATATGGAAATTGCCAAGTAATACTTGTCTTTCAAAAAAAGGAGTTGGTGCTAAACTTATTTTTCCATAATTTAATAGAATACTGGTGGTTGCTAATAGGAGGATCTTCTGTATTTGCACGCTCATACTGCATGGATGTGCTTAGACCCTGGACACACAGTGAAGATTGCTTTATTAAGCCTGGGAAATTTGGTTTCAAGAGTGCCAGTGAGTACATCATCTCCGAGAATGTGCTATACATTTGTGATATGTTTAAATCCATTTGGTTTGATTCCCTTCTCACTTCTTAATTCCCTTCTCACTTCTTAATTCCCTTCTCACTTCTTAATTCCAATGGTTCTTGAGCTGCTACCCTGATGTACATCAGCTCCACTTTAAGTGAAGACAAGTCTAGTTCTAGCAAGTACTCATGGTACTTTAGCTTTCACTTTCTGTCTGCATTCATGCAGGTAAAATTTACTTTTCAGAGCAAATTTGAAGTCAACTGAAAGGCCACTAGCTTGGCTCATGTGAATTCAATTTAGAATTCAACTGAATATTCACCAGCTCTATGTTTTTGTTGTTGGTATTTATTCAGCCCTGGAAAACAGTAAACACAAAATGAACAGCTGATATGAATAGCCTGAATCTGTGGAGATCTGAAGAGTCCAGTCATTTGGGGGTGTAAATCAGCCTGGTGGCTCTGCTGGAGCCAGTGGTCACACACCAGGGGCTGAAGGCACCGAGCAATTCCTACATCAGGTCTGATTCCTTGCATGTTAATGTATAAGTGCAGATGATTTTATGATTGTTATTATTGCTCTTCATATTATTAACCAAACAGTTCAAAATTACTGTATTCAGTTTGAATTGCTTCTCACAAAATCACTAACAGAAATCCTTTCTGAGCATGCAAGAGGCACTTCAGTATTTCATGAAGTGTTAAATTGGCAAAACAACAACACGAGTTCATTACTGCAGATTCTTTCCAGATGGAACGATAAATGTTCTGTACTTCACTGAGCACCCGTGGTACAAAGCAAGAGTTGAGTATTCTGACCACTTTTTGAGGAATAATATTTCTCCAAGTGATCATTTATCTTTGCAAGAAAGACACTAATTGAAAACAGAGCAGGAAAAGGAAGAGTCCAGAACACCTCTGATTTATTTGCACCTGGTTTTCAGCTCCCAAGCTGAAGCTTTTCTCCACTTCTCCACCTCTGAACACAACACAGGGAGGCTGGGCCCAAGGCGTTCTCAACACCCCTGAGCACAGGTGCTGACAGCCCATGAAGGGAATGGCAGCACCCAAAAACTTTAGGACCAATTGTCCTTTATAAATGCAATGGAATTTCCAAATGATAAAACCAAGGGAATACTATTCTTGGAAATTGTAACCAATGGTTGCATATGCAATGACAAAATGAAAGTGATTCTAAGTTTTACAGCTGTGTTCAAGAGAAACTACTAAATGCTCTTAATTATTTTTCCCCCAACTATGGCAGTTCTCATTTTTTTATTTAATCTTTTTATTTACATATTTTTAGAATATAAAAATATGTTTATTTGGTTATTGCAAGACATGAGTTTAGTTCAGTCTCACCCCAATGTAAATCAAGAATAATTCCAGTGGTGTAAACCAAACAGGAACAGCACACACATATAAATATTTAAGATTTAATCAGTTGTATAATGTTTAAAATATAATCAGTTCTACCCGTCCTTTTTTTGCCTAAAGGAAAAGTCGCACCAAAAGTTTCAAATGCATTTAAAGAGGATATTGATATATTTTTGTCTTCACTTTGAATAGGCTTTGCTCCAAAGCAGAATCATTTCATTAATCTGTATCATTTCATCTGTGGATTTGCTTTGTTTCCACTGTTGTACTGGGAATTCCAATCAAAATCTTCATCCAGTCCACCTGAGCTGTTCTTTAAACAAATAAATTAGATTTACTTTTCCCTTTGAACACATCAGAAGGTTGATAACACTTTTTTCTAGTTAGAAATTATTATTTTTAATAATATTTTCAAACATCTAAAAGAGGTTGCTCCTTTTTCTTGGAAGTTTAGGTCTAAAAATAAATAAGGAAATAATGATAGAGCAAACTAACAACAACACATTCTTCTGCTTCAGAAAGGCTGTGATATCTTCAAAGGAGCATCCAACAGGAAATTATGTTCACTGGTCACCAGAGTTTTTTTGAACAATCAAACTCCCTTGGAAAATGTTAATCCCACATTCTTCCTCATGTCCATAATCCCACAGTTCACTTCCATGTCAGGAAGCTCATCTCACTCCTTCATGCAATGAACTACCCATATTTCACAAACACATCAATTTCTCTTTTGTTGAGTCTCTGCTTGTGCATTTCACAGCTCAAAATGGAAATTTCCTTAAATTCCAATCAAGAAACTCATGGCAGTTAAATGATATTTGCCCCAATTAAAAAATAAGCACTACTTACAATGAATGAGATTAACTTTGTGGGAAAAGTGCCTTTTATACATTTACTTTAGCTTTTGTATTGAAATTAAAAAATAAGAGAAGCTCTTAAAATGCTTTATTGAGTAACTTTTAGCAATTAAAATGAGGTCTGTAGTCGAATCTTGTGCTGGTACAGGAGGTACAGCTTTCCCCTCCCACTAGCTCTACTCATACAGTTTTGAAATGGCTGTAATGGCACTATAAAACTTGGCTATGTTGATAAGGCACTTTAGTAATAGTCTTTCATCCCAAAGAAATGCTGAAAACTTTATTGCTCTTGACAGAGCTGATAGACAGGGAGTAAAATCCCATTTTTGTGATATCTTCAGGATGAATTCTGAAACCATAGTGTTGTCGAGGATCCTACATAACCCAATACTCTGGCATTAAATAGGGCAAGAGCAGAAACAAACTCCACAGTGGTAATAAACTCCCATAAATATCCGCACCTCTACTCCTTGGGCATCCCACCACAATTCTTCTCAAACTCAGAACCAATGAATCCGTCATCAGGTTAGCATAAAGAGTTGATTTATATGAACACATAAATTTCCATAAGTCACAGTCTAGAGGTTACAGTTAAACTCTCCAAAAGCAGAAATGCTCCGAGTCCTCAGACTCCTTTGAAAATACCACCTGTAGTAGCTGAGACCTATCTGTGTATCTGAAAGCACAGATACTGATCTGAATGAACATCCCTCATATAAACATACTAGCATGTTAGGAAGGAAATTAAATATATCCCTTTAAAGGCATACTCTTCAGAAAATTCACATATTTAACACCATTCCTTCAGAATATGAGGACCAAAAAAAGAAAATACTATAGGTTTGTTCAATTTTATTTGTATGGATGTTTGTACTTATCTCTGTGTTCATTAAGTATCACACAGATAAAGCAATATACCTACATATTAAGGTAGAATGGCCCAGCAGCCTGAACATGTGCTTTAAAACTGTTACCTCCAGTAGATCAACTGCTTTATTTATGGATTTTGTGTCAGGATTTACACCAGCCTCGCTGGAGAAGTTCCTTAACCCATTTGCCTACATCTCTCTAACAGCAATAATGTCAAGCTACCTCTTTCTTCTGGAGTCTGATAAAGAGGAATGAGTTACTGTTTTGAAAAGGCTCCAAGGAGAAAACTATTCCACAGTCATTAAACTGTGCTCTCAGAGATAATCAAACTCCAGAGGGAATGATGGCAAAACTATCTTTTTTCTGCCCTGTATCTGTGTGTTAAGTCAGGTTTCTGGCTTTTTTATACCAACTAAAAACTATCTTTTTTAGCAGAGCCTGACACAACTGGGCAGATTACCCAATAAACACACACCAGAACACCAACAGAGAGGAACAATTCCTCCATGATGCTGCATTTTTGCAAGTGGTAGGAAAGAACAGTGTATTTTTCAGATCTATACACCAGGGCAATTCCCACCATGGGGTAAGTTCATGCCTATAAAACCTGGGAGCACAAAGTCCACTGATGCTGTTTGGAAATTAGTATTCCCCTGCAGTATTAATGACTGTATATTAGATTCTCTTATGAAATCACCTCCACTCTATCACCTTACAGCATAAATGCAGCACAGGGTTCCCTTCGAGGATCTTTGTCACTGAAGAACACAAAAACCTCACCCAGAGAACAATCTCAGACAAAGCTTGGTTTGCAGCTGAAACAAAGAGCCAAAACAAAGACAAAAGGGGGTAATCACAGAAGAGGCTCTATGCTGTGACCCCTCAAGGGTGTGGTCCCCACAGGACCCAGCGGTGGCCCAGCACTGCCCACCCTCGACACAGGGCAGGGCTGTCCCTCAGGGGCACACAGGGATCAGCTCCTCCAGCCAAAGGGCCACTCCAAAAGGAAAAGTCATTCACCAGGCAGCCTCCATGGAACCCTCCCAGTCCCCAGGAGCACCTCCGACCAGCAACCCTCGACTCTGCAGGAAGCCACACCTGGGGTTTGGGTGGGGCCTCGTTTAAGCCAGGTTGGGTCACAGCCCATGGCCACACCTGGGGGTGGTCCAGAAACTTCTCTGGGAGGAGGTCTCTCCTTGGTGGGGAGCCCTGTCCAGGGGCCAAGGGGCTCAGCCCTTCTCACTCCTGGGGATCAGTGGGATGGGGAAGGGCTGTGTGTTCCCCACAGTCCTCACCCTTTTATTTTGTGGACCAAGGAAAAAAATCATCCTCCTGCATTGTGTCTGTTCATATGCAAGGGAATAGAATAAAGGTAAGGAAAAGCTTGGAGATCCACCATATGTGATGACAGGTTAGGGAAGAAAGTTCCAGAAGGCAGAAGTGCTTCTGTTTGGGAGCACTTGGAAAGACTCTCTGCATGTGAGAGTGGATTTGAAGAGAAATGAAACACCAATATATTCCTCACTACTGTTACAGCTCGCAGGAGAGGCAGAAGGGGTGCAGTGATTTCTGTGGTGTTTCTTCCTTTCCTTCCACTGGTGGAACACCAGCAGGCCTAGGACTGAAGGCAGCATCTTAAAAATGACAACCTGCATTCTCTCACACCTATCAAATAAGCAATACACCTAAAAATGAGCTTTATAGGTGAAAGCTTTTATTTTCAAATGCTAATATTTTGCTTTATAGTTACCATCATTCAAATTGATTATTTTGAATAATTTCAATAAACTACTTTCAATAAGTGTTTTTAATAAATAGTCACATTTCATACATTTTCTTCAGTCTTATAAAATGTTTTCTTTAAAGTAGGCTATAAAGATATCTGGTCTTTAAAATCAAATAAATGATTTCCCAGGATTTGGCCTACTTGAAACCCATTCCCCAGTCTCACAAACACAGCAGGAACTGTCTTTGTACACCTGCACTGCCTGCAGACACCCAGAGTGCATTCAGAATCTTTGTGAGACACCTTGAAATGGTTATAGAGATGCAGGTTATTGCATGACCTTATTTTGCATACCAGTAAATATGAATTTATCTCAGGTTTCCTAGTAGACATATCTTACCATTGTATAGTTCTTGAAATGTTTGAAATCCCTTTATGCTCTTTCAGATTGCTCTCAACAAGTTGACAAGCCTGAATGCTTTCTAAGCCACTGTAAAGAGACTGACAACCAACACAATCTGAAGGCAGATAAAAGGGGATTTTTGATGGGCCTGAAACTTATGAGCAAGGCAGAGAATAAATCAGTTTCTTGTAAGTTACTTTCTTAAAGGAAAAAAATATCTGGAGTGTATTTCATCTAGGAGCTGTCAAAATAATAGCTCGGTGATGTGAATTCAGAACATGAAAGTGCTCGATTAGCAATCAACAAGAGACAAGAGATACACCAATCTTTTCTAGTAGAGCTTTCTTATCAGACACATTTGTTTTACTTCATGAGATTGTTCCAAATGCATAAAATTTACATACATATGGCTGCATTGTTAATTCCTACTATGATACTGTTTTGAAGCGTTTTCATTTTCTGCTTAGGAAAGGAGCTTCCCAGCTGAGAAATGTAAGTGAGGGATGTTAGGTGGTTCTCTGATCACATCAGTACAGTTATACAAAATATGGCTTCCTTTCTGTCCTCATAATAATGAGAAATTATAGGAATTGCAGACATTACATACTGTAACTACAGATTAGGAAGAGTAAATAACAGATACTGATAGCACGAGTAAACTTTTACAGTAGTCACCTAATTATTTTCTTAAATTCCATTGTCAGATATCTGATTGTGGACTTTCTTTGTGAAACGCAAAGTTTTTTTCCTCTTTTCTCCTTTCTTACAATTTAGCATACAAAATAATGCTAGAAAAAGCAACTGTGAAGTACCTACTCAGATGTGAGTTTCCTAAGCAAATATTTCTTGTCATAGCTTCCAGATATCTGTCTTGAAGGAACAAAATTACAGCTAATAGTTATGTTTATCTAAAGTAAAGGTTCTGGGCAAGAATAAAAGTATTTTCACTCAACAAGACTAGGGAGAAAACATTCTTCATTCCTTATCGAGGTGAAATTACACTGCCCCAAATTAAATTCAGGATCAGAAGAATCCTAGAATTATCAAAACCATGAGCTGTCTTTTATTTTCACAGTGAAATTAATCAGAACTTATTTTCACAGTGACACCAATCAGAGCAATTATTTTCCCGCACTGGAGCAGAATTTGGCTTCTTAGAAAATGCCAAAGTGATGCCTCCTTCTTTTATGATCAAAAGCTGTAATTATTATCAGGTAAATCTGAGATTCAGACCTGCTCAAATACTGAAATTCTCTCTGGAAGTCTGCTGAGAAAATGAAGAGACATCATTTAAGGTCCCTGCATATGAAAAAACTGTGAGTAGATACTTATGGGCAGCACCAGCTTTTCTGGGTAACCTGTGCCAGGGCCTCACCACCCTCACAGAAAATTTCTTCCTTATATCCAACCTAAATTTACCTTCTTTCACTTTAAAACTGTTGCTCCTTGAGCTGTCACTACAGGCCTTGGCAAAAAGTCTTCGTCCATCTTTTTTTTATAAGCTCCATTTTAAATTGAATGATAAGATTAAGACAAATCAGTGGAACATTCATTTTCCAAGACATAAAAATGAATGAATGGGGCAACAGGAAAAGGTAGGCATGAAGGGAAACTTCTAAGATATTCTAATGGTTCTAATTTTAAAAGCTGCCATCAGATCTTGATGGATTGTGAAAGTGTGTCTCGTTAGATAAATTATAGGCATGACACTTTGGAGATCAAGAACGTACCTTACTTTATTAAATAGTGACTGAGTGCAAGTGCTATGGGCTCAACATTGAAGTGTGCTAATAATAAGTTCAGCTAACTGCCTTCAGAGGGGGTGAGGGTGTGCTGAGCACTGGGAGCTCTACTTTGCAGGTTATCCACAAAGATTTAGTATTTCTTTTAAGGACATTATCTGTATGCCTAATGTTATGTGCCCGTGGTAGCAAAACATACAGCAGAGACACAAAGAGATCAGCAACAGGAGGTTCAGGATGGATATTTATTTAGATATATAAAGATGCTGAATGATTCTGTAAGGAAATTTGTATTGCATACAGCACTTAATGTTCAGCCCTCATGCTGACAATATTAAATGTTACTTATTTTGTCAGAATCATGAAAAAAATAGATCTGCTGTATCCTTAATCTATTCATTGCTTGATGCTGGAGTTTAAAAAGAATTGTTTTGCTCTTCTGTGCAAAAATAAATTATGATTTTCATTACTTTTAGATATATTACTCAGGTTTTATATCTTACTATAAACCTCAAAATGACAATATGTGTCACAAGGCAAAGAAATCTGCCAATCTGTGAATCTTTTCACCACAACCAGAACTGACCAAGGTGCTGGATTCTGTTTTCTCCTCTGCTGAGAATGGGATTACTTAACTTGCACTGTCCACCTTGCACAAAGCTGATACAGAAACTCTGACAAAACTTTCCAAGTTCTCCCCAAAGTGGATTCTTGTCCTGTGTCCTTTATTGACATATTTACTGTTCTTGCCACTCTTGCAGCAAGAGCTGTTTCCAAATACTCTCCACAAAACTCATTTCCCAGCAAATCTAAAATTGCTGCCCTACCACTGCCAGAAATATCCACTCTATACTCAGCCTGCTCTTGTCATTACCAGAAGTTCCAGAGAATGTGTAAGGAAAAGGAGGGGAAGCACAAGCAATAATTCCTCCATGGAACTCTGTGTAGTGGTTACAGGTTTCATTTACTGTTACATGAAATTTACCTGCGTTACCTGGCAGGGATCTCCTTCCCCACACCTGCTCTGCTATTCAAGGAAACAGAAAGATGTAAGCATGAATGTGGATTCAGAGCAAATTATGGCAGGAACTCAACAGTATAACCTAGAGAAAGAAATGGAATCTACAGACAGAAAACCAGGATTGAGATTTTCAGTAAAAATTTTTAAGGTTACATATGTGAGTTTAATTTCACAACAAGCAAGGAAAATACACTAAGCCAGGCACTGCCCTAAACACCAACCTGAATCAATTGGTTCCTCTCTAGCTGGAGGGCTGACTTTACTTGTGATTGCCCTTAATTTTTATAAAATAACACATTTTAGTTTTGGCTGGTTGAAGTTCAGAATCAGTATTGTAGTAAAACTGAAAAAAGGATGTTCAGTTCTATTTGCAGGGCACCACTGGGTAAGACAGGGGGTTAAGTCCCTTTCAAAAATAAATGCACAGCAAAGCCTCTTCTATTTTTCTTTCCTACAGCATTCAGAAAGGCCATATTCTGAGCTGGATTGTATAAGGCAGGCAGTACTTTACCCTTTTGTGTGTGAGATAGAAAAATTTCTATCCACTCTTTCCCTGAAAATGGGTGAAGATAGAGCAGAGAACGGCTGATAGATTTGATATGCCTCAGTCACTTAGGCTGGACCAACTCCCAAAGGTGACAACTGCATCTCTCAACAAAGGTCTAGCAGAGAGAAAAGACGAGACAGAAACTCTGACAGCTCACACTTCAATGAGAGCTCCCAACAAACTTTAACCCAGACAAAAGGAAGTATCCACAAGAATGTGAGTTTAGACACGGCGGCTGCAGGTTTTACAAGTTAGAGCCTCTCTGCAATTATCCAACACATGAAAGAGTGAGACACCAGTTCTGGTTCATTTCTGGTTTGTCTGAGGTATCCCAGACTGCCCTGATATGAGTGACAGCCAGAAATAACTGGACATATTTTCCTCTTTTTGAAGGAGTCACTGTGAATTCAGGATGTAAATGTGGAATGCCTTGGCTCTCCTGCAGCTGATCTGAGGGAAATACAGCCAAAAGGTTTTCCTAACTTTTCAGTAAAGAATGAAAATAGACATTCTCTTTGGAGATGTTCCTCAGTGAGCATCAATTCTGGATTTGGGTGATAATTTTATCAATCCCATAAGATTTGGAAATGTCTCTGAGGTTTTGAATGTAGCCAGTTCAGCCACTGGACAATTACCTGCAGTTAGAAACATTCCCCAAACTCATCTACAGCATGTGTCTTATGAAAATCAAATTCATTTTCATCACAAGTCTGTAAAAGCAGATGAAGACTTTCACTATCAGTGGTTTTCAGATGATTATTTCACTTTCTTACATACTTTTTTTCTAATTGATCAATTATCAGTGGCAATTTGGTGAGCTTTTATATTTTTTTAAGTATTTGAATTACATTTCTTCCTAATAATACCTCCTTCCAAACAGCCCTTCTACAAAGACAGGAAAGTAAATTACCTAAATACTGCCCATCTATCAACTGGAAATATTAAATAAAAGTGTTGTTTAAATTAATGTGTATCTCATGCACTGCCTCTAAAAATTCTCCATTAAAATATTTTGTGGGAGGGGAGTCAATAAAGGAAGATTTAGATAAATGGTGCCAAAGTCACATCTTTTAATTTAAAAATATAAAAAAAAAAGCATTTTATTTTTAAGAACCGTTGCAGGATATGTGAATTGGCATTCACATAGAAAGGTTTTAGGCTGTTATAAGATGAGCATTCTCTTGACTGACCAAAATTTTATGCATTTCATATATCCTAACACACATCAGGATGCTAATTACTGAGGATTTTCTAACCTCAAATAAGCAAGAGAGCCAAATCATGTGATCTTTGTTTGTACCAAAGGAGCAGATTTGGGTCAACATCTATGACTTTCTAAAAATCCAGATTAAGTGCATAGGAGAGATAGATCTAAAAAAGTCCTGCAGAGAGGAGGGAGAAAGAAACCTCTGCTTCCATGAGACAGTTAAGTTCCTCTGACAAAAAGAGGCAACAGAAGTAACACAACTGCAGCACTAATGGGGGATCACAGAGGGAATTCCATACACAAATACATAAACTCTATATATTCCATATACATAAACTCTCTGCAAAGCTTGAATCACTAACAAAATGTATGTAGATTGTCACTGGAAATGTAGAGATTTCCTCACTGAACAATGTGTGGGTGACATAAAACTCAATTCCTGCATTACCATTAGCCAACAAAATATTTTTCAGGGCTGGAAGAGAAACTGGAAAGCTGTCACATTTCAGGTTTGCTGGGAACAATGTTGATTCAATATTTCTCCAGCACAGTCCTTTGTCTCTCACAAGGGACAGCAGAGCACTGTGTAACACTTTTATTCCTGACAGTTTTTCTTGCAGGTGCATATAGTCAATCTACTGCCATTTCCTCTATTGCTCTCCCCAAAGAATCCACCTTTATTGGCTCTAAAAGCAAGTGACAGATTTCCCCCTAACTGAACAGTCTCAGGCACTTTCTTTATAAACAAGTTATTTTGGGAATGTTTCTGTATGTGATAAACTGGAAAAGGCCATCTAATCTGTGGCAAGGCAGGAACTGCAGTCTCCAGGAGTTTTCCTTGAGGAAGCATTTGGGCCCTGTATATCTTCCTGTCAAGTGGAAAGCTGTGTGTGTGTTGGTACAAGCAGGAGCAAGATGCATGAAGGCTGATAAAAGTTACAGCAGGGGTGAGACATTTCCAGAAATAATCCAAAAGGCTAAACACCAAAGAAAACAAAAATGCCTTCCTGCCCACTGTTGAAAACATTGATTTTCTAACCAATTCCATATATGATCTAATTTTATGTAACTTAATACAAGAAGATACTGTATTCCTTGAGTCCAGTTTCTGGAATATACTGAATACAGCAGACACCGATTCTAAATCTCAAAATAATGCAAATTTTCTACAAATCAAGACATATTTCAAAGCTGGGTAGAATCTGACACAGGGAGAGCTGTTCAGGTGCATCCTGAGCTTTGTGAGTATAGAGCCAGAATTGCAGCACCGAAACCTCAGCTGGGATAAATGAAGCACTGGAACTGCACAGTCATAACATGGTAAAATACAGTCAGCAAACAAAATAAAGACATCCCCAGCTGGAAGCTAAAGTAGTATTGTAGCTGTTATAACTACTGCAACTAGGTTAAAAAATACAAATTATCAGTCCATACTGGTAAAAAAATCAAGTCAACATTCCTCACTAGTGCTCCTTCCCAGAATAAGCTCCAAGGCTCCTTGTAAATGTATTAGCAAAACAAGATTTCCTATAAATGTTTTACTACTAATTCTTCATTCAACAGAAAATCAGACTCTGAAACAAAGCTATCCACCTCAAAATATTTCTAGAGAATAAATATTGGGCTAAAAAATAACAATTAAACTTCTCACTTCATTTGCCAAACATCTGTATATGCAAAATATACTCTAAAATACTGTTACTGTTGGTAAGGTTAAATCAAACAAGCAAAAAGATAACCTAGAATTCTTTGATCTGAAACATGAAGAACCATACAATGTTTGGACATGATAAAAATTTGACATTGTGGATAAGCTTCACATCTTTTATTCTTTTTCATAAAGAAGTGTCAGACAACCATATAAAAATAATAGATCAAATAAACATAGACACTGTTGTACACAGAGCATAAAACCTTAAAAAACACTGAATAATTCAAGAAAACTCCAGCAACACTTGTAATTTACAACCCTTGCAATTTTTCATAAAGCAATACTTTTTCTAATTCTCATCTCTTTTCTCGCCGGTGCCTCGGGAAAGAGAAAGGCAAAAATGGAAACCATAACTACAAATATTAAAGTGTTTGCTTTTAGTATCAGTGTAGTAAATATGCCATTACTCTTAGATGGTAATGCAATATGCAAACACTATTTGTCCCAGATCGCTACAGTAAACAAAATTTTCAGAGACTATAATATTTTTCTCTCCTGCTATTTGCAAGATTACTTTGCAAAAAAAAAAAAAAAAAATTGTAATTTTTGAGTACCTTCCCAGTACAAGGTACTGAAAAAACAGCATCACACACAGAATAAGAATATTTTTCTTCTTCTTGGGAAAGTGCTCAGGTTTTCAGCAATGTCTTCAGCCTGGGTGCAGCTGCCCCTATTAATTCTGGATTAACTTGAGGATCTCCCCATGACATGACACTTGTCCTAAGGAAGCCAAAGATCTGGTGCCAGTGTTACCTCTGCTCTGATCCTGGCATCTGCTGTGGCACTTTAAAACACACAATTTTGCTCTGTCTTGCCCTCTGATTAACAACCCTCTGCCCAAGAGTTTGTGCACAGGGGAAAGAACAGCTCACCAGGAAAATCAGAGACACTTAGAGAGTGACTAAAGTGGGAGTTGTATATTATAACTTGATTTGGAGAAGTAACCACCACACCCTCATCTCCCTTTTGCCTCCTGCACACGTATTTTGTGTGATCATACTTGCACTACTCTTTGCTTGTTTTTAAGATTATTTTGTTTTCCAATTTCTCAGTTTGAGTAATGGCATCCTAAAATGCTTTCCTACCAGTCACCCTTGGAAAAAATTTCCTTCTCTCTATCCCCTCTGGACACACTGCCGCCATAAGCAGACATCCCAACTAACCACAGGGAATTTTCTTGGGTTTACTCATGTACAATAGAGCTACACCTGGTGACTGGGTACACTCAATTTCCGATTATTATACTGTTATTTTCTGACCTAAGAATACAGGTTCAACTTAAAGCACTTATTGCCTGCCCTGGTTTTGTCAGCCTCACAATTAGAATATCATTAATTCCTTTAGTAATGAACCTGTAACAAACTGAAAAGAGTAAATTAAGTGAATATATATTTTATATATATATATTTTTTTTTTTTTTTTTTAATGCATTACTGGTATATGAGTCACCTTGATCTCCTTTGGGATGGAACTCTAATTAACATTGGAACATATTTTGTCTCTAAAATTTCTGTTGATTGCCCAAGAGGCGACAGAACTCATTTTGCCAGATGATGTTAACTTTGATGGTTAAGGTGGTGAGTTACCAGGAGCTGCAGCTTTGTGTTTTGTGCTCAAGGTACTTTCTAACAACCTCAATATTTTAGGAACCATGACATTTACATCTGATGTAAGAGGAATTAACAAAAGGGAAGAGAAATCTTAAATCATTATGTATTAAAATATTAAAAGTGAGGAAAGAACTGTGTTAATACTCTGACAATCACTTGTATTATATATAATAATTTCAGGTAATTAGAAATGCTGCAAAGAAATGAAGTTATTGACATGAGCTGACTGTAAAGTGTCAAAGTGATGCCATGGATGTCTTGGACAATAACTTAGTAGCATTTTTATATCTGTTTTCAGAAGTTTTAATACGTAACAACCATAAAAAGATTTCTTCAAGCTGAAATTTAGCTTGAAACAGGAGTCTACACATAATAATAAATGTGTATTTATGTAACAAATCTCATAATTTAAGATGTTTTAGACCAATGTAGAAAAAAAATTTTAAAAAATAAATTTAAAAAAAACAATAAAAAACAAAACAAAGGAAACTTGATTTTGGACTCAATACCAAAAAATACCCTGCTTTTCAAAATGATAAAAAATATGCCATGAGTTAACAAAGCAATTCTACCATTCCAAACCTGCTTAGCCACTCAACCTGAAGTACAGAATACACACAATATTCATATTTTTGGTTAACTACCCGAACAGCAGACAAGTAGTGGAGCTGCAGATCTTCAAAAACCCCACACCATTAGGTCAAAAACCACCTAAAACAGTGGAAGATTCAACTGACGTTGCTCTTTCTCTTTCTTTCCAATTTACCTCCTCTTTCAAAGGAAACACCAAATTATTTGACAGAATTTTAAGACCTTTGAAGCATTTCCAGCTGTTTTCACTCCTTTCTACTATTTGTGTGGGCAAAATTAAATGCCACGGAAAGATAGATTAATCTTTGCATGTCCAATAAATCATTTCCCTCAATAAATTCATTTCTCTCAATAAAGAAAAGTGTAATTAATGATTCCAGTTTCTCCAATGCAGTTTTTCTGAAAGGCATGTGTTTTATTTAACATGAAACCTTAATGATGATGAGAAATTCTTTAGAGAAATTAAAGCTGGGGGAATATTTCAAAAGCCTCCAGTTGAATTGTAGTTGTTCCTAGAACTGAGCAGGGCAGTCCAGTAAAGCCTATTCCCCTGTCCCCTGTGCCACACCTGTATCAGTTTCTTTTTATGGACTTATCTCCATAAAATCCTAAATTTGGTATCAGCTGATACACACTGAGCTACACAAAGTCTGCAGAGCAACAAAGACATCTCAAAGCTCTGGAGTACTTATTAAAAAGCCTAATAAAAAACGCTCCATGCCCTCTCAGCCAAACCAGTTCTCCCATTAATAAACCAGTTCCCACATTCACTTCCCTGCCTGCAGCCTGGAACATCCCTCCCAGCACGCAGTTACTGCCTTTGTTGGGTTTGCAGGGATTTTTCCAAAGGCTGCCGGAGGACTGTCGGTGTTCCCCATGTCAGCGACACCTGGCATCCACTGAGACTCTGCAGCCAGGGAATTGTTATTGTCTCCTGCTTCAGTGGGCCATGAACTGAGGAGTTCCTGAGCAAGCCTTGGCACAGTGCAGCAAAGCAGCTGTTGGGCCCTATTGTTGTGGAGAATATGCATTTTGACAACCACTAATCATGTATTTACTCTGAACAGTGAATAATCTTATACATTTATTATTCTCAGAATATATTTACCCAACAAGTAATGGCAGCTCTAAATGAGTTTCTTATGTCCTGGAAAGAAAACACAAACAGCAATTAATTAGTTTATTGTTATTTAGCGGCAATTTATTTATTTATTTAGTCAAGCCATTCATCAGATGCATCAAATACAGAATGGTAGGTAGCTTTTTGTGGCATTATTGTTATCAAGTTTCTGGCAAAATTCCTTCTGAACTGTTCTAGGGGACCTCAATTGTGTTTGAGAAGAGATATCTAATTTTGTCCTTAATTGGGAACACTTAAAAAAGAACAAAAAAAATGGATGGAACAAGTAAAACAGACTGGTTCATGTTGGAGGTTAACTATTCTGTGTTAGAAACAAAACAAAACAAAAAGAAAACAGGCAGATGACAGTGAGTTGTGATCTATACAAAGACAGAAAATGTGGAGCCATCTAACATTTTCAGATTCCTTGGGCTATAAGGACAGTGGTGCAGCACAGTGTGGCTGAGCAGGATAGATCATCAGACAGACATTAATCCTCAACAGGTCACCCAGTGCCTGATGAACAATTCTCCTTTTTGCTACAGAAACCTTCTTTTATAGAAAGTACAACATTCAGTGATGGGTTCTGTGGGTGACCACACAGAACCACGAAAAAATACAACTGCACTGATGATGGTAATACAGCGTGGATGATCATTAATTATGAAATTAATTCATTAGAAGCACATGGGATACAGACCTGCTGTTCATTTAAATCCCAAATGGAGCATGAGGACAGGCAGGTCGTATTCTCACCTGCACAAAGCCCACTGGCAGGTTCTTAGCAGGAAAGGGTTCGAGCACTTAGCTGGGGCTGCTGGTCCTGCAGCAGGGCTGCTGGCAGGGCACTGGGAAGTTCTTTTAATGAGCTGTTAATGGCAATCACTCCTTGTTGTGCCATAGCTAAATGAGAGAAGCAACGAGGTACAAACCTTAACTGCCTTGGGATAAGCTTGGGGAGATGTGACTTAAAGGGAAGAGGGAATCTTTGAGAGCAAAACTCAGTTAAAATCAAAAGGAGCATACTAAATGCTACAGTCCCAGACCGGCCTTGGAACAAAATGTTGAATTAAAACACAGGATACAAAAGCACTGATGATTATGAATGACTTCAAAGTCTACTATTTTTAAATGTTGTGATATAACATCAAAATAATTCATTTTGTTTATTTTTAGCCCCAAATCCTTTCAGATACTCTGACCTCCCCTTCTGTCTTTAGCTGGAATGCTGCCCTCCCCCATAATCTAAACAGAGATGCACTTAATCTTCTTTTGGGACTAACAGAAACATTCAGGGTCTGGTTTTCTTGAAAGGACTATAATGATTTGTGTTGAAATATTTGATTTAACTCATCATCGAAACGTTTGGATTTGCAACTCAACCTAAATTTTATTTTCCATTTTATTGCCCATAGTCTCAGCAGCAGACTAATATTGTGAAGGAAAACTGTATGATTCAGAATAGTTCTTTTTTTCTCTTAAAACTCTCTATGATGCTTACTGTTACTTTTGTTCCTTTGCCTGCTTCTCCAGCCTCCAATTAAAGGCTGGAACAATTTATTGAACAGTAAGTTCACTAATTGAATAGATATATAGACAGTTGAAAGCACCAGGATTCTCTGCAGCGCTTGTTTATCAGCGTCTAAATCTTGGTTAACAGCTTGCTTCCCTTCTAAATATACAACTATTTATTTAAGTATTTATGTACAATGTTTGTTTACCATGGCAACTGCTATATCAACTTGACATACACAGGAGTAATTTTATTCAGATACATTTACCTCTTTGTTAGAATTCATCCATATTTTATGGTACTTAAAGAGAAATAACAACACATTCTCAATATATGTTTCAACTCATGTGTAAGAGGCCCTTGGCTGTTTTCTTGCATAATGAATATTACTAAAGGTGTCTGCCAGCCACAGAAGTGGTCAAACAGCCAATTAAATCAGCTGGGGGGGAAATCATGGGAATATGAATATTACTTGGCCTGTGGGGTTTCCATTAACAGTTATTTATTTTACTTTTTGAATTTATACCCTGATATAGTTTTAAAAAAAGAAATGTAAAGAAGAAAAACATATATATCCCTGAAAAAATACAAGGCCAGGATGGACAGGGCCTGGGATAGTGGAAGTTGTCCCTGCCCATGGCAGGGGGTTGGAACTAGATGGACTTTGAGATCCCTTCTAACCCAAACCATCCTGTGATTCTATGTTTCTGTATTCTAACTTCCCTCAGAAATTACCCCTGCTGTGTTCCAGACCTCTGGAAGAACCTAGTCCACAGCTGAACACAACCTGACCCCAGAGTGGCAGAGAGCTGTAAACTCAGAACTCCCTTCCTGATCTCTGCACTCAGATCCGAAGCCATGGAAGAAGGAGGTGACACACCTGCTTGGATAAGCCATTGTCCAGTCACAGAATGGAAATGCTGGGCCATGTCCTTGGCTACTGAAGAGAAAGAACCCACATCCTTCCCCATTTGCATCCATGAAATGGCCAGAATTCCAATTCCCATGCTGTGTTTGCATGTACAGGTCATGGGCAGGGTAAAAAGCAGAACTACACACGAGTAGTACAGAAGTGTAAACCCCCTGCTCAGAAACACAAAGGGTAATCGGTGATCTCCTCCTGCTTGACCTGTTTCACTGAATGGCACTGACATCTGATTTACCAGTGAAATCAGAATATTCAGCCCTGGAAGTGCCAAAATGAAAGCAGACCCCAAAGGGAGTTTACAGGGTTAAAGAGAATAATAACTACAGCACGAGTGGAAAGGAAACAGGATATAATAGGGTCTGTAATTACAGAAAGCAAGAAATAATTCAAGACTGCAACATCATGAGAGTACAGTACCAGGAGAGATTAGAGGCAGCAAGAAATAGCCTGGTCATGAAGTATTGTATACACTGTTGAGTTTTCAACAGGGAATAATTCACTTATGTGATTCAACTCTTTCTCCCTCATCACAGCCAGAAACCGCCCTGAGTTAAACAGAGGACAAAATTAAGAGATTCTGTGAATTCTCCAATATATTCTGTACCAGCAGCTGTACTCCAGTCCCTCCTGCAGTAAATGAGTAATAATAATGATAATAGTCATAATTAATATTAAACTCTTAGAGAAGGTTTATTATCTTCAAGTTCCATTAAGTAATTAATGGATTCATTAAGATTGCCAGTGTAAAAGCAAGCAAGTTACATAGAGACACACCCTGCAGGTCCAACATTTAATAATCTATTTTAACAGTACCAAAAAATTAACATTTATTTCTTCATATGGTAGTGATCTAGTCCCACAGTTATGCAAAACACAACTGAAGAACTCTTATTTTTGGAGTTCTTGTCTTTCCAGAACTTGCTGTTGGATTATAATCTCAGCTGGGAAAGCCTGCACAAGAATATGCCTGCGCTTGTTGGAGATAAAATCCACAAGGGTAAACCCACAAATTTTGTAAGACAAAGCAGAGATGGACATGAGTCTATCTGTTATACACAGTCCCAGTCATCCCAATCAATTTTCTGGATTCAGCAGAGCAAATCCTGCAATTGCACAGATATAAAACCAGAGCAGTCACAGACTAAGAGGTCACGAGCAACAAGGAAAGTCACAAAGCCAACAGCACCGTGTCCACACGTCCCAGCTGCAACTGAAACCGTCCCCAATGCCTGACATTTCATATCAATATTCTCTTTCGTGTTATTGAATTCCCTTTCCTTTTGAAAGGGATCCAGATGGGTCACCTTTACCCAGTACAACAGCTGGATATACTATTGATATGATTTGCATTCAAGCAGCAGGCCAGTGGAAAATAAAACCAAGTAGGATATTATCTCTTCTGGGAAGGCTGAAGTGTGTGTGTGAAGTTCAGTGTTCATGGAGACTTTTTTGTTGCATAGTACTAAACTGATTATTCTAATGAGCCATGCTATTTTCTGCTTGAACATTTCTCAGTTTTTGATTGGCAAGAATGAATACTTTAGATCAGATCTGAGAACTTTCACTTCCATTTTGTTACACTTGGGTTTCAAATGCAACTTTTGCTTTCATTTTACATCTTGATTTATGAGGACAGTAAAAAAATAAGAGCAATAATTTCTCTTATTTTACATTTAATGTTTCTGCAAGATCACAGCTTTCTCTTCTGCATGCTCGTGAAATAAAAAACTTCCTTAACTGAGTAAAACTAGGAAAAAAGAGGAAGAAGTATACACATCTACAGCAAAAAAAAATTGGTATTTTCTAAAAGTTGTGCCTTATTTGCTCTTTTCACTTACTCCATTTCCAAAAGAAGATACAAAGAAAGTTTTGCCATCCTTGCATGCTGGTTCTTTGCCTGAGAACCTCACCTCTGGAGAGACACAGAGCTTGTAGCAGGCAGTGTTTTAAGGACGTGTTTCTAATTAAGTGAACAGGTGGCCCCAGCCAGCAGGAACTACTGAGCAAACAAACCCAGGGAGAGCTGGGGCTTGTTGGAGCAGATGGTGTGGTCTTTGTACCTCTTTAATGAAGACTGTGCCCGAGCTCTCTGTTGGCTTTAACAGAACACTTTCCTCGTCGGTTGTGCAACTGCATTTACACCAAAATAAAACAAAATGATTTCTGGATTAGAAAGGCAATTCATTCTCTGCACCCTTCAAACGTGCTCAAGCAAAGCCCGACGTGCTAAGTGTACGTTCTGCATGACAAAATTCAGATAGGAGGTCAGTGCACACCCAATACTATTACCTGCACCCATTCCCCCACTATAAACTGGTTTAGCACTTGTATCACACCAGCAATCATCCTGTAAAACTTTGCACAGATATTAAGTCTTTAAAGAGCAGGTAGACATTTGTAGATTTTTAACATTCCCTTGTCAACACCTGTTTCTAAATTAATCTATCAATGATTTAGAATACATTTATTAAATTATAACCTTTTTTTTATAGGTTTATGTGAGCATACTCCAAAATCAGAGTTCGTATTAAAAATGGGAAAGTTTGTTCAAATGTTTTCAGTGAGGATCATGATTCTATTTTGCATCCTCCCATTTATTTAGGAGAGGGTGATCAGAAAGAAAAGCAATTTTATAAAAATAATTCTAATGGGGAAATGATCAGTCCAGCCTGGGTAAGGATTAAAAAGAAAAATAAGGAACAGAATGGGAGAAATTTCCGGTACAGATTCAGCAATCAAATCAGAAATTCCAACAAATTACACTTTTGTACAGACCAGTATTATCATAGGGAGCTCATTAATTTATAAAGAATTCATACACACAGTCTTACATTCAAAATGTCCTAAAATGCATCCCTATGTAAGACAGTTCAAATACCTTCCAAGGGTGAACTGCAAACTGGTTTTCCTAAATCAGGAAAAGCTGAGGGTCATTTGAGGGTTTAAACTCTCCCTTTCCCCATGGCTGTTTCTGGGAAGCAGAGTCAGCC
Source organism: Corvus kubaryi (assembly GCF_017639235.1). NCBI lineage: Eukaryota > Metazoa > Chordata > Aves > Passeriformes > Corvidae > Corvus > Corvus kubaryi. The sequence goes on from NW_024581101.1 coordinate 4,521,474, forward strand.
TTCCAGAGTACAGCTTTGGAGATATTTTTGGGAAGTTACACAGAAGCAGGGATGCAGGAAAGGTAATCCAGGGAGTGGAGAGAAAAGGAAAACAACCCAAAAAGTGTGCAGACCATCGGGCTAAAGAAACACCACAAACATTGTGGATGGAACCGGATCGTTTCCTAACTTGCATTTCGTGGTTCTCTTTTTTTTTCTCTCTCAGAAACATTATGAGAACACATTTGAATCTGATCCATAAATCTCCACATTGTCAGAAAAGACAGAAAATCATGCAGTGATTTCAAAGTTATGTAGCTGCCTGGTCATTTTTTTTTCACAAATTTCATTCTATCATTAAGGCAATTAATATCCATGGTGGCCAGCATATAAGGCAGCTGAAGGCCAGGACAGGTGCCATTTATCTCTGAATGCACAGGAAAATGATTTTGGTTTTATTAAATGGGACAGCTATTTGGAAGGATCAGAGATTAAGACAGCAGCTGAGGGTGCCATGTATTTTTATTACATCTTTGTTCCTATTATTTTAATTTTTACATTTGTCAACATGGTATGGTGTTGTTTGGCCAGATGTCCTAGCTTTAAATAAAGACATGAACACTCATGGAAACAGAAAAGATGGATGAACAAGAAAATAAAAGTGGAAAAGTACTATTTTAACTCCAGCACTTTTACCACAACTGCTGCATGGTTGCTATGATATCACTTGGTAATTAATTGAAAACCATATTCTACCCTGTCTTTGTGCACAAATTCAATTGATAAGGAAAAATAAAGATACAGCATGACCCCTTCTGTGGAGAAATACCCCAATATGTAATAATTTGGCTGGAATAGTGCAAGAATTGTAGTATACACAGCTCATTATTCTTACTATTCATATCACTGAACTTGTCGTGCTAGCTCTATTTATTTTTCACTGGAGTAATTCTATTGGGAACTTCAAAGCAATTAGTTCAGGAGCACATGTTAAAGGGTGAAGGGTTTCAATGTTGCAGCAATGTAAGATAACTATAGATCACAAAATCTGTCATGGAATAATGCAGTGAAGAACAAAGCAAATTGAAGCTTTGTTTTCAAAAGATAAGAATGCAACGGAATGCATCAGTAGCTCCCCTTGCTTCTTGTGCTGTCTACCTAAATGAGGCTCCCTGCTTGCATATTTCAAAGTCATTGGTTAATTATCCTGTAGCAAAACTGCATTTTGGGTGCTCTGATTTGAACATAATGATGTGACTATAATTTGAACAAATTGGAAATATGCAAAGTTGAATACTTGATTTCAGATATAATCCAGTAATTAAAAACATAACAAATCATTTAGCAGGAATGCTGCTGCTGTTGCTGAGGAAATCTGCTAATTGCAGTCCCCCATATTTGCAGTGCTTAACTCCAACCACAAATCAAGATCCAATGGCAAAAATAATGAATTAAAAGGTATATTTTCCAGGCTTTTAAACCACGCAGACAATACAGAGTGAGAGAGGAAAAAGATGGACTAAACAAGAATCACTTGCAGCGTCAATTTAATTTTTACCCTGTGCAACAGACAATAAAATGCCAATGTGTAAAGCTACACAGATAATATGCAAGTATAGTAAATATAAGGAGATCATCAAACACAAAATGAATGTTGAGGAATATTTCTTTTAAAAATACGCTGTTGGTATTATCCTGATAATTTATCGTAGAGTTTTTTGCTGTCCATTCACCCAATGAGGACATATTTCTGGTACTTTGGGTAGTGCGAATGAATGATGTTTTCCCTTACTAGGGGGTGGTGATTCTGGATGCCATTCAGGCAGCAGCATTTACAAACACTTGTAGGAGCTTTCCCTGTGGCAGCTGCTCCCAGGCACTCAAGGTTAATATCACTGAGTGTTCTTCCTCTGGCAGACCAAGCATCCCTGTGAAAAAGACCTGCTCCAAGCACGCTGAAAGTGGATTGAAAACAAATACATATTCAGCAGTTCTGTTCAGCCATGAACACTGCTCAACAGCGACCAAAAGGGGAGGATGAAGGACAGGAACATTTTACAGGTCAAATCTGTGATGTGAGAACTCAGATGAAAACCACCTTTCCTAATTCCTTGTCCCCTCAGCAGTGTGTTTGATCACAGAGGGAAACCTGTGCTTTCACACAGGGCAGTTTGCCTCCAGAAGTTGTTCCAGTGTTGTCTATTTTCTGACCCGTCCTGCTACAGGGAAAGTGTAAAATCCATATTTCTTTGAAATGCAACATGGTGCTTATATAGGAAAAATATTATTTCCTATTGACAGGGATGTTCACATCTGTGAGTGATTTTGCCTCCTAGCAGTTCCAAATCTGCAGCTCTGGTGAGACCAGACTTAACATTCTAATAACAAACCCTGACATCTGCTGAGGTTTTAAGCACAGACTGAAGTCACTTTAGAGGGATGAGTTTTTTGTACATATAATGATCCACAGACTTTGAGTGAATCCACTGATGCTGACTGACCCATTCCCACTTATCCTTCTTAAAAATCTGGGTTTATTTCCTTGATGTGCAGACAAAACCTCTCCTTAATGTCCCCAGAAACTTCCTGTAACTGGTGACTGACATAAAAGCACTAAATAATGTTGCATTCTGCTTGCCATATTTGATGAGATAAATTAATCAGCTTCTGCCTTACTTTATTTTTGTCATTGTGACACAATTTTGCAAATTGGTGAAATGCCCATGATAATACCTTTTCTCAGGATAGTTAAACATGCCAATTGGTAATTAGCTATTAACATCTGTGTTTTGTTCAAACACTTGTCTCCTGTAAATATTCTTAAAAAGCTGAACCTTTGTTAGAGAAGAGATCAGGAGAAGGGATTGCAGATGTTACGTTTGGCTGGGAATTGGACTCTGCATTGCCCATCAGTTCTCCTTTCTTTTCTTCAAATAAAAAAGGCACTGTTTTAACACAATAGTTCAAGGCTGCAGCATTTTGGAAACAACACTATTTGAAAGTGACATAAATAATGCAGACTATCTAGGAAAAAAAATCAGAAGAAATGCAGGTATGTTATCAACAGAAGACTTGGAGAAGGAAGTATAAACAGAGGGCTGACACAGCTGATTGCCAGGACAACATTGGATTTACCTCTGCTATTCCAGATAATTCACATTAGGTGGATCCTCAAAATGATAGACTGAAGTGCTTGAAGAAAGTCTAAATGCATCAGGAAATGAAGAAAAAAAGTAATTCTAGGACATGAATCTCTCTCAATTATTTAGCACTCTCAGGCATTAATCATTTAATTAATTCCAGATTAAATACCACTCATTTGACTCCACTATTGTCCATAGCAGGAAGTGAATTTCAGTATATTGGTGAATTCCTAAAAGGTAAATATCTTGTTAAGATAAAAGAGAACAAATAGGGAGCACAAAGAACTGGAAAAACTACCCAAGTAAGAGATCTGAAAATAATTATAACAATTAAAGTCAGTCACAAGAACACCAATCAAAAAGCAAACCTGACATTAAATTATTGTATGCAGTGCACATAAAATAAAGATATTTGTGGCCAGGAACTGACCCAGAAATAATAAGGCTGACTGTTCAAAAAAAAAAAAAAAATTGGAATATCTCAGCCTCTCTTATTTTCTTTCTCCACCTAAAGATTACTATTTGTTATTTATTTTTCTTATTTAGGTAGTTGTACTGAACTTCTAAACTCATGTAGACTGGACTCTTAAAAGTTTGGAGTCCGGCTATTCTTGACAGACCATGACATGTGGTAATTCATTTTTCTTTTCCTTTCTTTGAATTGCACTTCAACATGATGCCACTCTGGAGGTTATTGAAGTTATTGTTCATGCCCTGCATATCTGGTGAAACAGAGATGTGTGATTCAAATTATTAACTAAAGTGAAAGGGAAAAAGATGACAACATAAAGGGTCTTATTTTTAATTCTCTTTGCAAATCTCTGCAGTTAAAAGCCAGATGAATAGAATTCAGTTAAGGTTCATTACTGCTACAATCCATCCAGAGAAAGAGAAAGAGAGAAGCTCTGGTACATTAACTTTTACGCCTGTGACCCAGTAAATAATGTTCTGGTTAGAGCTATGACTTCTTTCAACCCGGAGTTCATATAATTTCTATAATAATTCATTATTTTTTTTACACTGCTAAGTGCTGCTAAAGGCATATCTGAAAGATATCAAAGTGAGAGCAAAAATGAGAACATTCCTTTAAAAATCACAGCCGTATATTCCAAATGTTTAGCCGCGATGAGGCTCTTTAAATAAACAAGGAAACAATGCCGTCTGTCAAACCTACAGCGCTCCAAATGAAACCCAAAATTTATAACGGGTCTGACACAGCTGACACGCTTCCATTTCCTCTCCACACATGGCAGAGAGTGGATTTCCAGCTCGCTGGGATCATTTAACCAATGGCTCTGTGGTTCGGATATGAGTGCTGAGCCTGTCACCTGAACAGACAGCAGGGGCTGGCATGAGGGAGGGACCTTGACATTGCATTTGTCCCCACAAAAGGATTTCTGTCGTGTCCTAATTCTGCTTCACTTGCAAGAAAGAATGCAGAAACTAATTCAGATGCAGTAAATGATACCACGAAAATAGAGCCACTTTATTATATTTATGGAATTGTATTCTAGTGACTAAAAATTCCTTCCCTGTGGTAGTTGCGTTAAAAAGGATTTTCTGTAGATGAATGTGCAGGTTGGTTTGGGAGAAGCCTAAACTGGTGAATACAGAGAAATTGTCAAAAATCCAGGGGACCTTTTACTCTTGTTTTACTCTTGTTTAACCAGTAGTATCTAAGTTGCACAGTGGGCAAGCCAGTAACTGGAATGATGATTGAAAAGGCAATTCGATGTTAAAAAACTACTGCCCATCTCATCTGCCAAAGGTAGGTCTCTGACGTGGGACAAACTTAATTTCCATTGATAACAATGTCTTGTAAACTTCTCAGTTGCAGGACTTAAAATATTTTCAGTAGAAAAGAGTCAAAACCAGAATGGTGGAATTTTGTCCAGTTCAAGATAGAGAAGTTCAAATTCTCTTATGCAAAAATAAAACAACCCAGATGGTGCAATAAGTATTAATGATGTCTTCTAGTTTCTTCTTCTTCCTGTCATTTTATTATTTTCACAATACAAGTTACAGCACTCCCCTCCTCACCTCCAAAGGAATTTGTCTCCAAGTGCCCTGTGAATCTCTTCAGCCTGATCTTGTAGCTCCTGGTCCTTGTTTTATTCTCTTCCTCTTTGTAAAGAAGTTGGTCTCACTGACTTTGCAACTTTAGTTTTGAGCAGCCTGATCCCCTCTGAGTCTCATCCTTGCCAGACCACGCAAGCCCCATGCCCTCAGCCTCTGCAGTGCCCTGGGCTCCATATTTAAGGTCTCCCCACTTTTCAATACCCTTCATTATCTCAAGGTCCCAAACTCAACTGTAATATTCCAGATATCACCACATTGCCCAGTGGGGAATAATTCCCAGGCCCATCTGGTTTAATGCAGGGTATCAGATAATTGACAGCTTTATCTGAGTGTAAAGTCCTTGCCTACACACCTTATTCAGACACAAAGCAAGCAACCTGCACATAGATTTAGTGTTTTCATAGCAAAACCATGAGCTTTTCTGAGTTCCTGAGGGGCTTTCTGTGCCTCTCTCTGAATCACTGAGACCAAAGCCTGAGAAACCTCTTCCCCATTGCAAAGGTCCAAAACAGAAACATCTCAGAACAAAGACAGACTGCACCTAATCCTATTAATGCTGTGCAAAATCAATCTCCTAAAGCTTTCCAGGGCTTGTGAACATGCAGTCAAGATGCCTCTGGGTGACGGGCAGAAATTGCAGGGTTTCCTCCTAATTTTGTTGCCATTTCTTATTTTCATTCTCTTTGCTTTTGCTGAAAAGTGATTGACTGTAAAAGATCTGCCTCAATGTCAGTCTCCTGTTAACAGCTGGGAAGTCACTTTGTCTTACTTGCAGCCACAAGGAAACACGAGATAATCACCCTGTGACAGCCAGACCCAGCAGACAGGAAGAGAAGCAAATCTCCTCTTGTTATTCTGCTCTGCCCATTTCAGCCCTTACCGAATTTCCAAACAGTGAAAGGAAGAACATTCCCTTTCCATTCCATTAATGGCTGGATAGCCAGTAGGAAATCTCATTTTCAGCTCATAAAGCATATTTTCAGGATAAAGGTGGAGTTTTTCCCTTCTCTGCTACTGAAAATATAATCTACAGTTTTCACTGATCTCTCCCATTTTAGGGGAAATAGTCTCCTCACTCTCTTAGCAGAGTATCTCAAAGTACTGGTGAGCTAGACAGGAATACTCCAGACTGAGGAATTCAACAGGAAAAACTGTACGAAGAGGCAATGCTATGACACAAAAATCTGGAAGTGAACAGCGTTAATGTAATGTAATTTAGTCGCTAGTTTCTATAAACACTTGAATGTAAATCAGAATTTCTACTGGAAATGGATTTAGTAACTAGAAGCACAGGGAAGGAAGCATAAAGAAGACAATCTCTTTCCCTTCATTGCCTCTGAACTGTTCCTTGTTTCCATAGGTGCTGCTTCTCATTTAACAGAGACATTAGCATAGAAATAATCTGCATCAAGTCTGTCTCAAAGCTCTGCTCAGTCCCAGGAGTTTTGGCAGCCTAACTATATTAGGATCACATGCAATTTGAGTCATTATATTTTAGATTCAGATTAGCTATAGAAAATACGACTTCATCTCTATTAACAGATAAACATTACAAAAATATTATCACCCTCATATTCACATAATATTAGAGAGCTTTCCACTGCAGTTCATTCCAAGAGGTAGAAAAAAGGTATGAAAAAAGTCACTGGCACCAGCAGGTTTTTAGTAAAACTATCATGTCCAAGTTGGATCTACTAGCTACAATTTCACATTCCACATGGCATGTTACCAGTAAAGAAACAGCTAAATATATTTTTTGTCAAGCATGCCAATAACTCACAGGTAATTACTCAGAAATCTATTAGCAAGACCAATCCAAACAAAACCAAAATATTCTGCACGGGAAGCACTGTTTTGCACTAGCCAACTCCCACATCTCATATTATATTATGAGGTCATAGCTTTATCTACTAAAAAAAGCAAGTTTGGCCAAGATCATCCTAAAATTGGCAATAAATCTGAGATTTTACTTAATGAAAGGGCAGGTTAAGGATACTTTGTCATCTGTTGCAGTTATTTGTTGAAGCCTTCAACGTTTATGAATTTCTGCAAAGCTAAAAGTAATAAGTCAGTCAGCCAGACACGGTGTTCCAGAGCCATGAGCCCGTCAGTAGGAAAAAAAATAACCAGTAATGAGTACGATGTATTGGTTAGAGCAGATACTCCTAGATCCTATATTTAGCTCTGCCAGCAATTAGTATGTGACCTTGAACAAGTCAGTCAGCTAAAAATCAGTTTAAGGCACCATTATCAGACTGGGCATAGGTACAAACGTAGTTTAAATCTCACAGATTTTCAAATGCAAATACATAACTCGGGTTCTCTTGCATTTCTATGCTATTTTTAAAAGAATATTTTGCAAGAAAACAAGAAATACAGCTTCCACATATAGCTTCCACACCTACTTCCATGGAATTTTGTTTCCAGCTCCTTTGAAAAGATGTCAAACACAACCTTTTAATGCTACAATATTTATGCTGTGTATATTCTGATGGTGCTCTTACAGCGCTGTAGAGCAGAGCATTTGCTCTGCAGTGCTATTGCAGAGCTGTGGAACAGTGAGGGGCAGGATACAGATGTGCAACCTGAGTAACCCAAACTTCTCTTCAGCTGCTCGATGTCCTCTGTCTGTACAACTAAAGACCAGAAATGAAGGCCAGATCCATCCCCCTAGTTTCAGGCATGTCAGAGAGCAGGGAGGAGCCGCAGCTCCAGAACCAGAGCTGAGCCTGGGGCTGAATGCAGCAATAAGGGGGCGATTTTACCATAGCAAGGATGCAGAGCTGCCAGTCCAGGTCAGGATCAGGGCCAAGGACAGTGGTCAGAACTGCTCACAGCCCAGGGATAGCCCAAAAAGGCACAGCACAGCACAGGGTGAGGGCAAGCCAGGAAGCCCTGAGGACGAGCCTGGGCATGGATGTATCTTTTGTGCCTCTTTAACACAGCTCCTGCCAGCAAAGGGGCTGCCTTTGGACCCAAGCCATTAAACTCTGATTTAGCTAACTGATCTCTAAGCAGGAGGATGCCTCCAGGTGCTGCTCAGTGCCCTGAGGGGCAGCAACAAGAGAGGTCAATGCTCCTCCACCAAAGGAGAGAGGGTCACACCAGGGCCTTTCAGTGCCACTCATATCTGACACCTCCTGGAGCAGCTTCTCGAATTAATCACACTCTGTGCTGCCTCACTGAGTGCTGAAGCAGAATGAACATGGGTCAAGCATCCCTTCCTAAAGCTGCATCCTGGAAGGTCAGGAGACTGAACCCAAAATCCCATGGCTATCAGCAAAGCCACTGGAACCTGCCCCTCATCCGTTCCTGGTCAGATCTGAGCTCCTCAGCTGTGGATTTCAATTGTATTTTATTCAGATTTGGAAGGTTTATAAATCCCAGTCATGCTGGGTGGGTTCCTTAACAAGCGTTCTCCAGGACATTCCAAACATCTGGACACAAAGGAGCATGTGCAGAACAGTATTTTTAAGAAATGTTTTTATATTTACATTGTCATCAGCGCTTCAGAAATTCTGCCTACGGCATCCAAAGAGAAGTCAGCAAGGTCACCGTGTGCAGATAAAATTAGTTAGCATCTCTATAATTAGTCCAGAGACAGCCCTCTCAGAGGGGTAAAACAATCTCTCTTCCAGCTCCTACTCCTGATTTTCCCTTAAGCCCTTTCTGACAACAGGCAAACCTATTAAGCTTTCTGTGGCTATGTTTCCTCATCTACTAAAGAGAGAAAAAAAAGAAACCAGGCAGAATCACATTGGCTTTGTCAGAGTGTTATTGTGTCCATGCTTGCATAACACAATATGCTTCTTTTTTTGGCATAGCATAATTTGCTTTTTTTTCAGCAAAGCTCTAGGAGGAGGTATTAAGCTGACATTGATTAAAAGTTACAGAATTCAGTTATATTTAGAACTTAATTTAAAATCTTAAAAACACCCCAAGGACAGCTGTAGGAAGACAAAACATCATTTTCTAATTAATTTTATTGGAAACTCTTTCAAATTTTATGTTACTGAAGAGAAACGGAATTTGGAATTTTTTTACAGACTTTTAAAATGAAAAATCGCTTTTGCCAATACAGTTCCTCTGAACAAGTTTTCTACAACATCATCATTTTTTGTACTGTCCTCTCTTGTAATTCCCTGTCAATGCTTAAGCAAACCATAGATCCCCAAGATTTTAGTTAAAAAAGGTTTCAAATCCTAAGGGAAAAAAGATGCAAAATCAAACATAAATAAATATCAGATTTTTTGCTTTAAAACAGTTACAGGAATTCCCAAATGCCTGTTATAGAAACAGAGAAAATAGAATTTTCTCAACTCAACCAATCTGCCCAAAAATAAGGGACAAAAATCCTAAAAAGAAACAAAATAACTTACTAGGCGATGGGCACTGAAGAGATAACCCATTTAAGATAAAATGATACTAGTCTGGTTCAGATATTACTTTCTTTTCAAACCCTTTAAATCTATTTATTCTGATATTGTTATCAGTCCAGCTGTGTACAAAGCAAACCGCATTTGCTTTTTTTCTTTTTTTAGCTTGGATATCTAAATATTTAGATACAATTAGAGATGAGAGAAATGTGCATAAGGATTATTAGTCCCTCTGTCTCTCACAGACTGGAGGCCCTGGTGTACTTTTATGTTTTGTTTCCTGCTATCTGGGGTCAATACCTGCTATTACTTATCAAAGATGGAAGAAGAAAGAGGGCACCACATTCATGTTCCTCCAGCCTTGCCAGTGCTGAAACAGCCACAGACACTGCCTCAAGTCTTAATAACACCAGAAAAATCTCAATTACACCTTGAAATTCATGGGCGAATGAGCAGTGCCAACCCCTGAGTTACTGGGAGTGCAGCTTACCATGACCAAAATCTTCCAAAGTATATCAGCTGCAGGAAAAGGGGAAGGAAAATTGAAATAGGGTTTGGACTCTCTAACTGAGGGCTCTGTAAGAGAACTTTTCCATTTAGGGCAACAATATTTGCCTTAATTTCAGTAAGTCTGCTTGTTCATGAAATCCACAAAGTGATAAGGGGTCAACTTGAAACAAAATGGAAAAATTAAGTAGACTATTGAAGAATCATAATGAGTTTTTCTACAAGGAATTGTTTTGCCCTTTAAAGTTTGTTTTTATCATGAGTGTTCATGCAATTGTATGAAGGATTTGTACACTAAAAAACTGCTCTGTCTCCATGTACGACAATTTTTCAGCTTTGCCCACACTCATCCATCCGTGGATAGACACAATACTGTGTGGCTTATTTGATCAAGCATGCAAAATTGAAAGTATTAAATAAAATCAGTTTTGATATATTCACTCATGCCTCTCCTGTGACAGCCATTTTGAAACAAGATAAATGGAGAGAAAAATTAGATTTTTTTACCTGTAAGTTATGTTGCAAACTTCACTTGGGCCCCCCCAAAGCCCTTCAGATACCCTGACACTGTGGCACCATTGCCTCTGCTAAAGAAGCACTCGGGATTTCAGGGCCAAAATAAAGTATTCAAGTTTGATAATACAATATGTGTGTAAAATGAGTGCCATAAGTAAAACTAAGAGTGTGATCAGATCCTGGGTTTTCTTAACAGAAGCATTATAGAAATACTGATTTCAAATAATTTACCCAAACCAGTAGAGGACTGCAGGTTGAACTTCCAAGCACTTAGGAAGTTTTTAAAGGCTCGTGTTATAGCTCTAGTGATGCTGAAGCACATCCCTATAATTAGTTGTGTTGCTTCCATGGTAATCATATCCATGTGTGTAACCATTAAGAAAGCTTTGAGATGAGAGCTTCAAAGAACCCACATCTCTCAGCCAAGCTCTTGACTTTGATTCACTCACTGTGTCAACAGCCCACAACCCATTTTCCCTACTAAAATGTTATTTTTCGGGATTTCTGCACCACATACTTCATTACAGCTAATTAAAATATTTAAGCTACCTAAGCACCCCTCCCCCCCCCCAGATGACTGTTTTCTCATCCTCATGTACAGTGGATGTTTTTGACAGCCCAGCTTTGAGAAGAAGGTGTTTACAGCAATGTGACTTAAGCCCCACTTTAAAAAATAAGGTTGACATAGAGTAACACTGGTTCTTCCTTATTTTCCAGTTACATTTTCCCATAGTGAAGTTAATAAAACTTTATGCAACCTATTTCAGTAGGACCTTTTCAAGGTTCCAGTTTGACATTGCCTTTCAGATCAAAAAGGAACAATTCAATCAAGTTCAAATACCTTTCAGAATTGGGATGTCAGCAATGTAGGGTCGGAGCATGGCTGTAATGAGCTGAAGGATGACCACAGCTGACTCCCATTCACTGGTTCACACTGGAAACATTTATCATGAAACTTTCTCTTAAATGAAACTTTGCAATCCAACAGCAATATCTGTCAGCTAAAGGCAGGAATGACAGAATTGTTCTATATAAGTCTTGTTCATTAGAACTTGGATTTTTCTTTTTTCCTTTCTAAAGAAAGGATGTCTTATGATTAAAATATGATTATAAATGAGATGGTAGCCTGTCATGTGGAAAATTGAGATTCTCTGTTTCTGGTGAGCTGCCTCCCAGCCTGAGGGGTTTTAGCTTACTTAAGTGACAGGCCCTCCCGTCTCACTAGTTTACACATTTAATTTTGCATAACTGTTTTCATGTAGACTTTTTATTGTTTAATGTGCTCCAAGACACAAAATGTGCTTGTTGTCTGCTGGCTTTTATTACCATGCAGTCATATGTATCTGTGACCTTATACAGAATTGTAGATCCAGTAAAATTCTTTGAATGAAGACATTAAAATCCATAGATATTATCCCCACTGCCAAAAGAGTTTATTTTTCTTGAATGACTAAAATGTAAAGGAGCTGAACAAGCATTCGATTTTTTACTTTTGGAGGCTGTCTTGTTCTTGAATGTAAAGTTCCACCAGCCACACTGAACAGTTTCATTAATGCACCATTTTTTTCAGTTCTTTCACGATTTTAACATAGATTAGATTGACAGTAACCACATTTTTCCTTCAGGGAAAAAATATATGTTTTCCTATTAGATTCTGAAGGGATAACATCAATGGTTGACCCCAATTTTGGCAGACTATTCTACTAACTGCACTCCTATTATATTTGCCAATCAGTTAAAGCACTTCTGTCAGACCCAAGTACTTTACCTCTATCAGCTGTGATCAAAGGGGGTCAGGTCCTCTAATTTTAGAGGATTTTTTTATTTCTTCCTCTCCCAGGAAGTTATCAAAAGACCACGTTTTAGTGACTGATAGTCACGGGACAAATTCATACTCCAGTGTGCAACCCAAAGGAGTATCTTAGTGCAAAAAGGGAGAGGGAGCAACAGCACCAGTCACTTCTGGGATATTCACTCAGCATAAAAGATAAAGACGTTTCCTGAGTGTTTGTACCTTTTTCTAATTTCCCACATCGTCATTGTCTAATGCCACAGTGAGTCATGGAGCCCAAGCTCCAAGGCAGCAGGCAGATGCAAATCTCCCTGAAGCCAGAGAATGTTACCTATTAATGTCAGGGCAAATCAGCTCCTTGAAGTCTTTTCCTTACCCAGGCTTTACTATGATTGCTAATTAAGTGCATGTATGAGGGTACCTAACTTTGTTTCAGAGAAATAGAGCTGTATGAAGATGGTATTTCTCCACTTAGAGAGCAGAGAAAACTGGGAAATAGAAGAAGAGAGCGGGAATCAGACCCCTTATGGTTTCAAATATAGCAAATATTGAATTCTTTCTTAATTCGAGGACATTGCTCTTAGTTACTGGAAAGCTTCATCTCAGCCAGGTAGTGAGGCAAATGTAAAATCTGCCTGTATTTATCAAAATGTTTAACTAATAAATAATTAGCTATTATTATTATTATAAATTAAAGGCAATGAGATAAACAGTGCTATCACAGAATTCATCTGAAGAAATGGAAATAGCCATCACAACTCAGAAGACTGAGGAATCCTCATTTCCCAGAGATTCTTCCAAATGATCCATAATTTAAAACGGGGAAGAAAAAAATGTTGCACCTTGTTTGTATATTACTTAAGAGGATAAATTAATGGGATAAATTATTCATTCTGAAATATTCACAGTGCTTTACTAATTATGACAGCAAACATAATGCAGGAATTTCATGCATTTCAGTGTCACACAGAGATGCGAGGACATGCTTGGAGACGCTCTGCAGGCTGAAGTGAATGGCAAGAGAGATAATTAAAGATGCTTTAATAGCTTTTCAAAATTGCTAAGATACCGTCAGGTAGCATAGCACATCTTGGACAGCCACAATATCCCAGACTATGTTCTAAATATTCAATTCCTGTAGCTTTGCTCTCATTTTGCCTTCCCTTTCTTTCACCTTTCCGTTCCTTTTTCTTTTTTTTAACTTCCCTGGTAATTGCAAACCTCTTCAGATAAAACACCACCATCTGACAGGAAGAAATATTTATGTTTGGGATTCACTACGTTCAGTTGGCAATGAAGGAGTTTTTACAGCTTTTCTGACTAATAAAAAGCAACACAAATATAAAGACGAAATGATCTGCAAAAACATGACTGGTAGCAAAGCAGGCAGTTGAGATGATGTATATTTAATTTACCACTTCCCATACAGTAGGGAAAGTACCAGGAGATGGAGCCTTCTGTGACTATCGTGCCTGGATTTTTATAGCAGCAGAACCCCTCAGTTCTGCAAATGTGTAATTGAAAAAGAACATTGGGGGCGTTTGCATTAGACACAAATGAGAAGATGGAATAATGAGAAATAAAACAGCTTTGCAGATGTGACATAAAAATAATAATCTCAAATAAAGAGTTCTGATCTCTCTACCTGCCTGAAGCTTATACAACAGAGCAGTTCAAGTGGGAATCAGCTAATAAAATAATATAACATGATAATATATATAATAATAGTGGATATTGAATGCTTTAGGTGTTACTTTAATCCTCACAACAGCAGTATTCAGACACCCAAACACAAAGGCCTCTCCACTTTTAACTAATAACACATCAGTGAGTAAAGATCTCACAGCAGATGTTCCTCAAATCAAAATTAAAAGCTGAAATACTTTTAAATATTGAAAAATCACTTCAGCTCTATTGCCTTGACACAAAACTGGATGGAAAAATTCTCTTCAGCCTTGCTTTGGATGTCCATTTTTTGCCATACAGGAGAGAATACAGATGCATTCCAATCCCACACTTAGCAACGGCTGGGTGTTTGGAAAGAGAATGACAAATGCCTGCTGAACTTTTCTCTTAAAATTTAACACCCAAGATCAAAGACTAATTCAATTAATTCTAATCTCTAAAGTTATTAGATCTGGGGGCTTTATGATTAACGTTTTTTAGGCATTTAATCCTTTATACAATGACTTATGCAGGCACGTAACATCCCAAATGATAATCAACATGTTGCGAATTCTAATAAATTTTTATCTGGCACAAATCATATATAAAGCTGTCAGTTTAGCTCCTTCTCTGCAGAAAAGAAACAGAAAATCCTGCACATGGTGGAAAAAAGGGGTGATAAAGACTGCAGATATCAGTGCACTATTTGCAACTAATCATTTATTCAGAGATCAGAAATTGTTTCCAAGCAGACACGGGGGCAGTTCTTGGCACTGAACATGATCCTCTTTCAAGCAACTCAGTGTAAAAAAGGGATATAAAACACCCCAAGGACTGTGAAATGCAAAAATAGCTCTCAGCTGCCTTTTCTCTCTACGTTGTCTGGAGTCATGAGAGGCAAGCCCTGACCCCACAGAAGTCAACAGAATTCCTGTCGTTGCTGGTAGCAGGACCAAGCTTCATCACTGTTTTTATTAATAATTCATTCTTTAGAATGACTTTATGTGTATTTTGACAGTGGCTTTGATTTTTCCATTGAAGTGAAAAGATGATAAAGATTTGGAGAATGAACCAGCTCTGATATTAGGATAAAAATGATTGAGAAAAAAATCAGACCATGCTCATGTTGAGTTCCTACTCCGGCTAGCTACCAGTTCAGTTCCACTTGAACTTTTAATTAAAATAGTGTTAGAAAAAGAGAAAGACATCATGAAAACTTTTGGTTTATGCAGAAGGAAGCATTTGCAAAAGTGTCAGAGACTGACCCAGAAGGATCATGATTAAGGTTTATAATTACAGCTTGTGATATCATAACCCTTCTTACCTGAGATACTCCTAGACAGCACTCTGAGATTAGCCAATTAAATGAAATGGAATCTCACAACATTTGCATGAAACACACTTGCATATTATATAAAAACATGATACTAATGTGATACTGATCATCTACTCATTGCTCACGTTCTGTGCAGCCGTTTTTCACCTTTTTAGCAAAAATTCTCCCGTATCCTCTGAACTGTTTCTCAGCTGAGAGTGTTTGTGCCCCTCCTCAGCCAAGTCAAGATAGATCATAACAATGCTGGGCACATCTGAGCCAATTTTATTGCAGCCTGCACAGATTAATTTCTTCAGCCACAATTTTGTAGAATGAAAAGTGCTGAGGCCCTGGCACAGAGAGGCTGTGGCTGCCCCTGGATCCCTGCGAGTGTCCAAGGCTGGGTTGGATGGGGCTTGGAGCAGCCTGGGATGGTGGAAGGTGTCCCTGCCCACGGCAGGGGGTGGCACTAGATGGGCTTTAAGGTCCCTCCCAACCCCAGCCATTCTGTGATTTCCATGATTTGGTGAAATACAGCCCAGCAGAGCTGACCTCACATGGCTGCTCCACGCTGAGATCTCTGCACTCACAGAATCAGCACTCCCAGTGCTGGTAGTTATCACACCACTGCAGAGAACATAACACGGGACAGATCACACTTTTGTGCCTCTTTGCCTGTCAGGGCTCAAACCTGAGCTCCCAACAGAGTGTCTCCCTCTGTGACATTGTTCTGTTAGTTGCAAAACACAACATTATTCCATTATTGAATGAAATGAGTTGGCCTGGATAAGAAGAAAACCCTTTTCGTTGACAGTGTCTCAATGCAATGAAAAATCTGCCAGGGTCATATCTAGTGAAACTGAAAACCAATCAGCTTCTAATCTTCAGAGTACCAGATCAATTCATTCAACAAGTCCACTCATTTCCTGGTTTTGTCAAGAAAAGAGCCCAAGTCTGGAAGTTGTATCTTGAGTTGAGAGTAGGATGCTGATGATCCTGGTGGGTCCCTTCCAACTCAGAATATTCTGTGATTCTGATTCTGACTTGAACAATTTCACAAGAATCTTCATTATTTCTTTGCATCAGAATTCCTATTTATAAAGCAACACGAAGCACTTTCAAATTTTAAAATGCAAAATTACTATGAGAAAAAGTGACAATTAGTAGAATTACTAGAATATCAGACTACTCAGTGATTATATTTTAGACAAATTGAAATATACTGAATATCTGTAAAACAATATCTGACCCCAGTGTATCACTTTCGACATTTTGTCAGTCATGTATCAGTCCACCAGACAGATGTTGTTAAATTGTATTTTGAATATTGTAAAATTCCAAATATTATAGTGTTAATGGATCGATGAATGGAGGTTTAGGAATTGTGTGCTTTCATTTAGACTTCGCAGTTCATGCTTTAGATAGATGCTGGAAAGGGTTTCTCAGAAATGAAAAGGAACTGATGACAAGTTCTAGACACTGTCACAAACTCTAGACTTGATGTGATGACAAACTAATATTCTCATTTTCCTGGAGGGAATATACAGCTCAAAATTTTAAAAGTCACTTGTTTCAACAACCTGATGCTGTTGAAAACAACCAATCAAACCAACCCAGACAGAAACAGTTCATGACCTTAGAAACTGGGGGGAAGGAGGTAGGGAGCAGTTTGCTGCAGTCTCATCCTTACTAAATGACATCTGACGCTAGTTAAGTGTTAGTAAAGTTTAACAAACCTTCTCCTGTTTTAAAGGATTTTCTTATGGAGAATGTAAATAGCTTATTTAAGATGAAAAGTGTAAATTATTTTGGAGGCACCAGAGATTACACCAAACTCCTCTGAGTCTGCACAAGCCCTCAGTTACCTACACACCCTGTCAGACTGAGCTGTATCTCTCCAGTTCCTCAGAGGCCTTTGCACAAACTATGGAGCAGAGCAATGAATTCCTTCCTCACATTCACCTCCAAACAGGGGTGTGATATTGAGATTTTATTGCTACTTCCAAGCTCTTTGAAAGCTGAGTCTTAATGTCCACAGCTTGAGTTGCTTAAACATCCCAGTCTATAAAGTAATTTTGAACAGATTGATAATTCTTCTTTAATTATGGAAGTAATATAGCACAGACAAAATTAGACACGTTTTATTTGGAATGTTAAATATCAGTAATGCTGGTGAATAGAGCAAAGAATTATTGATTAACTGTCAAGGGTAGCTGGTAAATGGTCTGTGTGTTAATCAATGAGTTAGTACCCTGAAGAGAGTGATCCTTAAAGTACTTAGTCAAGCCTAGAGATTGATAGCCTTCTGTTTTATTTTCAACTTGTTAAGTATGTGCTGCATGTAGTGCAGAGTATCTTTGTCATTGGCCTGAAAATAAAACTTGTTTTCCTTGATACATTATGTACTTATAGCTGGCAACAACCATTTCACACTTGCAAATTAAACCAATCCCTGTCAAGTGACTGGGAGTCATGTTGATTTCAGAGAACCCAGAGAGATCTGATAAACTGTCAAGATGAGTTTGGTTAAATGTTAACAGAGTTCAAAAGGAGAAAACATCAGTTCTAGTAAACTCCAGAAAATAATTTGTGTCAGGTTTACTTGAAGAAAAGAAGAAGAGAGAAACAGTATTAAAACCCTAAAGAACCCTGCCCAAACCTTCAGCACAGTTTTTGGCCTTTGTTTACTCTGGCACTGAAATTGATGCCTTTTCCTGGTCTTAAAATCAAGAGTCATACACGGTTAGAAGGGGAAAAGGGATTTTACCTTGGTGTTTATTTTAAGGATCCTTAGGTGCACACGTCCAGGTCATATGCACTGAGATGCACCCCGCCAAGTCTATATCTCCCCAACATTGGGTATAACATTAGAGGTGTTACTAATTAGCAGATCTATCCAAGATTCCCCAATGAGAGCCTCGAATGAGCCCCGCTCCCCTCCTCAAGGCACCTTCCCCTGGATGGTTCTATCTTGGTTTACAGAATGTGTTCTGGAGAGGACCTTGGGCTCTGGGGCACACTGATCCCTGGCTACGAAGTTTCTAAAATGTTGAGTCTCAGCTTGACAAACAAGTCCAAGAATGGAGGCAAAAAGCACTGGGAATACAGAAGTTGCAAAAAGGTACAACAGGGGTATAAAAGAAAAGGCAAAAATCTTCATGGCATCAAAATAGGTGTATGGAAAGCTCTCCTAGAGACCAATCACTGCCTAATGGTTTATAATAGTTAATAAAATAAGAAAATCCTTCTACTCTATTGGACTAAGTATGGATTGACAAACGAGAACCACAAAGCACTGCCCTCACTCTCTTTTCCCATGCGATAATGTTTAACCAGAATCTCTTCATTAAGCCCAGCAGTGTCCAGCATGACTTTGCCAATTTTTAAAGCATCTTACATAAATCCCAAGTTTTCTTCAGTTTTCAACACCAACTTCATGTTTGCCCCACACCACTGTGAGCTGCACCTTGCACACACCAGGAAATTTCTGACCACTGCAAGCATTTTCACATCTATTTGATATGTACAGTGCTAAGCAGAAACAATCATCAAAAGCCCAGGAAAAGGTCTCCATGCCTATTATACTCTCAGTTTCTACATTAGCTCATGCAAATAATTTTGAGGGCTTTTTTAGCCAATTTACATAATGTGTACCCTGCCTTCCTTTTCCTTTCTACGTGCATTATTTTTATATTCTGTGTGCACAGAGCCTCGGTGATACACAGATAACAGGGAGCCTGCAATGCCTCCAGCATGCATTTGTGTAGCTTACAAGTACAGAAAATTCCTTGTTCCCCTGGTTACTCTCACTAGATCTGCATTATAACATAAGAGAAAGAATGACACCTTCCTGGCTGTCACCACTGAACCCAGCTATTAAGGAAAGATTTTGCAAGTAGATATTGTTTAACATTTTAATTTTTCCTTTGAAAACAGGTAGGTAAGGGGATAACAGCTGTCAGTAAACAGGCAGTCTAAAAGAATTAGTCTCTGGTACAGACATTAAGAATCTGGGATGTTACATGGCTGACAAGAGCAACGGGGGAAAGATAATGTTTGTAAAATCATTTGCTTAAGTACACTTTGAGAAATGAGTGGAACGCAGCAAACTGGGATGTTAAACTTAGGCCCTGACTGTTTTCAAGGCAGAGCCAAACACAGTGTGAGACAGCTGCTGATGGGTATCGATCTGATATTCCCTGGCAGTCAGAGTTTGGGATGTGAAATTCCAGTTTTCATCGAGCAAGAAACATTTACATATAAATGTGAAGTGTGATAGAGCTTGTTCTGAATTTCAAGAAAGGGCTGAGCTATCTGTGGCAGACAGCAGAACTCCAGAGTTTGGCGTTATCCTTGCAACAAACACATTCACCTCACCTGGCAAAGCAGCTGCCCTGCAATACAAATGCAAAGATGACAGGTCTGATCCAAATACAGCCCCTTGCTGCACTGATTCCTGCACAGCACTTCTCCCATGATATTTTTGTCATACCTGCCCTTCTAATCACAGGTTACTCACCCCTCCAGATCAGTAATCAGTGGACATAAAGCTGAGGAACATTCAGGAACACAAACCATGTTTCTGGCACGCTGCATGAAGCATCATTCTACATCACTTGCTACACCTCAGATCATATTACATCATGTCAAACGTCCTGAACTTGAAATAATAGTACATGACACAAGACATTTGTTACATAATGTGATGTGACTGTTAAAATTTCACCAAAAATATTTTCCTGGTCCATAGACTACTATCAAATCAGACTGGAGTTAATAAATCCAAATTGAATTTGGCACAGAGAGCAGGAAAGTAAAACGAGAACAATTTTGTGCATGCATTATATACATAATCCTGTACTTACTATAATCATTTTGAGTTGGAGATGAGGATTTTCTTGTTTGAAACTGGCAGGCTTGTGCAGCTAAAAAAATGTGGTTGCTTTATTTATTTGCATATAGATGCAGTAATAGAAATCTACAGAGGACGAAAAATGTTTTCGTGCACAGTACTGAAAATAAACTTTGTCATCTTTTTAATCATAAGGAGTCCTTAAAGGAAAACATTTGTAGATCAGGGAAGCTGTTTAGAAAGACCACTCTAGAAATAATTTTTAGAGAATTTATGTAGTGCAATCTGTCATTTGTGATGCTTCCCAACTCTTTCCTAGTGGACCTCTTTAAACTGTCCTGCTACATCCCAATCTATTGCATCCAAACACAAAGTCCAGTACATATCCTCATGAGTGATGCAAATTTCTAAACAACAAGGCCAGGCAACTGATATGCCTGGAATGGCTCAGAGCTCAGTTCAGATAAATATTAAGGAGAGAGGTTTTTTTGTGAAAATGCCCAAATTTCCACAAAAACCCCCACAAATAGCAGAGAGCATTATGTCAAATAATTGTATCAGTTTATGCCATCAGTAAAACCCAGAAATCACAGGTAAGCCCAAACACTAATAGACAGTGAACATTTTGAAGTGGTGAATTTAGGGTTCTGTCCTCAAAAAATACCCTCAGTTCTATTAACTCTGCTGCCTGAAAACATTTTACTTTCAGCCCCAAGTGTTTTCTGGGTTGAAACACCAAATATATGGTGACTGAGTAATCAGGGTAAAAATCAAGATGAGTTCCGACAAATTGATCCAGACAGCAACACCTTTGAGACAGTGACAGTGTCACAAGAGTGAAAGACAGCAAGCACTGTGAATTCATCGAGTGAAAGACCCAGTGAGTCACCCAAGCACACAAACGGAAAAAAATATGTTCTAAAGTAAAAAATTACCCAATCTGTTTTGATTTCTCTTTAAGAGTAACTCATTCTAAATTAACAAAAATTACCTGCAACTTCTATCTTAAAATATTGTCAGAATGAACTACGTGTTCTAATAAAATTGTCGAAAGAGTACCATAAGTAAGAGATAATGGAAAGAAGTAGTGACAATTTGGAGGCAATTTGGTCTGCTCTTTTTAAAGGGGCATTCTTTTTGGATAGTACTGGCATATGTTAAAGAATAAAAAATTGCTAACTTGACCTGGCATCAGAATTAAAAAAAAAAACAAGCATCCACCTCGTGACATTGAGCTTTGTAAATTAAGTTACTCTGGTAGTGATCAAAAAGTTTCATTTTTAATGAATCAGCCATTTATTCTGGTGAACTCAACACATTAAGAGTGAGAGGTTGTTCTCCTTAGTTTAGCAGGACCTTTAGTTGTAGTTCAACATCTTCACCAAATGTATTTCACTTGTGATTAAAACAAAGGGAAAAGCATACAAATAAAGGGCTGTAATTTTTAGCCCCAGCCAAGAATGAGGTAGAAAAAGAAAAATCTGTTTCTGGAAGGAAAAGCATTTCCACGATGGAGAACAACTGCTGGAAATACAACAAGATTAACCTGTCTCTCTTCTGTCTTCATCCTTGTAGTGGACAGGAGAGATACCACTTGAGTGTTGTCCTAAAGCAACTGATTCAAAAGCAAAATCACATCTGTTTCATGACTGGAATCAGCTTTCACCACACAACACAAAGGTGGACCTGGAGAACTGAATTAATTTATCTTCAGAAGCCGATGCAGGACCTACTCTGCTTAAATTATCCCTGAAAACATTTTTTTTAGTCTGCTCCTAAGTAGCGCAGTGACAGAGACTCCACTATTTCCCCCAGCAATATATTCTATGGTGCAACTGCTTTTACAACTGGAATTTTTTCCTGATGTCTTGTCTAAATCTGCCTTGCTGCTGTTTTAATTCCATTATTCTTTATCATGTCCCCAGGAGCAATGGAAAACAAATCATTCCCTTTCTCTCTGAAGCAATTTGGAGACACTTGGAGCTCCATCACGCTCCTCTCCTCCTCATTTAGATCGAACAATTAAAGCTCTGCCAGGCAGGATGGCTGAGCCTCCCTCCATCCCTGCCTCTCCAGCAGGGTAAAGTGTGCTCCACAACTGGCATTGGTGGAATTTAGGATTACAGGTGAAAAATTAGTTGCTTGTTTAAATGTTTATGCATTTTTCCCACCTAATATCCAGATTGCTGCCCTAAAGCTGATATTAACTGCCAATAAATTAAATTCACTAAAATTTCCCCAAGTCAAAGGCTCTTTTATCCTTGGCACTACCCACACAGAGTCCTTTTAACTCTCCCCTCTGAGCTATGCTTCATTCTTTTCTAAACACCTTCTGTAAATTGTGAAGCTCATTTTGCACTTTTATCTTATCAGGGGGCTAATGGCACAATACCAGGCTTGGGTAAAAAGCCCAAAATGATCCAAATGAGTTGAAAGAAATAATTGCAATGGAAAACAAGAGAAATAGGGACAACCTTCTAAATTTAAACTGGTACTTTGTGATGTCCAAAATACTACACAGGCTTGCACACACAAGAGTGGGGTACATGTAGGTAAGGATCATATGGATACTGTAAGTGCCCTGTAAGATAAGTGTTTTTCTGAAATATTCTAAGTGAGTTGCTGTTGAAGGTTGTTTTTCCAGTTGATTTATCTCAGCATAGTTTCCACACTCAGAAACGAGTGGCACAGTCATAGTGGCACAAAAATCTTTATAATTAGTCGTTTTCCTGGTTTTCAATGTTTCTTATAAACAGCACTGAGCATCACCTGTTTGGTTTCTTTTTTTCCACCTGTAAAAGAACTGGGAAGAATAATCAAGAGAGAAAGAGAATTGTTTGTCACCATTCCCCAGCCCTCTGCAGCTCCATGCTGAAAATGTACTTCAGTGATTCAGGAGCTGCGAAAATACAGTCTGTGATCATCCAGGCTGGGAGAGGAATGGGGGATGATTTGAGGAGGGAGGTGTTGCTTTTGCTACATATTTTATTTTAACATAATACACAGTTGCCAATATTACAAAAAAATCTTTGTGTGCTTCTCATTCTGCATCAGAATATGCCATGAAATATCAGCAAGCCTCATTACATAAAGTAATAAGTGATGCACCACCCACAGCTTTTTGTTGTTGTTGTTGTTGTTAACTTTTGTTTATGATTTAAACCAATAATCACACTAAACACTTGGAAATAAATTAAGCCTTTTCAGTCTGATTAAATTGGCTGAATGCTTTAAACATGTGACTTCGGCAGATCTAATCATCCCAGGATAGTCGGGGAGTTAATCATGCAAATGTCTTTAGATGTGTCAATTTGCAAGGCTGTTTTGGAGCCTGCACTCTTCCAAAAGCATCTGCATTCTGCAGTGTGAACTGCAACTGTTCGGTGTCCGAGCCGCCCAAAAACCTCACAACGAGCAAAGCAGCAAACCTAATCAAGGAGCACAATTACAAGCTTTCAATGAGAACATAAATGCAGCACTGTAGGAGGAAAGCACTGGCTCCAGTTAGGAGGGAATAAGGAGCACGGAATAGTTCCAACACCTCAGTGTCACTGCTCCTGAAAATCTTCAGGTTTATTATATGTACTTGGTGGAATTATTGGGTTTTTGTGCCCGCTGCACATGAGGAGATTGATGGTGTTCATAAATGATCCTTGCTCACTCCCTCTGTTTTGGAGACTGCTCTTCCACTAATGGTGAGACTCATTTACTACTCACAGTAATCTTTTTTTTTTCCTACCTTCCTTTCTGTGTGAAGGAAAATTTTAGAATGAGTGAGGGGAGTCATGGATTCCATCATTCAGTGAAAACCCTATTTTATTTTGACCAGAATCTGAACCTTTCCTACAGCATCTTCTTTCCTATCTCTGGGATGATTGAAAAAGATTGCATCTAGATTACATATTTTGATATTACAGCCGATCTTCTTTAAAGATCTCATTTAATAGAGCAGTTGGAAAAGGATGGAATATGGTCAAAGAAACACCACAGTTCCATAAAATTAATTAACCAATTAGATTTTTTATAATTTATCTGTTCTCTACAGAAGCAGATATTTTCATTTCCATTAAAATATGTTACTCCCATTAATAAGATTTAATATGTATGTCTAACTTAATGTACCACCTACTGGCTGGGTTTATTCCTTGATTAACCCACCCAGACACTGCTAAAACAATTAAGGGCAATGAAAGCACAGTAACTCAGTGCAGAAAATAAACTTTTGCAATAGTCTCAAAAAACCTTCAGAAAATATTGTCTGAATTTTAAATTCTGCCCTGCAATCAACTGGCAAACCCAGTTTTAGTTCAGCTGTACAGAATGCAGCCAACCAATCAGACCTAAAACTGGTAAATTAGTGGAGAATAAAAA
The DNA here is from genome assembly GCF_017639235.1 of Corvus kubaryi. Taxonomy (NCBI): domain Eukaryota; kingdom Metazoa; phylum Chordata; class Aves; order Passeriformes; family Corvidae; genus Corvus; species Corvus kubaryi. Next base: position 4,546,069 of record NW_024581101.1, read on the forward strand.
CCCTCTTATGGGTAAGACAAGGAAGGATCAAAAATAGAAGTTTGTCAACTCGTGTGTGTCACCAAAAGATGTCAGAGATATCTTGTCATTTTATAAACGGATAACCCTGACTTTGCTTGCCTAAGGAGAGTGGGAGTTATGATTCTGCAACACAACAAAGCATAACTGGCTTATAAGGCTTTTAAGGGCTGGAAACAAATTCCCCAAACAATAAGCAATAGAATTGATTGGATTTATAACTGACACTACACAGTATTTATTTGTAAAATTTAAATGAGTTAGCTTGCCATGCCTGGGAAGAAATACAGGACAAATCCAGGTCTTATAAATGAGTCCCAGAACCAGTTGGTTTCTTCCTCTGCTTTCTTCCTACACTCAGGAAGAGCCTTCCTCAATGACATTAAGGTTATGATGGAAAAATGATTCCCATAGAAGTCTACAGAGATTTTGTTAATATGCCTTTATGATGTGATATTATGACGGCAATTCAATTTCATTGCAGGCCTAATGAGACCGTGTTACAATGTCAAAATGAAAGGAAACTATATTAATCAAGTTATAGTACCCTGAGAGAAAGAAAAACCTAAAGAAATTAACCCCATTAAAAACTATTTTAAAACAACATTAAGATTTAGTGAATTTAGAATTGCTTTGCTTTTGTTGGTTTAGTGCTTCAGGTAGAAGCTAAATTTGGCACTGATTTACAACTCATTAAATATATTGACATCAGGGGAATCAGTGAAAATTTTAAGGAAATACAAACAGAACAAAATTCACACCAACTGCTGTGGTTATGCACAGCATTGAGCACAGCCTGCTTAGTCCTACAGCTGAAATACTTTTCCCTTCAGTGGAACCAGAATTTCTACTTTTCTCACATAAAAAAGGTGGCAATTTGGCCACTGTCTAAGCAAGTTTTTGTATCTCAGCTTTTTGATACCATGTTGGAATTTGTACTAAACTCTGTAGAATTAAATTCCCCAAATTACAAAAGAGAACAAATTGGAGTGGAAATTTCTTACTGATCTTATTAGAAACAATTATGCAATTGGCAACAATGAAGTAAGGGCTAATACATACCCTGAAGACAAGAGGAGTCTTGGGTAGGTCCCAAGTTGTCAAAATTGAGGCTAAAGAGAGAAGCCACAACTGATAAACAGCTTTTATATCAACACCTCTGAAATCACCTGTAAAGGAGGTCGTCAGAATTGTGAAAACAGTCTTAAGTCTGTTTTATGATATGAAAATGTCTCTATTTAAAAAGATAAAACAAACAAACAAACCCCGAATATTTTGATTTTTTTAAAAAACTAATTTTTTTTCGACACAGACTTTTTCATGTGCATTCTTTGAATTTTAAGTCAAGGATCTTTGTCCTTCCCAAGCTACTGTTTCTTATTAAGTGCAGAAGTCAGAGGTGCAACACTAATGAGCATTTGATAAAGGCCAGCACACGTATTCCATCTAAAATGCGCTGCTGTCATTTCCCAAGCCATTTGTTAGCGGCAACGTAAAATTCTGCTCTCTTTAAAATCTGGCACCCACTTGAACAGGTCACAAAATTCTCAGTGCAGCAGGCAGGGTGACACTACTTTTATAGATCAGGTACATTCTAATTTTCAGCAAGATACTCATAAGAATAAACTCAGCAAGACCTTAGAATCAAACATTTTGGAAGTGTAACAAGTGAAATCCTGTTCCTCGTGTTCCAGCAAACACTGATATTTGCATGGCACCATGAGGAAAGATCTGCAAATGCACAATATTTCCATTGATTTTTGCTCCTATTACTGTCAGACATGCAGAGATGGCACTTTGTCATCAGAGTACTTGGGAAAATTGAGGAAAGGAAAGTATAAAGACTTCCTGAACTCAAAATCCAGGTTCTGCTTTTGCTTCTCCTTTAAGGACACACACCAACACACTTATCACACATACACAGAAAACTTTTTTGAAAGCAGTTGGCACATAAAAGATCTTTTTATTTTCATCTGTCACCAGTAAAACTTGAATAAAAATCTGTTTTGAGCGGCATTATTTAGTACATACAATTCAGTATTGCCTAGAAGCTCTATCCCCATGGCAGGAGCCATCGTACAACAAAGAACAGAAATATTCCCTCACTTCCCTCTCCTAAACCGTGCTGATAATCTCAATATGAACAATCAGGTTTACTTTTCATAACTGTGCATGCAATTAAAGCCAGAAAATTTATGTGTAATTCCAAAATTCCTTTTAAAAGACTGGGACGCATTTGCTACTTTCTGTGCTACTCAGGATGAAGAAGGTCTAAAAGAAAAGATTTCAGACTACAGACTTTTCACAGATGAAATGTTTCAAGAGCTCAGGTTGATGCCATCTGGTCCTGCCAATTAACTTTTTCTATCAATACCTGAATTTTACATATGACCCATAACTTTTCCCCTGCAAAGAATTGCTCCAGCACTGAACCAGCCCTGAGCCCTTCATTAGTAAACACATATGCAAAAACATAAGTTTTGGCAAGACTTTACATTCATTTTGTACCTTGACCACCTTTATGACCAACCATCTACAGGGGCTCTGCAGCTCTCTGATAATTCTTCCCTTACTGATACTTTGGAGAACTATTGATTATAATTGCATAACTCTTGGAAGTTACCTCTTTTTGCTCTGCTGCTCTGTAAAGTTCTATCTTTTTGCATTTGACTTACAAAAAAAAGTTGTTGTTGTTGTTGTTGCATGGAGATTAAATGTGACTGCCACAATCAATGTACAAAATAGCTTGCATGATTTCTTGCACAATGATCAGATAGGCCAAGGTTTGTATCTCCTCTGAGTCACCAAACTATGACATTTGAAGCAGTTATTTATGAAATTTGAAAATTTAATTTGTGCACTAGACCTCCCATCAAACTGCTTGTATTACATCATTATTATTATTATTATTATTATTATTATTATTTTAAAATTAGAGATTCCTTCTCTCACTGGCTGAGAGAACTATTGCTGTACTGCTCCTTAGCTGTGTTGCAGACAAATACTCTTTTTTCCTGATATGTCAAAAAGTTCATGGTACGTCTCTGATTTTTCTTAGTTTCCATCAGCAGTCTATCAGTGTTTCCCTTATGTTTTGTGTCTTAGTACTGCAATGTTTCATTATCTTCCTTTCAGAATGTACATTTCTAGCGTGGTGGTTTCTAACAGGTACATTGTGTTCAGAAACTCATTTAAATAGAAGTTTTCCAATAGCTTTTCTGTCTAAGAAAAACAATTTTTTTGCTCACAGACATATCTATATATTGACTTCATTCAAGGGGTCTAGTGACCATTTAACTCTTACCACAGCTTTTCCTTGCTTTCTGTCTGCATTTAGTTTTAATGCCAGCAGTTTAATTTAATTTTGATTATTCCTCCTGTTCCTACTCCTTTATTTCAAGAAGTTTTCCATTTCCTAATGAAGCTGATTCGTTTTCCACAAATCATATTATTTTCCTCAGCTCCATCTTCAAAGACTGCATCTCCATCTTCCTGCCTGGCCCTGGGAGCATTCCAAAGCAATAACTCCATAAATGGGTGTTTACATTTCAAGTCCAGAACCTCTTCCACCTTTTCTTGAGTCATTGGCACAACAAACATAAATTCAGGTTATTCACTGGATTGTCTGATCCAACAGAATCCAAGCCTGGAAACATCTGCACAAGTTCCAGCAAGACATTTCTTTGATAACCAACCTGTGAAATAACTTCACTGCTAACCAGGGTGAATGCTGAGGTGTTTTTTATTATTAGAGTCATTTTAATGATTGGCATGCACTGTGTGTTTATATTTTTGTCAAATATTGGGAAACCAATTAGAACAATATAATGCCACTGGGAAAAAACATCATTTGCAAAATAATTATAAGCAATTGGCACCAGATGTTCTATTTCTTCAAAATTTGCATTTTCAGTTTTATAATATTTATATTCCTCTCTTGGCAAAGTGCTTAAGTAATCATACCTCAAAAGGCTGGATTTTTCCTTTTTCTAGGTTTGGGTTTATAATAAAGGATTTCAAAAGCAAAGCTCAGGTTATATCCCCAAAGTCAGACCTGGTGTTTCATGCCCTACCACAGAAATTTAGTATCTTTTATATTAATCATACTTATCTCCTGATCTGGAAGCAGAGATAAACAGAAAATTTCAACAATACTGTTCTGCTAAACCTGCAGCCAAATGGAATCAAGGAACTGATAAGAAGCTTCTCCTAGGTACAGGAAACCTGAATATTCCTGTCATGGCTGTTTCTCGTTCATCTACTTTCACCTAAAGAAATAAAGTTGTTTCATCTAAAGAACTAACAATTTTAATCTAAAATGGAAAGTTTTTTGATAACTCTAGACCAAAAGCCATCTAGGCAAAGATTTGTTTTGACTTGTTTTCAGACATGCATGAGAGTGCTTGTTCTAAGTTTCAACAATTTTTGTTAGAAAAGTAGAGCAAATGCTTCCTGAGATCACAAAACGTTCAGGAGTCACTGGAATCCTGCAGTATGAGCTCACACATAAGAGAGTTTAATGTTTTTTAAATCTTTGTGTGAGAAAGAAATAATTTGCAGAAATAAGAATAGCATTTTGTTTGGATCCAAGTGTTTAGATTCATGTTGATCCAGAAAACCTCAGTACACCCCACATTCCAATTTTTTTTTTTATTCTGAGGGTACATTCACTCTATTTTATTACATATTTCATGCTTTGACTGAGAAATAAACAGCTGTAGGCAAAGAAACACAACACAGCAGGAGTTGGCAAGGCCTTGACAAACACCATCTCAACAGTTCTGCCACCACAGTTAATAAGAGCCGATCAATAAAAATCCTGTGCCATGAACTCTCAGAACTAAGACATAACCTCTGCTTATCTCCAGCCTTTCGACTCCTAGAAAATAAAATTTTCTTCAGCATTTTACTTATTCTTTAGCAAGATTCCCTAAATGTTCTTGTTTTACTGTCTCAGGCAATATCATATTATTTAGACTGAGGCTCTACAATCGTTTCTGAGGTTTGAGCTCATGCCTTGTACAAATTTTATTGATGCCATCAAGTCGCTGGGCTGCTGGCACCCTTAGACATCAGTTGTTAACAACTATGAATTCCTTGACAACAAGTGAATAGGAAAATAAAGCTACACTTGGATAATCAGAAGAGATTGTAGAATGCTTGGAACATACAGTGTTTATTACTGTGTCTACTGGCTTTGTAATGTTGGGCCATAAAACAGCAAAAACATTTAAAATAGATTTAAAGCTTTTATTCGCTTCTAAATCTACTCCTCTGTTTAAACAGCAAAAAGGGTTTCATAAAAAAAAGATTATTACTTCCTCAGGATTATCACTGATGCAATGAATGTTGAATTTTGATAGTGGAAGAAGGAAAAGGCAGCATTGTTTATTACATTCAAAATATTAATTAAATTTTTGCTCGATGTAAAGCAATACAGAAAGGGTGGTACTGCTTTCACTTTTTCCTAACAAGTAGACAAGTCCACAGAAAGGGGTTTATAAACTTCCCTAGCAAAGTTTTATTGTACATGTAATTGTCATATCAGAACGGGTGTGAGAACAATGAGCCTTGTCAATTAAAGCATATGATAGAGAAAATACAAAAATAAAATGGATTAACTGCTTAGGTACCTTTCTAAAATGAGTCTCCTCCTTTGGGATTAGATGGATTTTCAATGGCTGTCTGTTTGAAATATGTATTTTTACAGTTGGAAGAACTGAAGTCTTGCTCTCATCACTTCTGGGGTTTTCCTTTCCATCTCCTCCATCCTGTGATCCCGGCTTTGCTAAAATCTCTCTTCTTGTTCTGTTTTCTCACAGACACTATTCCTGTTCTCCCTTTTTCTCCCACCAGTATTCCTTACTGAAAGTAACACTTCTCTGCCACATCTGGGTTCCTCTGATCCACAATATTGCACCCAGAATTCCTGCAAACAGGGAAACTTGCTCTTCGCTGAAGAGATATATTGGGGTTTTTTTTTTAAGTCCAGGTGTGCCTTAACAAATAGGCACCTATCAACCACTAATAAGCAACAACATGACATTCAAAAGCCTCTTTTCCTCAAAATATTATTTAAACCCTTTCCTACCAAGGCAAAAAAGTCTCCAAGTGGGAATCTTGGAAGAAGTCAGAAATCAGAGTGTTCTCTTGATGGTAGGACTCAGCAGAGACTCCATTAGAGAGCCTCTTGTGATGGTTTATTTCATTTCACAAGAAGGAAAAGAAATCCATAAAGCTGTTCTACAGTGAAGGGAAATAAACTCTCATATGTGTATCACATTTGAAATTCTTTTTCTCTTTTACTAGTGGCAGCACGCCAAGAACCAGTTAAATTCTTTCCCAGTTCACTCTTTCGTCACCTACCACCATATAAATCAATTTATTACCTAGTCTACATGAGGTTAAGTAAGTACAGGCAACTTGGGCTCAGGTGTGAGTGCAGATGGGTTTTAATCCATTTCAGAAATCCAGCCACAGCTATATTGGTTTCATAGCTTAAAATATGACTCAGGAGAGGAACTGATGAAAGACTACATTTACTGATTATCTTCAGTTTCTTTAGTTCAGTCCATATCATCTCCCTCATATCTTCAGCTTCCATCAAACTAATCAAGATGCAATAGAAAGGAAAATAAGAATTTGAGACCTGCTTCTGAAACCTGCAGGCCCAGTGGAGACACAGAAATGTCGACACTCACTAAGCAAACTATTATTCATAACATCTGCCTTTCCAGTGCAATGCGAGCTCCTGTCACTCAGCATTGACATGTCTAGGACTGATATCCGAACAGAACGTTACAATCTTTCAGGAGAATATGCTAATTCCTTTCGTATCGCTGATATACAGCATCCTCTGACATTCACAACATGTTTTGGTGTGATATATTAATTCAAAATTTTAAAAAAAAAGGACTGTGCAAAGGCAGTGGTAAAGGCAACATATATCTGGTAAAAATCGATGAAAAGAATGAAACCATTCTCCCAGTAAAATTATTTTCCCCACATAACAACAGAATTTTTCCCATTGGTCTCAGTGGTGCCAAGAATCCACCTGATATCCAGGTTTTGGGTTTTTAATTAATTGCAAAGCACATTATTAGCTGCGTTACACTGTGTCAAGTAAAATTTTTAAAGGGCTTCACTTTCCTATTGATTTCTACAGAACACACTGACTAATTAGCAAAATAACTTCTCTCCAATTCATTTGTTATGATTAAGTGTGTATTATCACATCACACTACACAGACATTTCTGCCAGCATTTCTAAGCAGAGTGGCCATAACCACATGCACTTGACATACATAATTACAACACATTATTTTACAGCTAAGAATGAGCAGGTGGGACTCTCACAGTGTCTTCTTATTATATTACCTACAATAGATTGCTTCCTTTTCATATTTGGTTTCTCTGCCCTTCACCTATGTCCTCAATGATTTCTTCCACCAAGTGCTTCGCTACTTCAACTCCCCTAATTAATTCTCAGCTTTCAATTCTCCACTGACCCCCATGTAACTCTCTGTAGATACAAAAGCTTTGAAACCAAAATCCTCAGTGAGCAAAAGTTGGCCAGAGAGCTTTTCTTCAAGCTTCTGCAGCTTTCAATCTGATCACACAAAATGCAGCCCCAAATCCTGCGCTGAGCAGCACTGTTGTACTTCAATGGCATTTTCCCATTATTGGGCTCCAGAAAAATCACAAAATTGGGCTCTGAGTGTGGAAATGAACCCTCAGGTTCACTCTCAGCAATGAGACTTTGCAAAGAGAGAGTCTCCTGCAAATCCAGTTCTTTTTTCCTTCACTTGCCAAAAGAATCCTCCTCCTCTAGCATATGTGTAAGCAGATAATATAGAATGAAAAGTATTGGGTTCCAAAACTTCAGTGAACAGATTTCTAGTTTTACTTAGCTATCTTTAAGAAAAGAATTAAAAAAAAAAAATCCCTCAGGTTAAGGGGAAGTTGAGAACAGCTGAGATAGAGCCAGTACGGTAAAAATTATAGCGTGATCAAGAAAAAGGCATCATCCTCTCACATTAAGACTTAGCTGAAAAAGTATCTTTACCTTCAATTTTATAAAGCATTCCTTACTCTGCATTTAATGGGTTTTTTTAACCATTGTATTCAGAGCAAACAGATGAACTGTAAAGAGCTTGGCCAGGTAGAATCAATGCATTTATTTGCATTAATCTCTCATCAGAGACAACTCCAAACCTGCTGGACTTCCAGCAGCTCTGGTCTTCCGTGGGCCGAATTTCCAGCACCAAATGCACATTTGAGTACCAAATGCAGGGGTGTAAGTGAACAACAGTAAACTGGCAGATCTTGAGTGATATCAGCAATTCTAGAATTTGGTTGCAGTTAAATCGAAATCCCAGTAAAACTCAAGGATAGCAGTTTTTGGCTTCAGTTCTGTGGACCTTCAATGGCCAATACAATAACAGCAATCAATAAATGATTGAAGATATTTGTACTATTAAAGAATTCAATCTAGATGACTTTCACCATGTTTTTGATTTCACTCAGTGTACAGCACTTGACATCTTTCTTACACTTGCAATATTATTCCAGTGGTATCTTTTTATTATGACTTAACCATCCTTTATAAATTTTAACACAAACAAATACCTGGTTTAAAAAGAAAAGTTAATTTATCACATGCCCACAAGAAGCCACTTTTCAGAACATCTTTCCTATCCTTTTCACCACATTATAAACTACACACATTTACTCTAATCCTGCTTGATTTACAATCTGTGTCATCCCTGAATTTAACCTGTTGTACAAAACAGGCAGCTGAAATTGGAGACGGCTTTTGAATGGTATTTTAAGGACCTTGGAATCAATCAAAAAAGCAAACCAAACCCAACCCAAACAAAATCAACCAGCTATTAAGTCTACATAACCTATATTCAAAGTTAGAGTTCAACTGATGCCTCAGGGAAAGACAGAAATATTTTGCTCCCAATTTGGTCTCTGGGCACTGTCACATCTCGTACAATATCTGACTCTTTCAGAAATGACATTTTCATGTCATCAAATCTAATTGATAGGCACTTTCAGGTGCTATTTTTAGAGACAACGTCCAAGCCTAACAAATGCAATACACTAAGAAGTTTATATGAAGTTAAATCAAGCTGTCTTGTCTCTGTTCAAGTCATGCTTTTCTTGACAATAATACACAATACCAGAAACGTTCCTCAAACGGAGTTTTGTAACTCTCATCTTTGCCTGAACTGTGCTTTCACTTGAAACAATATTTACCGTTGACTCAAAAGCCAAGAGTTCTCCTGTGCCAGATAATGTGTGTTTTGGTTGGTTATCCTGGACCCCCGATCTCTGGATTATGCATCACTGAGCAGTTGATACAAGATCAGATCAGTCACAGTTTCTGTGACTTCAGAGTCAATCTTTTCATTTTTTTGGAGGAGAACACCAGGCTGAATAAAGAAAAATGCTATTCTGGGCTCATTGCAGTCTTTCACCTCCCATAGGTTTATCCTCGTATTTTCTGTCAGATTTCACCTTTTCTCACATTCCACCAGGAGACTTCGATACACAATTTTTACTTTTTATCCTCAAATTACTTCAAAAAACCTGGCTACAAGTAGTCTTTGACTACAAGCTGCTTCTCTGCGATACAAACCAAAAAGTGGAGTAGCTCTGCCTGATTTACCCCCAAGTGGCTCAGGTAGGTTTGTGGGATTCTTTCCTCATGAAATCTAAGGTCAAGGTTCTCTCATGGGTTTTTTTAATGATTTATCTTTCTGGTTGCATTGTTGGTGGGTTTGTACACCTTCCTGTAACTCTTCCTTACACAGACTGCAAAACATTTAGCAAAATATGCTAAGCTTTAGATGTGTCAGATTTTAAGGAAAAGTATTTTTGATATGTTGAAAAATTAAATGAATAACAAACAATACATTTGTCATGAAGAGTCTTCTACTCTAGCATGGCTTCAAAAGCCATCCCTCTGAAATTGCCTTGAACTTGAATAAAAGAAATACAAGTACAAGCAGATAAACTTTTCAACGAACTTAATTTGACCAAATTTAAGCACATTGACTTTTGTTTAGTAAGGAGTCAGCCACTATAATTATACCATGGAGTCAGGAAATAATGAATAAACTGATCCTTGTGGAATTTTTCTTGCCCTAAATGTTTTTAAGACATTTCAAGTGCATTAATATTCATAAGAGCATTGAAAGTGAACCTTACATTCTGAAAGTACTGATCATCTCAGGAAGGTAAACATAATGCAAGCTTTTTTCGTTGTTGTTTTGTTCCAGTATTTGGAATCCCCCCCTCCACTTTGATCACACAAAATAAACCTCCTGACAACTTTTATTAACCGATTCAGCAGGAAAAACTCCAGATATTAATTTGCTCAATTGACATGACACTTTTCAGGGTGCCATCACCTTTTTGGAGGTGGATCCACGCAAGATCCCCAACTTCCCAGAGGGCTCTGTCCCACAGACCCACAAAGCAAAGAGAATCAACAATGAGGCACCAAGAATATTCTTCCTGTTCCTTCATTCTCGAGTGTCTTCAAGTATATTGTATCTGCACCATCTCTTTTCCATCCCAGCTACCCAAAATAAATTGTCAAAACAAATACCAGCCTTTCACCTCACTTGAAAATGCACACAGAACTAGAAGGGGCATCCCAATGGCTCAACTGGAGTTCTGGAAAGCAGTTTCCATACAGAAATGCAAAATACTGAAGTCAGGGAAGCTCAAAATCCATGTGTTCCTCAGCTACTTAATAATTTCTCCCAGACTTCAGTGGAAATAGGATTCAGATAAAAGGACTATTGAAATGTGAGACACAAAACTGTTCTTAGAAGTACTAATCACACATCCATAGCAGGTACATGACAAATGATTCAGCAGGATGTCAGGAAAAAGAGCATCACAGTTAACTCCCTATTGACCTAGAATACAGTATTTTCCAACAGAAACAACTACGAGCACTAATTTTAGGTCAAGCTGACAGATCTAAATCCAAATCATCACAAACTTCAAACCCAAGTATTTAAGGGTTATATTAAATAGCCTCAAGAGAACTCCTAAACACCTTCATCCTTTTCCACTCAGCAAACACACTAAGGGGAAATGCTCAAAAAAAAAAAAAAAAATTTAAAAAGGCTTAAATCTCCACATTATACTGGTAAAAAAAATAAAATAAAATAAAAAGTTATAAGGATAAAAGTGTCAAAAGTAGCCTGAGGTCTGACAACAGTAACCAGTAGGGAAGTCAGTTGGGAAGCTCTCCAGAACCATTCTGGCACAGAGCCCTCCCTTTAAAATGGCAATTCACCCTAACTTTAGCCTTCCAGCCAGTGGCTGGAAATATTTATCACACAACAAGAAATAAACAAAATTTTACTTAAATCAATATTAATCACTGAGAACAGTGAAGCTTCTGTTCGTGCATGTGACCTTGCAAGCAGATATGTAATTTTTCTGATGAAATGGGGTTTATCTTCCAAATGCCTTGTCAGGTGCTCTGCAGTTCTGACATATCTGATATTCCACCCTTGGGACTGGCTGTGAAAACAAGTAATAGACTGTAATAAAGTCAATCTTCGTTGTTCTTCATCTCTTCCTTTGGAAAGGTCAGTGCCCTTGCAGCATGTTTGTTATGTTTTTAATTTGTTAGCATTGTTATTCAAAAATAAGCCAATTTCTATCAGACAGCTGCATCAAGCACCAGAAATAAAACAATAAACAGATGGCAGTGCACAGTCTAAAGGGTTTGGTACATGTAGCTGTCTCCATTCTACATATCTGGCTTCAGATGTATGGGTAAAGTTAAAAGGGGCTGGTTCTAATTTAAAAATATTCTGTCTGCAAACATAAAACTCAAGATCTACTCAAGATCCGCTCAAGATCCAAACTCTTCAGAGCCTTGCTGTGCTGCACTTTCTTGTTATTATTTTTAGTGCTGTTTCTGAAAGAAGTGGGGATGTAAGTTGTGGTGAGAGGAATCATAAGAACACATAAGTTTCAGATTTCAAATCTTGCCCTTGATGATGTTTGAGAAAACTCCTTTTCAGCTGTATTCCTTTATGCTAACACAAAGCCCCCAAGACAAACAATTAAATATATGCAATTCAAGAAAGAATATGATGCTATTATCCTAATTTGAAAATGAAGCTGTCAATAAACGAGAAAAACCAATTGGGATGAAATCAGAATAAGAAACAACAAATGAACTCTGCATTTTTATTTTCATCTGCTCTCCCCTATGGTAAAAAGGGTGAAAATTTCTTTTACTGCAGCTAGAATATGTTGATAAAGTATTTCCACTTTCTCTCATTCTTCTTCTAAAAGGAAAATATCCATTCTGCTCTTGTAAATAGCTGAGGTTTCTCAGGTGTCCTCCTACTACAAAGTCTTCTACCCTTTAAGTTCCTACAGCTACAGATATAAATGGACACAAAGAACTTGGATATCACTGACCAGATCTTCACTGTGTTCTGTCAACCTACTACTGGCAGCCTTTGGTTGTGCATCACTTCACATAAAGTGAATCTACCAAAAGGAGAACAAAGAGACATATTCCCAAAATGCAGCACTGGAGAATGTGAATTACAGATCTTTATTCTCCTAAGAGCCACCTCATTGGCCCTTATTTTGTATTCAACAGCTTGCCCATTAACCCCCTGAAAATACTGTGTAATAAGGAATTAGCTTTGTGTTTGCCACCAATTACTGCAAGCTGGGAGCAGAAGCCTGTCAGCAAAATCTGTGGGTTTTTTGGAAGGACAAAGCAAAATTGCAATGGTCTTCTGCCTTCCTGAGATTAGCTGAATCAGTTCAGCTATTTAAGGCCTTTTACCAAGGTTACCTCAAGAAAAAATAAATTAAACAACCAAAAACCCCCAACAAGATCAGCTCATACTGGATGTGCAGGAGTTGTCTGTGCAACTAAAGTCAAGTTTAGCCCAGATTTTTAAGGAGGTATTTAGAATTCCTACTGATAACCTGCACCGTGTGCATGCATGTACTGGGCAAGCTTGCCACAAGCAGACAATTAAAAACACAGCAAACTTGCAGGATCAGCCTTCTGTCATCTCCACATTTGAGAGAGATCCGGGTTTGTGCCTGGCCAGCACTTTGCTAATTAACTGTATTCTGGCTATTCTGCAGAAATGATATTTTAGCTGTAACATATCAGATGAATATTATGGTCAAATGAACTTACACTGCAGAAATGTAAAGTCACTGTCAGTCTGCTGCATCTTGCCCTGAGAAAGCTCAGAAGGAGCCCAAGTGTTGATTATATCAATATTATGCACTGTCTCAACGTGAGGCATTTGTACATGTACCAGAGTTTAGTATTTCAGTATCTGAACACACAGTGAAATCTCAGACCAAGAATATTAAAATTCAGGTGTCTAATGAGATAAATGTAGTGAACATCTCAGGATTAAGATGTGTTTAATCCAGGTTGCTCTAAAAAAACCTTTTAGTCTGTTTACTTAAAAAGGAAGATGCCTTGTGCTTGTAATTCCATGTAATTCACAGTCAGACAAGTAATATTCATGGGACCGGTACTTGAAGCAGGCCCTTCAGGACAATTCTTACCAAAACTTAATGGGTTTTTCTTCCTCTTCTATTTTATTGGTTCAGAAGAGAGGTCAGTACATGAGGTATAGCTATTTTTCTCCTTTATCTGATACAGTCTCTTAACATACTGTACTCTGATTGTAAAATAATTTTTCACCCACTTCTACTAAGTTTGTCTGTTAGGACTCTGTGCTGAAATTTTAGAATATAAAAGGTGAAAAGAAAATTTCCCCTGTTTTAAAGACAGCGCAAACAATCTTTGTGGCAAGCTTGTGCATTCACTGAAAGCAGAAACAAAACCCTGACACAACACAGGCACTGGAAGCTGAAGGACAAAATATGCTTGCTGTGTTTTTCTGAATTGAATCCTGCCTGCATGATCAGAAGCATTCAGACTCCCAGCAGGGAAGTCTCCAAAAGAGAGGGAAAACTAGGCAGGAGGCTTTAAAGAAAGCACACAGAAATGTACTGAAGGAAAATTCTGGTTGAGAAGTGAAATTGGTTAAATTGCCTACAGCAAGTCTGTGGAGAGAAGGGTCTACACTGATTTCCCTGCTTTGAGGGGTGGAAAGGAAAGCTTTGCAGAGAGCGGAAAGCAAAAGCCTGAATGGAAAACTTGTTCATTATGGACAATTTCTTTACAGCTAATCTGTTTTGGAATGAGACAGAATGAGGGGGACACCAAAAAAAAACACTGAGACAGACAGAAGGGATGTATTTGGAGGAATCAGCCAGCAAAAGATTCACCAAAAACTGTGAATACAAGAACCAGCTCATAGGAACAGAAGATACACCCTCATCTGGGACAGAAAGCAAGGATTGGCAATGGCAGAGCTGAAAGATGTTCCCATCAGAAAATTTACCCAAAAGACAAGGAGTTATTTCTGCTTCATCATTATTAACAAGCAGGAGCTTGAAAATATTCAAGATTGGATTAATTATGAATTTTCAAAAGTTAGATCATGATTGGGAGGTGGGAGGAGTAAGCTAAGCTCAAAAGTAGCTACAGAAGGAAAATGAACAGCAGCTCTTTGCAGCTACAGAAGGAAAATGAACAGCAGCCCTTTGCAGCTACTCAGAAGGAAAAATAGGAACTGCATTGTGAAGCAGCTGCTTGTCTGTGAATTAAACTCAGCATTTGCCCAGAGACTTATCTCAAATTGCTGGTCCAGGCTTTAATGCAAACCCCCATCTGAGAGCATTTGTTTCTGTCAGAATAGATGGAACCAAGGAGCCCAAATCTCCTAAGCAGCTGAGAGGACCTCAGTGTAACTCCTTTTGTACAGGTGATCCATTCCTTCCTCAGAAGCACACCATGGCCTTCCTTTATCACAGAGCCATGGATTGCTCCCCCAAGATATCAAGACAATTTTTCAAATAGCAGAATTTTAAAACTCTGTCTTCTGGGCACCATTAAAATGTCAATCTTGGTGTAAGGCATAAACTGACCAATTTGTCTCTAGGGAATTCAGCTGTACAGAAGGGGCATAACAAACGCCTGGGACACAGCACACGAGACAAAATATAGTTAAGAACAGCACACTGAACTTCTCAGATTTGCTTTGTCTTCTGCCCAATTTCACTACAGATCATGTGCTAAGGATCGTGCTCAAACATGTTGGAAATCATCCATTAATTTAATGTATGACACTCACCAAGGGTCGCTCTCTTCAGAAAGGAGACACGACCATGGAGGTAACCAAAGCTTTAGGTTGGACCTGTAATTCAGGTGTAACCAGGAGTGCTCAGTTGAATTTGTAAGAGACCAGAACCCTCCCTTGTGTAGTGCACAGACAGAACTTCCTTTGTAGCCTGATTTCTAAGCTTACTCCGAACACTGAAGAACTAACTTAAATTCCACCGTGTTTGTGAACAACTCTTAAAATGAAGGAAAAACTATTTTTCCAGGATTGGACATCACCTGATTAATGCCATCAAACAATAAATTTGGCCTTTAAAGAACGACTTTTCCTCAGTATTACCTCAATATTGGGTTACTTCTAACTTGCTTTTATGCCTCTCTGTTTTGATGAAGAAAAGCAAGAAGAAAACCTGGAGTGAATCACAGCTGGGTTTGAATGTAAAGATGTCACCTTCTACAGAAAACATGCTTACTTTTAAAATCAGTTCCTTTGAGACAAGATAATAGGTTTCTAATGACCTAATTAATTTTAGACGAAGTGTGTTTTGCAAATGTACAAAGTTAGACAGCAAATTGCTGTTTGTGCTTTGGTAAGAAATGGCAGTCTCCAAACAAATCTATAAACCCAATGTGCGGTAATTCATGCCAACAGTTTATTCTAATTACAGCTGAATATAATGGTTCAGCTGAGATGCCAGATTTCACTGCAAATAACACTTTGCTAGACAGTAAGTAAAAGAAAGCAAAAACAAATTATTAACCCAAGTTATTTTAGCTGAAACCTTGGGTTTTTTTCTAAACACGTAAAGCTACTGAAAGGGATAATGTAACTGATAGGATTATCTGATTCTGAAAACTAGAAGAATGTTTTTCAGTAAAGCTACCAGACATATGTTTATTCACATTAACACAGACCCCATAACATCAACACTCTTTTTCCTCATAACTGTACCAGGATTCCCTGAAACTGTGATGGGGAAAATTATCATCAGCTGAGAAACATTGAGGTATTTGTTCTTCCCTCTCTCTGAACACGCAGATTCTGGTCTGTCAAGATGGATTTCAGGAGCTGGTTAACTCCTGGTTCAGAACCAGGGTAAATTGTCTTTACTCATTGCTGTATATCAAAATTCCTCTTACCTGTGTTTTAGGAACATGCCAGGACACCCCACAAGGCACAGACATCAAAGTAGGACAACTGAGAAATGCAGTCCCTCAGACAAGGGGGTTTTTCACAAGCAGATTATATGAAAATTATAGCTTTAGGGCAAGCAGCAGAGCTGAATGCTAAACAGCTGCTTATAATTGTTTATAATTTTTTTTTAAAATGTCTTAACAGACTTCTGCCCAACTAGAAAAAAGTTTTGGAAAACACGTAAAAATAAGTATAAATTGTGCATATATAATAAAGGTGTGATGCACACTAAGAAAGGAGATTTTACATGTTAATAGCTTTTAAGGAAATAAACAAATATTCTACAGGAATATGTTCATATAAAAGGAGAAGCAAAGAACTGAGTTGTTTTTTCTTTGTTATTTTTAGGGAGACTGAACATTCAACATCTATATTTGAGATTTTTAAAATTTCACAGGATTCAAAATATAGAGACTTTGAAACCGACATTTAAATTAATAAAGCCATGAAATTAAAGGGAAAATAAAAGCCAATAAAATAAAAATAAAGGTAAAAATGTAATCAAATAGAACCAAAACTATGCAGAAAATGCAGGTGTAAGAACTGGCATCCAAACCAACATGGGTTGGAAGTATAGGAACAGCACCACCACATGTATCTCAAGCCTTTTTTAAAAAGACCCCACATTCATTCAACAAAGGCCAAAAGCACAAATTCTCTGAACTATAAGAGTCCCTCCTTTTTCATACTGACACCCTGCAAAAAGAATATTCATTACAAAAAGGCAGACAAATTCTGTAGGATAATATGAATGAGGCATGTGGTTAATCCACTAAGATTCCATTAAGAAGTGAGGTGGTGTTCAGCCAACTAATTACCCATTCATTAAAACAGAACCATAAATGACATTTCCAACATATTACAAAACCCCTCTGTAGTAATATTTTCCCATCTACATCTATTCTGACATTTATATTCTACGTCTCTTTCATAATTATTTCAAATAATTCCTCTGACATATTGAGGGGAAAATAGCTTAAAAAGAGATTACTTACCACCTAGCAATGGCTCACAAAGAAAGGAGCAGGACAAAGTAATTATGCTGGGCTATTAATATAGAATTGATGAGTTGTAGTCCCTAATAATTAGTACTGCGGTTTAATTTTTCCATGGTGAAAATTTTAAGGTGCTTGAAATTGTGTGCAGACACCTATAACTCAAGATTCACCTTCCCAAAAAAGGAGCACATGTGAAACTCACTCATTTGATTCACAGGCAGTGACACAGCACTGATAAGTTGGTGTTAGAAATAAATAACTAAATCTACAGCTGGCATTTTCACGTCTCAGTCCTGCCGTTGGTAGTGCAACCAAGGAAAGTGGAGAGAGGGATGCACAGACACCTCCAGGTGAAAGCAAACATGGTTTCAACCAAAGGAGAACTTGATACTCAGTACAAATTGTTGTTGGTTGTATGTTCACTCAGGCCCTCCCTGCACCTCTTGGCTGGCCATCAGCAGAGCCACAAAAGCTGACAGTTTGCTGGACACGGTGCAACCTCTGGGATATTTAGGCCAACAAAAATCTGCAGTCCTCTACAAGTGGCTTATTTCAGCATGTTTTCATATCAAGATTTTTGTATAAAGATTATTTCTCTGCTATAACACTACAACTTTTTAAATTTCTTATTATAATAAATAAATAAATTAATTTCTCTTTCACCTATTGTCCATGTTCTGCCTTCCAAACTGCACTTTGAGCAAAGTGCAAACTTTTCCATCTTTGCTCCTTTATTTTACAGTTCCTGTCCTTATCCCTCTCCCACTACACATTTTTCTGACCTAACTTCTACGGATATTCATATTTAAAACCCGTCAAACTTCATGCTGATCTCAGATTTAGTTACAATCAAGAAAACTTAGTCAAAAAAAACCAACTTCAAGAAAACCTAGTCAAAGCCAGCTATGCACTACAGCACATATCTGATGAGATAACGACATCTGAAAGATAAAATAGATAAAATGGTCCCAATGCAGGTTTGCAGCCCTGCAAATGTTCCCAGTGCCATAAAAAGAAAAAAGGTGGGATGCCACGGTTTTATCGTATGCTGTTTAGGGATAAAAGAAGCTCCATCTGATACTGAAGCTACAGCTCACACTGCATCTACAAAAGAACTGACCTACATAATCAAGAGAGTGGCTCATCTCTCCTAAAGATCTCTTTCCTTTCAGTTTATGCCATTACCAAACTCACAGAAATCAGAAACCAGATTGGTCAAGCCATTGCAACAGCTGACACATCTCTGGATAGAAAAATAACATTCCTGACACCACTTCAGCTGCACTGGCCAGCACCCACAGGATTTCTGGAGGCTTCAGCAGAGCTGGGTGCGGCACAAAGCGTGAGGTTACTGCCAAGTGCCAGATTTATTCTGCAACCTTGACTAAAGTCAGCTCCCTGTCTGAAGCACAAACAACGAGGTATGATGACAAGACAGATGCTAGAATACATAAAGCTCTGGTGAGCATATGGAAAAGAAAGGCAAAATAAAAGGTAACAAGGCCTTTAGATGCAAAGGCTGCTGAAGGTTTCACTTCCCAAAAAAGAAGGTGGGATTTCTGCAGAAGCACCTGACTCTGCACATCCTCACAGCCCATAATGCACCCCCTGTGAGAGGAACAGAGACCTGGATGGCATCACACAGCCACTGCACTCTCACCAACACTTAGCAGCCAAATATTGAACCTTCCAGAATAGACACAAACCTCCAACGTTCATAAACTGACCTACAGTCCATGTTCAAAATTAATCTTTAAGGAAACTTTCTAAGGTATACAAGTGTTAAGAAATCCACACTCAAAAGAGCAGCATGCACACAGACAAGGAACTTTGTCCTGAATTAAAGGAATTTGGCTTGTCAAAAAAAAAAAAAGAAAACGAACCCTCAGTATTTGTAGTTTCCACCAAAAAAACCAAGGAGAGACACAAAGGATTTAATGTAAAAGAGGTTGGTTTGCCCTGTTTCTATACTACTTTAAATTAGATGCTAATTAGTTGTGGCTAAGCACAATATACTGGTGGCAAGAGAGAGCTTGTAATGCTCCTTGAT
This sequence comes from Corvus kubaryi, assembly GCF_017639235.1. Lineage (NCBI taxonomy): Eukaryota > Metazoa > Chordata > Aves > Passeriformes > Corvidae > Corvus > Corvus kubaryi. The sequence continues at coordinate 4,565,550 of NW_024581101.1, forward strand.
TTCCTAGTTCTCTGTAAAACAAGAGAAACAAGGAAGCAGCCAAAGCCTGTTCCATTTCCCTCATCCAGCCCAGTGGATGCAGATCCAGGACTGGAAAGAACATTCTGGATGAACCTGAACAAATCTAAGAAGGGGGATACAGATCAGCACAATCCCTTAAAATTCTGCTTCCCATTCAGAAACATCCAAAAGATTCAGGACTCTAGACAGATGCAGATAATTTAATACATCTAAAAAGAAAAATACAGACAAGCCTCTCAAAAAAATTTCATGAGGAAATCTCACAGATTTAAGCAATGCCTCACAATCACTGGTAATAGGATTGATTATTCTCACATATATATATATATTTTTCCCCCTGAAAAGTACTTTTACATTGGCTGTAACATATTTATAGATCAGCACATAGACATCATTTATTGCAACCTGTTAGGGAAGCTTTTCCTGTGAAAATGGGCTGATCAAATGTTTATAATATGGGTTGTGATCATCCATTGATGTACTTTCATTTCCTTGGTGGGAAGCTCTCACCAAGATTTCAAAAAGAAACCATTCTGTGACAAAGTCACTCATATGAAAAATAGTCATGGTGTCCTCTTTAAAGCACATGGCATTTAGTTTACATTTTAATTACAGAACATTTTACCACAGTCATTTAAAGGAAAAATAATTTTTTCACATTGTGCACAAGTTTGGTTTTTTTTTTTCCCAAATCCCACATTTTGACACAGTCTCACCAAGAAGTTAAGAACCGCTCTCTTCGAAATAAACTGGTACTAAATAAAATGTGTTTACTCTCTGTGTATGAAAGTGCATTGTTAAAAACAGAATGTGAGCAACTTGGAACAAATTGGAGAGCAGATGCACGGGGTAGTGCTATTAAATAGCGCCGCTTTTAAGGCTCTTCAAAGCGGCAGTCCGCAGGCAGCAGGAATGCAGCACCAAGATAAAATACCTATCAGTGGCACTACAGTTTGCAGCAAAAATAATTGATGAGGAGTTGGGCAGAGTGGATTATAAATTGCAGGGTGCAGGCAGTCATTTCTGCTCTGGCCAATGTAGATATTAGATATAAAGACAGTTGCTGGTACAATAGAGGGCAGAATAACCCACTAACTAGGAGGATTATATTTTATTGATTGGTAAGAGATAAAATGCCTATATTATCCCAAATTAGTTTTTACTGCCTTAAGAAAAAAAAAAAAATCTCTTTCTGCAAACTCCACATCAAATATTAATCAAGCAATAATTAAATGGGATAAAGAAAACTGTCCTGATATCTCACTTGCAATCATTTTCTCGGTGTGTAAAATAAGCCAAGCATGACTGAATAAAACTGGAGTACTCTAATACTGGATTTTTAAATTTTAATGCTCTGTTTTATTCCTAAACCCTTATTAGAAATACCAGTTTGAACTGGTGATTTCTGGTAGTCTATGGAATGAGAGTGTTGCTCATCCACAGTGCAGTGAGATTGGAGAGCAGGACCAATAGAGTAAGATAAGGTTTTAGATTCCTCTTTTGTATTACCTGAACCATTTCACTTTCACTACAGGCTTTTTTAATTATGTTTCCATGACAGAATACCGAGGTCAGAGAGAGCCTGGTACAAGAGACCATCTACCTCCCTACTCAGTCAGCAGTTACACACATGCTTAAGTACATTTTAAGGGAGAGAACTTCTTAATCAGATGCTTAAAGGATTCCTGGCCTACTGAGGGGTGCACAGTTAAGCAGTCAAGATGCAGTTATGAACTCAGGTTCTGCAGCTCCTGTGCTGGACTCTGCCAGTGACTGTTTCATTACCTGTTAATAAGCCATGGCAGGTACAGTGGGCTGTTAGACTCGCTGTGGTTAATGGGAAGTTCATGTCTGACATCACAATAAAGAGGGATCTTTGGCATACTATAGATAAGATAATAAATATCAGAAAAAAGTCTTTAAGAGATGCTGTTTTAATTATCCTAATTCCTTTGATTTGCACTCTGGAGCCCAAGTAACTCTTTTTAATTTTCATGGATGTGTTGCCAATGGTACACAGCCATAGACTGACTTTTGCAGATTATGTTATCAGAACAAAAGAAAAGTATTCACAATTTCAATTAATTTTTTTTTTGAAAGACTCCATGACAGAGAAGCTATAGCCTGTTACAAGTAGGCTGAGTGAGAATGGAGCACTCAGCCTGGTAAAGAGGCCATGGTCAGCTTTACTTGTACTCCAAGCATCTGACTTAAGATCTAATTATATGAACTATTTATGCACTTAATCCTCTGCAGAATCAGGATATTAATATGACAAATACCTTTAAAAGAATGTTCACAATTATTGGTGCTGAAGGAAAAAAATATACCATAAATGTGCCTGTTCAATAATTAGTTCAGAATTTATGTTTTTTTCAGAGCTCACGGCTGATGGCCAGCACAACGTGCCGTGAGTAATCTGCGCTTCAAAGACAAAGAAGGTTTTGTTTAGTTTGAACCTCTACCTCTCACTGTACTAAATTTAAATAATACATAGAACTTATAGCTTTGAGAGAAAGCAGGAGTGAGGCAGCAGCCAGTGCTAGAGGGATCCCTACGCATGGACTGCTGGCTCAGAAGCCAATGAGACCAAAGTGGCTCCCTGCAAGGCTCCAACCCTGGCTCATTAACAGCCAGACTGGCAGCCTGACGAGATCCTGCATTTCCCAGCTCTGCAGTCCTCCAGCAGCCAGTGTGGAACTTTCTTGCCCAGGGAATTGCTACAATTTGCCTTCCGTCAAATCACTTTTATGTGAAACATCAAAATCCTCTGAACTGCAGAAATTGTTTTCCTACAGACTTGTACAGCTCTACACTTTTCCGTGCATTACACCTCATTCCCACCCCTGAGATTAAACAATATTGTGTTTGGGAGAGGTTCCTTCCAAAATTCTGTTATGGCTGCAAACAGATGATGTACATGGAGCTGAACAAAGCTGCACCTGCTGCAGAGACACACCTGCACTGCAGAGGGATTTGGCTGGGGATCCACTCAGTCCAGGACAATTCTATTATTTCACCCTGTGGTCAGCTGAGGGCAGGCTGCCCAAAAAGCAGAAAAGTTCTCTTTAAAAGAGTAGGAAAAGAAGCAGATGGCCCTGAATGAGGATATCATACTTCAAGAAAATGAAAGTTATTAAAAATGAAAACAATAGATTTAACTCTGAGGAAAAAAAAAGAAAAAAAGACTTCAGCTCTGCTTGGATGTAATTTAAAGGCTCCATAAAAGACCTGAAACAAACATGGAGTAGATAGAAAAATAGACTCTAACCTAGTGACCAGAAACATTCTCTATCTACTTTCAGAGCACTTAGTTTGTAGCACATAAAATATTGAGCTAAAAGAGAACTACTGATGTAGATGTAATGGATGTGTAAGCAAACTTGCTTTTTGTGTACATCTTAAAAGTAATTTAAAGGCTCATATGTTGGGAATTGCTGAGTCTAATTTTTAGCCTGGAGCAAATTTTTACAGCTAAATATCAAACTCTAATGATAAGGGTTTCTAATGGTCAGACTTAAGTACTTCTCTGTTGCCAGGTATTCTAAGTATCCCAGCCTACCTTTCCCAGAGCTGATTCCACACAACAGGCTGTTCACCTTTTTCACGTAAACTCTAAATTTCTACAACTTGAAACTGGGCATTATTGGGAGACATTTAAATCTCATCTCTTTTAATGGAGAGCATGTGTTCATTTTCTTTCAAACTACCTTTGAAAGGATCATGAGCAAGTAATTAAAACTATTAGTTGACATTTCAGTTCTCAACAGTTCTATCTAGCCTAAAGTTGTTCTCTTTAGAAATGGTAAAGATATTCAAAACAAATAATTGTGAGTTACCAATAAAATCAAAACTCTGAGTGCTCTTCATTTCACTCACATAAAACTAACTTCTCTTGACCTCAGTTTAAAAACAACACTTTCTTTTTTGCAGCTGATGTAAAATGAAGCACAAAAGTGCCTGTGCTTTTAACCAAATGGAGGCAGAAGTGCAAACATGATTTCCTGTGCCTAATAGAATCCAGTATTCATGTGTCTAGTGACCAACTTAGAAGAAAAATGTGGTTATTCTATAGTGTCACTCATTCAGGGAAAGGAGTCATTCAGAAATGTCACTATGAAAACATTATTAAACACTTGTTGCCTATTCCACTGTATTCTTTTAATCCTGGACAGGTCAAAGGATTTGGCAATAAAGCAGAGACAACCCAGGAGCAGAGTTCTGCCTTCTGCAGGCACAAAAAGACAAAAAACCCCAACCAGGACACACAGAGGTTGCAGGATGCAAGATTTCCATGGGTAGCAAATCTTGGCTTTCCCTCATCCTCAACTTGATGTCTCAGACCAGGGGCAGAAGAGGAAATAAATCCAAGATTTCCTGTCAGTCATGTCACACACACAGAACACTCAAAGTGTTGCCTACTGATTGAGATATTCTCTGAAACCCTTCCCTAAATGCCCATAAATTGATGAAAAGGATCAGCACAGCAGGCCAAGGAATCAGCTGCCATAAATTGGAATAGAATTCTTAGACTTGCATTCTTAATACCTTTTAATTTAGTCCAATATATTGAGCACACAGAAAATCTTACTGCCTCCATTTTTCAATTAACTGCTGTTGACTAATTGCACTGCTATGGTTTATAACCAGCAGAATGCTCAGTTTTAACAACAGCATGACAGAGTACAGCATTACACCTCCTTAACTCTTGAAAAGCAATGAAAAATAATAAAAGCTAATAAATTATAAAAGGAATGAATTACATATTTTTTACTTAAATGGTTAAGATGATAAAGAGCTAAATCCAATACTAACTAAAAAAACCGATTATTTTCAGTGATTTAAGTCTGTTGATTGCAGAATTAATTGTATTTGCATAGTAATATTCAAGTACTAGAAACTGTGAGAGGAAGAATTCTGAATATCAATTATGTTAATTATGATTGCAGACTATTTGGAGAAAGGAAAAGATCAGTCTTTTTTCCCTTTACTTTCTTTAGTATGTGCTTTTCTGTGCACAGTGGTAAGATGAGAGCTCCAGTTGCTATAACAACTTAACTCTCTATTATAATCAACAATTATCTGAGTTTAATTGTCATCCTGCCCTTCTAAACCAACATGTTCAACAGCAGCTGTATGAATTCCATAGATTTTGCTACTAAAATCTATCCAAGATCTCAAAATAAGCTGGAGTATCCTCGCCCATCAGAGTTAGCCTGAAGTTGTCCTTCCCTTCTTTATTGTAGAATGCACAACTCAAAGTGCTTTTCTCTGTCCATGAGAACATCCTGGGACACAGATCCTCTGATTAAATCCAAAGCTACATATGAAGCAGAACTGAAACTCAATGTATGAAACAAAATAAATTAAAATAGCAATTCAAAATTAAAAATGTATTAAATATTTAATTTGTTTTTTTCTGAGAGTATAAACATCCCTACTTTGTACAAAAGAAATTCTAGTTAGGCTACAACAGGAGCTAAGTTAGACATAAAAAAGTAAAAGGGAAGAGAGGATGGAACACCTAATAAACTTTAAAATCTAGTGTTGCAGAGAGACTAAATACAAAGATTATTTCAAACTTTATAATGAAATATAAAAATTTCTATTTTTAGCTTCACTAATGTTTTCTTTCAGTAATCAACAAAATCGTATATGAAAAATGGGAATTTTGTTACCATCCTTCAAATATTCTGTAATTCAGGCCCTGTGGGCTCAGCATAAAATTAGGCCTTATCATTTATCCATTAATTATGATGCTGAGCTGCATTAACAGGCCTTGTAAGTGACAGCAGAAACAGACAATCAGAAAAAATGGAATCAGCATCAAATAAGCCATGGTTAAACAGAAGCTAAAAGAGGCTTTTAACAATGGTACAAAAGATAAACAAGGGATGCAGTATTAACTGAGATAATTGAGTCTTTCTGAACAAAAACAATGAAGGCCCAAATTGTACTTAAACTCATGTACTTTTGCAATCACTGTTTCCTGCCTCATGCCCTACATCTCTTTTATAGTCCAGAAGCTTGCAAATAATGCTGCAGCAGCCCAGAGCAACACTAAAAACATCGGGTGCATGACCTCACTTTCATTTATAGCACAAGGCAGAGATCCCAGAAAACTATTTCAGTGCAATAGTGGAAGCTAAACCAAAGCGTCAAACTGGATAGTACAAATGATTCAGCCCCAGCCAAAACTTTTGGCAAAGTATTAATTTGCTAACTACACCTCTATGAGTGTTTTACAATGAAAGTGCAGCAGATGCACGAGAAAAATCAGAAAGATGGAATTTGCCTGCAAACATGGGTGTGAGTGCAGCTAAGAGAAAAAAATTCTCCAATTGTGCAGTCCTACCAGACTGTAGAAAAATCAAAAATATACTGGCATTTAATGTCTGTTCAAGTCTTTTTATCTATTTATTTGTCTATTTCATTCAATTATAACGAATATTTACAATTAATGAATTTTTTTTTATATACATAGATGTATAAATGCATAAGGACTTTGTCAGGACGTCGCAGCACCGTAAAAGAAAATTGTGCTGAATTTTTAGACAGCGACTGAATAGCTCTTTTATCAGAAATCAACAATTCTAAAACATAATAATGAAATAAGGACAACTGATAGTCTTTGCTGAGGTCCACTTTGCAGAATTGCAGTGCTGAAGAAATGGAATGAGCTTCGGCTCCTGCTCCAAAAGCAACATTTCATAACACAGCAAAAACTGGCTTTCTTTTGAGCCTAGTTTATTAGATCCAGATCAGAGAATAGAATGAACTATTTATCTTTAAAAAGTAATATCTTTTTGATTATATGTCACAGCAGAAATCTTATCTTTGTCTTGGAAGTTCGAGACTAATGACGACAACATCAGGAGCCTTGTGAACCTTGACAGTGGCTCAGCCAATTATGGGATGAGCGATGAAGATGGAAACTTCTTTACTCCTCTGTGACATTTCTGGCAACCACAATTCTGCAAATCTAAATGGAGTCATTGCTTTCCGCCCCCGTGGGCAGAGCCATAATTCCTCACATCTACATTCTAACCGGGTTTTCTAATAGCTCCATTCATTTCTCAATCTCCCTAATAAGATTGCCAGAGAGGACAGCTTGTCTCTGGCATATTTCTCTTCCAAAAGGACAAAAATCATCATTCAGCCTTTCAGCGTCACATTTGGGCCATCAGAACTTGTCAAATTAAACAAACTAACATTGCAGTTGGAAATGAAAAATGAATGGGACAAAAGAAGGCTCTGTGCTTCCTGGAGCTTCCACACTTGGTAAAGTCAAACTTGTTTGGAAAGCAGCTCCTCACCTCAGAAATACAGAGGGACATTTATTAGACTGAGGTCAGTCTTGACATTCACTGTGAGGTGTGGAAATTTTCACACTTAGAACGAAAAATCGTAACCAGCTAATGAAGTATCACTGCCCACAGTAATACTAGAATGTAGAAAATAGTATTATGAATTAGCAAAGGCAGTTTTGAGGCAACTTTTTCAAGCAAAAGAGAAGCCAAAAAAGTCTCAGTTGGAAAAAAAAAGAAACAAAACCAAAAGAACCCCACAAGGTTTTAAAATTCCCAAACAGGCTATAGGAAAAAAAAAAAAAAACAACAACACAAAAAACCCCAACAAAACACAACAACAAAAACAAACAAACAAAAAAACCAACCAACCAACCAAAAAAAAAAAAAAAAAACAAAAAAACCAAACCAAACAAAAAAAACCCCAAAACAAATAAACAAACAAAACCCAGTGCAGAAATAAATAGCTTTTCCATTCAAGTTAGGGAAAAGTGTTCTTGATTACACCAATGATCTACCATTAAAGTACATGAAATCTTTAGCTCAGAGTAGCAACAAGAAGTTCCTACAAAATTTATTTAAAAAACATGTCAAGTGAGAAGCTTGTCTTAATTTGCATGTATGTGAAATACCTACATCATCTCATTTCACTTCAGTATTCTGCACTAACAAACATGAACCTTGCAAACACATTGGTTAAAAAACTGCATCTCTTTGCAGAACTAAAAAAAACCTATTAGAAATCCAAAGCTCTACGACAGCTTTAATTCAGAGGCTGAGAAACCGACCTTAAGTGGGAAGGATCTGTGTGCAATTTTTCTGCTACTCAGTCATATATACATTTTCCTCTCTTAATTAAGGTATTCCCAGTCATTTTATTTTATCTTGATTCCACCAAATATGAGAGTTATTAATACTTCTTGCTGAGTGGTTTCTTCTTAAATTCCTATTTTTCACTGTGTCCAAGGTGCCCATCTCAACCAACTCTTGAAGAAACAGAACACTATTCACATAATCTGCTACCTGCTCCTACCATGGCAAATTCAACTACCTCATAGTTCAAAGATTGAGAAGAAAAGAAATCTTCAGATTCATTGTTCATTTGTAAAGAGCAAATGGAAATAGAAAGCGAAGAGAAGACCTGGATTTTGATAGAGTTGACTTTCTTTGAGAGAGAGAAAATATCAGAGTGCAAATATTGCAGTGAGTGAAAATAGGGTCGACATCACAAGGAATGTTTGTTGTCTGATAGAAAATGGGCCTTTGAAAACTTAGCAAACAATATCAAAAGCTTAGGTTTTTCTCCAGTACAATGTACAGACTGGTACAACCCAAACCATCCAGTTCTTTCCATACAGTAAACTCCCATTACGTGGAATCAGATGCAGTTGACTGCAGTTCTTTGCATGACACTTTCTGGCAAGCTTTAAAATGAGAACAAATCCTGTTTACTGACATTCCACAGTATCCACAGTCTGAGTGAACAATAGTGTCTGTAACTGAGAGTATGGCTATAAAGTAGTGGAATTCCAGTTCTTCTCCAGTCTTGGATTCTCAGGCAGAGCCAAGGAACCAGGCAGTACTGGGAGAACATTTCCTTAAATATCTTATTTCACACATCGCCTTGATTCCAATGGGGTCTTTTGCTTTAATGTGGATTTCTTATTTAGACAAATACTGACTGCAAAAAATCCAAAACACCAACCCATTACTTCTTGAAGGAAGAAATATTTTTTCCCCAAAATGTTAAAAAAAAAAAAAAAAATTAAACTAAATAAAAGTGAATATAACAAAACAGAATATTTCCTGGAACTTGCAGAACAAATCTACCTGAAGGTACCTTTTTCTTTCATGTGCTGTCTGCATGATTCTGTACACGCCCCATGTATTTTTTGGACAGATGGACAGGAGGCAGGAGGGTGCCCAGGCGGGACAGCTGCCCCCAGGCAGGCCAGAGGGACAGTCCTTGCCATGGCATGTCATGTCCAGCTGCCACCAGGGTGGCCAAGCCTCTTTCCAATCACCATTGCTCAGGGACTGGCTGGGCATTGGTGTCCTTGGGGGGAGTGGTGGTCAGCTATGTTTAAATTTTGGTTTTTAATTTCTCTTCCTTTATTAAACTTTGCCTTGTCATGAGTTTTCTTGCTATTCCTCTTGTATTCTCTCTGCCATCCTGGCAACAGGGGGGTGAGAGAGTGGCTGTGCCATCCTTGGCTGCTGGCAGGAGTCAACCAAACCCCTTTGAGCTCCTGCTGAGTAGCACATGCCACTGTTTATGTTCTTTAAGTGGAAACCTCTGAAAACTGGTCCACCCAGGCCAACTGACTCAGCCAGCTTTGTCCTGATTTGAGAGTCAATGTTCATGTTACAAAATCCCTCCTAGTAAAGCTGAACCCAGGAAAAAGCAGTGAAAGTCGGTAGATGCAGAATCAAAAGAGCCAGATCAACATTTTCTTTTATGTTCAAATGCATACTTCTAGAGGAAAAGGTACTGATTAAATCTGGAGCTCTGAAATAACACCTTTTTTTCTTTTTCTACTTCACTGTGTCCATTTCAGTGTTTTCGCAGAGCTACTTCACAACTTGACAGCTTACCTTCATTATATTTTTAATTAAAAGACATTAAACACTTCAAAGAGCAGCTAACCACACTGCCACTTTGCAGCTTCCTTTGTTCTGCTCGAGTAATGCCAGGAACTGCACACCATTGACACCTTCCTGGGATGCAAACGAGGGGCTATCGGAAAGACTCCACCAGCTACAGCGGTTTCCTCAAAGTACTAAATTTAAGCTTTTGGTAATTTTTGGCTCCTCTATTTTCTCCTGTTGGCACCAAAAGGGACAATCTTCAGAAAGAATGAATCGTTGGGTCAAGAAACACGACTGCATCAGCACAGGCATTTCACAGTGTAACACTCAATTTAGTTTTAGTCTTCAAAGAAAAAGGCTGATTCTCTTACACTAAATGCACCTCTTTAGTTATAAACCATTTGATTCCTCTCAAACTGAAGAATCATTTGATACATTTATCTTAAATCTATCATAATTTTTAAATATTTTTTTCCATGTAGCCAGTCACCAGGGATTTAAGTTCTATACAGCAAATTCTGAAAATGGCAAATTGATTATAGACTCACAGCCCAAACTGGCCAGATATTTGATCCCCTCCTGCCATTCAACCAACAGAACTAAAAAAGTCATTTATAGAATATTCACCACGACCATGGGAGTAATAATACCCTAATAATACCCTTTGCCCAAAGGTGAAGGAGGCAGTTAACATAAACCCAGGTGAACTGCTTCCAGTCTTGTACTTGAAGTTTTGTGCCACTTTTGGCAAGAGAAGTGAAGTCTGCATTTCAAACACTGCACCGTTCTTTTTATGTTATGTATATTTTTGCCAATAATAGCTTATTGAAGTATAGTAATCAATTTCTGCCTTCCCATTCTGGCTACAAAAAAATCTCATAATTCTTAAACTACATTGTTCCTGCCCACTGCATGCTAAAACCAGGTTAAGTGAGATTAGTACTGAAAACAGGTTAAAAATAGATTCCTACACCAGAGAGAGATGGATTTAAATGTTATATATTCTGAAGGAGGAGCAGGGGAAGAAGGGACTAAGAGGTCTCACAAGGGGGATTAGACTTTGCTACTTAATAAAATATTAAGTGACAATCAATCAAAGCAGAATATGAGGGAAGCACAGTTTTGCAGAACAGCTCTTTTAGGATTTGTTTTCTTTAAAATTTGCATTCCTTTCTGCATGCTTGGGAGACATACATATGTGGCTTTTTAATGATTAGAAATGGCTTTGATCTTGACTACTCGAAGGAACATGAAGATATAAATAGTGTGAGTGGATACGGTTAATCCCTTTAATGACAAACAGAACAAAAATCCCAGGAAAGCTTTCCTGAAGTTTTCCAACATTCCTCAGGAAGTTCGGTCTCAAGCTTGTGCCATTGCTGCAGGAATGATCTGTGGAAAAGGTCAGGAACACACCAGTGTTCAGGGCCCCAAATACCACCAGTGCCAGTTTAGCAAAGGTAAGAAGGTAGGAAATCACAAACATCAGCTTTCTGCTTGAGTGGCTGCCACTTTCCTTTGAGATGGACCAGGGATCAAAAAAACATTGCTTGTCCTTCCTGATGCAACATCGCTGCCAAAATACCCAAATAGTATGGGATGACCAGGTATGATAATGAAAATAACCAAACTGATAAAAGGAAATGGCACCAGGAGATAATTAATGCCCAATGGCCAGGGTTTGATGGGTATTGGTGAGGTGTTTTTATCCAGCCAGCTTAAAAAGTGGCCCTAAATTGTCACTAAGATGATGAAATTTTCTGTATCCGTGTAAGAGAGCAGTAAAGTGAGATGAGAGGAACAGCTGCTACGATTAAAAGAGGAAATTTTTAAAGACAAAATGCAAAAAACCCCTTAGAAAAGCCCACAAGACAACACCTTTATCGTATCTTCAGACCTCATCTCCTCAGTGCAAGAACCCAGAGCTCCAGAAGATGCCTGTCCTTCAAAGTGGTGACTTTCAAAGTCCTCTTCTCTTGGGTGAGCACTGCTGAAACGTGAGCTCTCAGTTCCTCAGCGGCATAAAATATATCATATAGGTGTAAATATATATATATATATATATATAAAATCTGACCTAAATCCTCAACCTACTTCTTTTCAACATCAGCTTTAATGCATGAAGTTGGTTACTTCCAGTGAAACTATGGAAAATTAAATGGAATATCAGAATTAAAGAAAAAAGAATGGACCAATTGCTCCAACAATTAAAATAAAATTCTAGAGAATTCTGCCTCATTTTTCAGTATTCAATTGACTGAAGGACAAATTCCTCTTCCTTCCTTTGCCTATTTCCTATTCTTTGTCATAGATTCTTTGTATTCAGGGGTTATTCAATGAAAAGAAAATTAAGTTGCAGGCTAAGAAGTACACTATGGTGAGAAAAAATAATTAATTAATCAGTGAAAAAAATTCAAAACCTTATTTCAACCAAAACTGCCAAGTCATGGAAGAAAACAATATAATGCCATAGTGAATATTTTTTTTCAAGGCAATATAATGCCATACTGAATATTTTTTTCAAGGCAATATAATGTCACAGTGAATATTTTTAGTGCATTCACAGCAAAACTCATGAAGACAAAACAATTAAGTAGTTATTTTAGTTTCCCCCCTTGCAATTTTCTTTTTTTTAATGTATTCCCAACCCAATGTCTTGAATTTTAAACAGAAATATAAAACCACAAAGCCTACACCCCACTCCTCATAAGATAATGAATGTGTAGACTAAAACAATTTCATTTCTTAAAATAAAGTAAATAATTATTTGGACCGTCCCTATGCAAGCTATTTGGTAGAAAAGTACTTTCACTAATTGCAATTTGAAAGGAATATTACACAAAACAGCTGTACTAAGACTTGTTACCCAGGGAATCCTGCATCTCAGTGATAATCTTTCAATAATAATCATGTTTGTACTCAGTGCAAGAGCAAAATCACTTCATTAAGTTATTTGTGTAATTTTTAGATGTTTCCAACAAATTATAAAGCTTTGATCTTCTGTAAAGCACAAGAGATAGGCAAATAAGATGTTAATAATATGGGATTGTTATTTTCAAATCATTTGAGGAAACTTCCACCCACCCAAGTGCACACACGTTAGACAATGCTGTATCTATAAAACTATAGAGCTCAGCATCCCATTGAGAAGACACTGGGATAGAAATCCCTCTGTTTTGCTCCTGGATTCCTCTAAAGTAAGACTAAGCAGTAGTTTTAAATTTTGCTGTAACAGCTGCTTTTACTTGGGAAAATGGGAGGAAGAGTTGTGCTCAGTACAATGCATCACTAGCTCTCTCCTCGTTGTACAAGAGCAATTGTGTTCCCAAGCACCTCCCTGACTGTATTTGGAACAGAAGAGCCACTTGGTAAGAAAACTTCGAGAAACGCAAACAAAATCAAAGTTCCAAACCAAACAAGTATGCAAACTAGAAAATTGAAGGGCCAGCAGAACAAACAGACAAATAAACAATTCCAGCAGCTTTATTTGAGCAGCTCTTTACTTGGATCAACCCCTGGAAACATCTGGAAGCTCCAGCTCAGGCAGCACTTGGCCCAGCAGTCTCTAACGTGGTGAGGAACCTCTCTGTCTGACCCACATCCCCAGGATTTCCCTCTTCCTAGCTCCCAAGCTGATCCGTTTTCCCTGCTTTCAGATAATATTCCTTCTCCATCTGCAACTGCCTCTACAAAGCCCAAAGGAAGTTTTGCAACATCTTAAAGAGTAATTAAAAATGTTCTTCCAAACAGGGATACCTTCAGGGAGCAGGACGAGGGAGCAACTTTGCTGTGTGATGTGCTCGTAGGCAGAATTATCACCAGCACCAAGTTTCAACCAGCACAGGCACTGACAATGCCTAAAAGTAATAATAAAATACACTTCTAGTAAAAGATACACCATTTACCAGAGGAATACATGAGTTTCCTGACCCACTGATGGATCTGATGAGCTCTGTAGACCTAAGTGAGTAGATAAGGGCGTAGTTGAATGGTGTTTGAACATCCTGTGACAGTGGGATAAAACCAGACAGATAAAGAAAACCCAAACCCTGCATTTAAGTGAGGTGATGACATACACATGCAATTTGTCTGCTGGAAACGCTGAGTAAATTTGAAAAGATTACTAAAATTGGTGTATTTATAAAGCAAACCTAACAAAGAAAAATAAAACCTACCAGCACGCCCCCCCAAAAAAACCTCAAAACAACAGATGATATAAACTCAATCTTTTTTTGTTTGCTTGTTTCTCTGAAGAAATGTGCTCTAACCCTGTTCATGGCATAGCAGAGCGATTTTAGGCTGACAGCTGACAATGCATGGGACTTACATGGCCTGCTCTCAGCCTGGCAAAAAGCCCTGTGTAGCTCCTGCAGTTACGTGGCTGGCCTGAGACTGAAAATTCCCCCACTGCATTTTACAGCTTCAAAGATACAAAAATATAGTCTTTGAAAATTAGAGATTAACTGCTGCTTGTGGAAGGAGAGGTCATGGCATGAATGGTACAAACAAGGCACATATTATGCACATGGTGGCTCTCTAACATTAAAAGAAAGCTTCAAAACTAAATATATATATACCCTTGTTTGTACTCCTTGGGCTCAGGACTTCAACTATCTTTTGCAATTAAATCTATCAAACTTCAAGCTCCCAATTAAAAATTTTCAAATGCATTATGCTCCAGGGTGTCGGAAATTAAAAACCACTTTACATGTTTGTCGAGGCCTCTTGTAATTTTTCCAGCGTTGCTCTTTCTGCTGTGATAAGTGCTGCCAACCCCTTTCCATTTATGCACCACAACAGAAGAGAAAATAAACAAAACTCCTTCAGACAGCTTACTCTGAGTGATGAGGTTTTGTTTCAGGCTGCTCTCTCCCTCCCCAGACATCAATTCTCAGGAGAGGGACAAGGAGGAGTCAGAGGATGTCTCCATGTGGCCATTCCTGCCACAGCTCCAGGAGAGAGAAGCTGGAAGCAGGAATGAAATACTTTCAATTTTCTTTTACTCCACATCTTTGGTGGAGAACTGATTAAAAATGGTGCTGTCCTGCAATGGTTGCTCATTACAGGGTCTTGATCCCTGTGTTTTCCTTGAGGATGAGGATAGAGCCAGTTCCTATTTTTTCCTAATTTTTTCCTGCTTTCCTGTGGAAGAAAAAAAAAAAACCACAACCAATTCTAAAACAGAGAAGTCACTAAACCTTTACAGTTTGTTTCCTCAACAAACTCTTCTTCTAGACCTGAATGCCTCCTACAAGATGGTCCAAGTAAGTATATCTATAGATAAAACAGGTTTATTCCTGCTGTGTTAGTAGAGTATTCCTGTTTCATGCTCATAGGGATTTTGTGGGGCGTGTCCTACCATGGAAATGAAAACAAGTTTTGGGTCTTGTGCTCCCCATCTCTCACAACAGAACCAGCAGAAGAGAGAACCTAAAAGTAATGTGGTTTCTTAAAGAAGGCTATGGAAGGAGAGATCCACAGACAAAGACATGATTCTCAATTCATATGAGCATAAACTTAAATAAAAAGTAACCAATATTTTTTACCCAGCAATGGATACCGAATGAAAAGCTACAGTGGGAGATGCTGAACAGCTGGATTGGAACTGCAATTCCCTTTTTCCTCCAGTGGCTTCACTCACCTATAGAGAAGATGAAAAGGCTTCAAATACAAAACCACTGAGGATGAGAAGGAGAGAAAATGATCCATCTTAAGTCTTCCTTTGC
Organism: Corvus kubaryi; assembly: GCF_017639235.1. Classification (NCBI taxonomy): domain Eukaryota; kingdom Metazoa; phylum Chordata; class Aves; order Passeriformes; family Corvidae; genus Corvus; species Corvus kubaryi. The sequence goes on from NW_024581101.1 coordinate 4,581,193, forward strand.
CATGGAGTAACACTGTAGGTAACAATTTTAATTAACTGATTCCATTTCTGTCGCCTTCAATTCCTATTTTATCTTTCACAGGAAAAGACAGAGACTACAGAGGACCCCAAACTGACATTTCCCTGTAAATGCAAAATATTGGGTATTTAGGAGACAAATAGCAGTTAAAAGAGAAATAGGAATGCAGTTCATATGAAAATAGTGCAGTACAAGTAGAAGTCACATAGTGGGTGTAAAAGAAATATGCAGAGCCTTAATTATGAATTACACTCGAGTTGTACAATGCTAGAGGCAGATTAGAATTCTTTATTTTTCTCTTTCCATCAATCATGTAAGGGACATTTTCTTCCCCCCAACACAAGTTACATTTTGCCACCAATGTTTACGATGTGTGTGTAGTACTTTGTTTACTTAGTATTGCAAAACATCCTGTTTTGATATTACATTCCTACCACAGGCCCTTGGAAATTAAAACGTGATTGGAGAGAATACTAAATATATTTTCAGATATCTGGGCATAACTTTTACTAGTGAGGATGCAACTGTAAGGGATGACAGGAGGAAATGACCTGTCAGTTGCCAGAAAAGAACTTTAAACCAAGTCATTGCTCTTGCTGTGTTTATTATGAAAGGTCAGTTGTTCCTCTGGGTTTGAGGGATTTTTTTGTTCCTGCCACTAAGATACACATCTTGTATTTTAATATTATTAGACTGCATAACACACTGCCCTCTCATGAGTAAGGGAATTCACTTCCTGAATGCAAACCAGATTGCAGAAGAGGTTAATCAGCAAATAGAGAATTATTCATTTCATGTAGGCTGTGAATTTAACAATGAGCACTTGTTTTCCTTTTTGGCTCTTATCCAGTTACTCTTCTTTGTCCATAAAGCTTTGGTCCCTAGCACACCAGCCAATTGTTGAAAAGAACACAAAACGTTCTGAAACCTCATAAAAAGAAAGAACAGCAGCAACAATTAGAACACATTAATTGAACGATCTCCTGTAGGCCTGTTCCTCCTAGAAACCAGTTTGATTTCACTTCTAACATGACTCAGTTAAACACGAAATGACAGATTATTGCATTAAAGGTTGTCCATATATTTGAGCCAGCTAATCAAAGACAACCCACTCTACATTTTTAAAATCAATATTCTATTGCATGATGGGCACACAAACTGTAGGCCTTGCACTGTTTTCTCACAAAAATTAGGTTAATCTTCAAAATTTTGATGAGAAAACCTCTGAAGTTTAGGATTTTATTCTTTAAAATCAAGTCATATCAAGCAGTGGGGGAAGTTTCCCTTTGAGCTGCCTGTTCTAGGAGGCAGCTCACCCCAGCCTGGAGAGGGAAGAAGTGGAGCACCAGTCTGCACAGGGGCACATCATGAGAGAGCTGAACTGGACTCCAGGAGAAGTCAAAGTCCTCCAGCACTTCTCTGCTTGCCCAGGAAAGCCAGAGAAACAACACAGCAACGCATATCTAGGGGCCTCCACATGCTGTGTATCCCAAAGCACAAAAGAACAAACACTTCCCTCTCCCTCTTTCTTTAAAAAGATCCAAACAATTTCCTTTTATTCCGGGCAGCTGAGGAGTGTTAGAACAAAACCAACAGCTTGTTAAAACTCTAAATATACTAAAGAACTCTGGGGAACTGAGAAGCACTGTATCCTTGAAGAAAGGAAAATACAATTTAAATCCAAATCTTAGGAGCAAGGGAACATCATCAAGATGATGCTATCTATTTTAACCGGGGTATAAGCAACTTCTCTTATTTATAACACAGAAACACTGAAATTCAGTTTTGAAATGCTGATTTAATTCAAACTGTATCCACAGTTTTTAAATCTCACCTCTTCAGCTGCTGATTTGGGATTTCAGCACTGCAGAGCAGCCAAGTTTGGACGAACAAGAGAACAAATGCTTTCAAGACTTCCTGTTCTGCTTGACTTGCTCACTTGGAGAAAATTCAAACCAATAAAAGAGAACAAAGGAGTGTTTTTTTTCCCAGGCTATAGTTTCTCTGTTTGACTGATTCCTGACCATCCTATTAAAAAAATCTTCCAAGCTTACCAGCAAATGCAATAAACACTACTACTTCAGCAATTTGTTCTACAGACTTCTGGCCTTAACATTTTATCAGTAGTCTCTGGGTTGGTGAAATACTTTCAGTTTCCTTTTATTCCACATTCTTCAGTGGAGAATTGCTTAAAAATGGTGCTGGCCTGCAATGATTGCTCCTTACAGTTTCAGCTGCTTGTATTTGTGATTTCCTTGAACATCAGGCTCACCCCTTACCAGGCTTCTGTCAATCCCCCCTCTCAAATCTTCTGCTGAGAGGATTCACCTCGGTGCAAACCCCAGAACCTATTTCAGGCAGGATTTCAGGGTGGCCCATGCTTTAAGGAGCCAAAGATGCTGTTCCAGTCAGGAACCCTGATTTTATCACATATATATTTCACAAAATCCTTTTCTAATGGTTGTAGCAAGATTTCTCTTTAAGAGCACATTCTTCTTTATGCTCCTGGAATTTAGGAACAGCTACAAGTGGCTAACCCATAAGCAGAGGCATTTTCCACATAGCGCTTGATATGCCCAGAGTTTTGTAGATTTATTGTCAGGAATGAGATGTTAATGGTCCTCCTGATGGGAGTTGCAAGCAAATATGTTAACTAACCTCATTTAAATAAATTAATGCTGAGCACTCAGGTGAAATTCCTCTGCATAGTTAAATCACAGAAGAGGATGTCTGGTGCTACCCCTGAAGGAAAGCAGCCAGGGAGAATCCTGGAGCTAACAGGTGTAATTCCTACACAATTCCAAAGGTGCAGGTAGAGACAGAAGCATCTCAGAGAGCTGGGGCAGCTCTGCACCTCCTAGAGCAGCACAGACCCCGAGCCCTGTGTCCTCCCAGAAAAGTTGGAGGAGGAATGCTGCTGCTTATTTTGCTCCTGCCACTCTTCAAGGAAAGAGAAAACATTCCATTTCTTCAGAAAGAAATGAATTGCAGTGAGAAAATCCCCCAGCTTGCTGTCACTATTCCTCAGCCAAGCAGCCAGCAGCTTACACGAGCAGACAGGAATGTCCCTATCTGACAACTGGTTTGAGCCCTAAAGGCCTTCTAGGACCCAGTAACTTGTGGTTTTCAGCAGGTTTTCTCATTGAAGGGAACAAATCTCCTTGCTGCAACTACTCATCTTAAAGAGCTTTCAGGAGTTCTAGTTTTCAGGCTAAAAAGTGACATTTGACAAGTTATTCCTCAGCGAAGCATAACTGGCAGGGTTAGTCGGTCACTGGTGAGCTGGTTCCCTAATTGCACAGGGGACAAGGTTTATGCTTCTTGAATGACAAACTCGCCAGCCTGTCCAATATGATCCTTTCCTTTAGGATATAGCTCTGCCCTGAAGGAAGCAGCAGTAAAACACAGAACCTGATACACAGAAATCTTGAGACGCTGGGTAGATTAAAGTGACCTATTTGTTTTTCAAACCCTACGTCATTCTTTATCAGCGAAACGTGGGGAAGGTAAATCCTTCCATGTAAAATTATTTCATCCACTTTTTTGACAGGAATAAGTTCTTTCAGCATAACAGAATTTTATTAAATAGAGGGTTTTTTCTTGTACAGAAAATACCATATTTTGTAATATTTTCTCTCCTTTTTAGTGGAATCCCACCACAGATACAGTCCTTCACAGGGATGCAGTCTACACTGCCACCTCTGATGAATGACACAGCTGGCACAGTGAACCAGAATATTGCAACATCAGATGAAAATGAAGAGGAAGGGAGACATAACTAAGGCAATGATACCCTGTTGTAGTAGATTAAGCAGGCAGTTGAAATCAGCAGGTATGCCCAATTTATTTGTACTATTTTATCTGTCCTTGATTATCACTAACCTGAAAACGACGACATTTTTCACTGAATGAAAAGCCATAATTAAATAACTGCTTCCTCCTTTTAGAGTGACAATGCCATATGAAACAAACAGGTTTTCCAAGTTTTAAGAGCGAATGTAACATTTAGACTCTGCGAGGACATAAAATGCGTTTAGTTCTTCACATTCAAATGCCTCCATGCATAATACTCATCAGATTGAATTAAAATGGCCATTCTGGGTGCCAGGTCAGCTGTGTCTGCTTTTGAAGTTCTCCATGAAGAATAATAATTCCAGCTTTTGTCTGCCTCCCAGACAGACTTCCCCCTGCAGCTGTGCCAAGCAACAGCTCTCACAGTGTCAGGGCTGCTGAGTGTGACCAGCACACACTGGAGAGCTGGGGATGGACCAAAGGAACTCAGAGCTGCTGTTCATGCTTTGCCCCACAGAGCTGCCAGATTTAGCAGGAGCACTTTAAGGTGGCTCCAGTGTCCAGCAGCTGTCAGGGTGAGTCTGCTCTGGAATGTGGAGCTCATCAGCTGATCAAGGTGGATCTGCCTTGCAGAAGCTGAGAATAACAGGACAAGGTGAGCTGAGGGAGATTATTGATCCTTCCTCCTGCCCACACAGGCAGCTCTGGCTGGGCCAGCAAGGTGGGGACAGGGATGTGTGATCTGAGCCCTGGGCCTCCTTCAGCTGACAACTCACTTTCCTGCAGCTCCTGCCTGCTCTTTATGAGCCTGGTGAACATTCTTAACCAAGTGACAAAGTGCCATGATTCGGAGGAGGAACACAAAAATAATCTATGAACAAAGCTGGAGCCACTGCCATCAGAAAGCATCGAATGTGAGTGAGGTAACTGGGTGATCCTCAAGCTCTTCTGAGAAGAGAGGATATCTGAAATCCTGTGTTCTTCCTTTCCTAACCCAAACAAATGCCTAAATACGAACAAATAAGAGAAAAGAAACTCTTAGGTGATTTTCTAATTAAAATTTGGGCAAAAAGCATTCAATGTGAGGCAACCTCTTCTTTGAACACTGCAGCACCAAAGCCTCCTGTCAGCCAGTCTATTTGGATCATGAAACAAGTGATGTCCTCAGCACTGAGCCAGCACACGCTGACAAAGGCTGCACTCCAACAAACACTCCTCTCTCCATGAATGTCTTTTGCCCAAGCCTCTCTTCCACAGCCTGGCCCTTGGGAGAAATCTCTCACCAGTTTCAGAATGCTGCACTTTTCTAGCAAGCCTGTTGCCACGAGAAAGAAGACATTTGTACACCTGATCTGTGTTTGTTCTCTTGTGTACTCTCGTGTTGAGTGACAGAATATGAGAGAGTGATCCCCTTCACTGGGGATGTGAGGTTTGCTTGTGGTTGATGAAGAGTGATTAAATGAAGTATTATGTGACACTGCACAGATTTACTGCAAGGGCAAGAGCAATTCTACAAAAGTGGGGTTTTTTTAAAAGGGAGAAGAACTCATGTTTCTGACTTTAATAAGCTTATGTTGCAGCTGAACTGTGCATAGACCAGGAGAGCTCCTTGTGTTATCAAAAAACGGCAATATAGAGGAAAGAGAGACTCTGTTAAGAAGGTAAGGTGAGAGAGGAGCAGCTCCTATGCAGTCCTTAGCTAAACAAATGCACAGTAAGAGAACAAATCTGCTCCCTCCCTTCCATATCATCATGCAAAAGCCATTTTGCATCCTTTATCCATCTGTGATACCACAGAGCTCTCTCAGGTTTGAACTGCACAGGCCTTGGCTGAAGCCTACGATCCAGCAGTAGAAGACCATCTCCTTTCATTAATATTATCATATCAAAATCCATTTCACTCTCAATTCACAGGCAGGAAGGATATAACAGAGAAAACACTGCTTGCTCTTTGTGTACCTCGTGGTGACCTCTCCTGGTCACACACTTTCAAAAAGCATAACAATTTCTAGTGTATGCTCAGAAAATAAGCCACAGAACTGAAATATAAAACTACTTTCATAATAAGCCACACTTAATTTTCCCAATTACATTCTTGGTAAGCCCAGCCTTTCTGTTACATATAATGCTGCAAAAGTCCTTGAATGATGTCAGAGCCAAAACTTTTAAAAAGAAGTATCTGCACATTTCTGTCCAGGATCAGAAAGGAAGGGACACAAAATAAAAAATTCCTTCGTGGTTTTCAGAAAAGTTTATTCTGAATGTACCAAGGCCACCTAAATGTCACAGCTGTCACAAACTGCTCAGGGTTTATAATACTCCTAAATTTCACAAGTAAGCTGGATTACAAGAGCAGTAACCCCTTTTTAAGCTTTGTACTTCATGTAATGAGAGTATTATCTTCAATCTAGTTTTGACTGGTCTCCAAGTTTTCTGTTATATGAGCCTTACGTAGCTGAGTCGTGTATTATCAACATTCTCCTGACCCTTATCACCCTTTTATTCCCAAGAATATTCACTAGAAATTCACAAATAATTTGGTGACATTTAGCAAGCCATCTCAGCATCAGAGTGAAAGTTTTTTCAAGAGAGCAGTTGAAAGAAAATGATGGTGGAGGGTTATCAAGAGAGAAAGAAAAGTGCTTTCAATATCCAAGAGTACACAAAACAACTCAGTCCAAACATCCTAAAATATTGAGATGCAAGAGATCAGGTTTCATGTCAAAGGAAATTGGACAAAAATATTTGGATGAAATGGATGAAGAAATTTTAAGGAATAAGGCATTTCTGGGGAAACTGGTGGAAGGCAACAAAATATTTCTGCTAAGAAATGAATCTCTTTTTCATTAACATCCCTTTAAATTATGCTGGCCCATACTTTCTGCTTCAACACAGGGCTAAAAATCTACTCAAAAACGCTGAGATAAAGAGAATGGTTCCTGCCTTTTCTCTCATGTTGGTCTTGTATTAGTTCTTTATTCATTTATTCCTCTTCCTCATTCAATCTAAAATAAAAGCGGCTCTGAGAGAAAAAGTGTTTGCTCAGAGTAAACCTTGTATCAGAAACTTGGAATGTTCAAGGGCTGAGAAGAAACAAGGGCTCACAGGAATTGAAAACAGTAATAATTCACTTAATATGTGCTCCAGATCCTCTGCACAGCGCATTAATGTGAGCCTTTTAAAATTCAAGCAATAATTTTGTATGTCTTTTCCTTTCTAACCCGTGTGAATCATCACCCTCTTTTGGACTAAGAAAAGAAGGCAATATTATCCACACTTTATGGGTGAAGTACAGAAGATTAAGTGTCGTGCCACAAATCAAACAAAAGTCTTCAGAAGAGCTCCTGAACCAAAGTCTGGTACTTTAACCATATGATAATTTCCCTCTGCCAGGCATTTAATTTTTACCCCAGTAGTTCAGGAGTTCCCATTAACACAGAGATCATTCCAGCACCTGTCACCAATGAAAGTGGAAGAGATTAGAGTTCATGAAGGGGATTCCATCTGTCTCCTCATTATCATGTTTTCCCTTTCCTGAGGATGGGACAGGGCTCCAGAGTGCTGCCAAAGGAGCTGAGAGGGTGAGAGGAAGGGAAAGAGCAAACAACACGCTGCAGAGGCCACAGACATTTTCAGCACACAATAGAGGAAGTTCTTGTAGCTTTTACTTGGCTCTGCCTGACACAGAGACCAGTCTGGACCTTGGAGATAGTGAGTGTGAAAGATTTGAGGGTGAAGACATCACAGGATGGGTTTCTGAAGAATTGCCACTTCATCTTGGCATGCATTCATTGGATTTTAAACCAAGGTGACAGCGTTAATCTGTATTTCTAATGTTTTTATAAATAATTTTCCATTGCTGTTCTCAGTTCCTGAGTTTTGAACTGTGCAACCACTAGGTTTGCTTTCCATGCTTGCACTGAGATTGCAGATCTTTTAAAGTGAGCCACCTGCCCTGTCCTTAACCCTTCAGGGGACGTGGGCTGATCTCACCCAGGTAACAATCTCTCCCGCATCAGCAAGCAGCAGCATAAAATGTAATATTTGACAGGGATCCTGCTAAAGCCACACAGGGGAAGCCCAGGTCCCAGAGTACATTGCTGCAGGTAGCTCTGAGGCTTTTGTCTGCATAGCTGTAATAATACCACGCAGTGGGGATTTTAGAGCCTGTTTGCAGAGCTTCCTTGACACAACAGTAAAGGTGTGAAATATGAATCTCAAAAAACCCACTCTTCGGGTATTCCAAGGTATACATGCCTTGGAATCAAATGAAAACCAAGTTAAGAGATTTTCCTGCACTATTACTTTGTTATTAGCACGATATTGTTATCTACTACTGAAATGATCCTTACAATGCCAGGTGTGGATGGAGGAGGTGGTGCTGCTGCATTTCCCAAAACACTGCTCCTGCATGGCTGTGCACAGATTATTTACACACCTTTCTACCTTGCCTTCTTCCAAGTCCTGTTCCCAGTTTTAACCTGTGGATACTGATCATATCTGCCCAGAAAATCCTATTAAAAATCAAAACAGCTTCTTGGGTCTGTACAGGTAAGGTTGGTCCTATACAAACAGAACCTTCTGTTTCTGCCAGAAGGAAATTTTCCTTCCATTAAGTCCAGTCTTCAAAAATCAGTTTTAATATTTGAAAATGCATTTAATAATTCTCACCTGATTCAAAAGGATAGAAAAGCAATGTCCTGATTATGTACGTGGTCACCTCAATGATTACTTCCATGATGAAGAAATAATGTCAAGGTACATAAACAATCGGCCACAGAAGGTAATTTTGAACTCTAAGCAAAAGTTATTTACAAGTGTTTTATGAACTTTACATAAAAAGGTGCCCAAAGTAAAACTCAGAACTTCAAAACTGTGGTATAAGGCATGCAGTTAAAGTCTAGAATTCAGAAATGTTGCCTCCATTACACTTAAGTCTGTACTGCGCTCATTTGCATATGATTAGGAATTATCAAAGTCAATTTTGAAAACTTCACAGCAGCGTAGCAAGTGGCAGGCAAAGTAAATTTTAGTCTTTTGTAATATTCAGGCGTGAAACTTTGAGGTATTTTGCCTTACTGTTGTTATTTTTTTTGCAAGATTTTAAGGTCAGAAGAGACCATTATCTCATCTGATCTAGCTCCCTGCCTATCACCAGCCATCAGCTCTCAGCTCAGCCACATCTCTCTGTGAGCAGCTCTAAGAGGCAGCATCACAGCTCCCAGGAAAATGTCAGTGCCTGAGCTGGCAGATACGCCAGGAGCTCCTACAGTGGAAGGAGCCTGATCAAGTGCTGTGCCTGCAGATGAACTCACAAATGCCAAACGTGCCTTGCCATTCCAGGAAGGTTCAGTTTCAGTACAGATTCAATTTGCTATTAACCTGGAAAAACCTTTCACTGGCCTTACCTTTCTTTATTTGATTTTTGTGTGTGTTCAGAAACATTCCAAGTACAGAGATTTACATGCAGAGCTATGTAAGTTGTTTAAAGAACACATTCATGTTTTAGCAGACAGACACACATGCATACCCCCAGTCCATTCAAATTCAACATATTATCTCAGGAATCCAGCAGATTCCTTATTCTGATTACACTTTTCTGATAGAAAATTAAGTGAAGGGAAAAATCAAATAGAAACCTCCAGTCTGCCTCCAGTGCAGCATTGAGGTTCCAGCATGATGGGGCACTGCCAGCTCCGACTCCTGCTCACTGAACAGCTGTGGAGTGTAAAGCTGTGCTTCCTCCAGCTGTTCATTATCACCAGGCCAGATGTTCCCATCCCTGCGGCAGCACATGGAACCTGTGGCATGCCCTTCTCTCTTCAGCACTGCCTGGTGCTTCAGCACAGAGTTACTGGCTGTCACCTGGCATGGGCGGTGAGTGAAACACAGCCTGTGTTAGCTCGCCACACCAGAACCAGGCTGGAGCTCCACGGGCAGATCCCTGATCCAGCTGCATCCACAGAGGGAGAGTCTGTTGTGAGTTCAGGCACGCACAGGGAACGGAGCATGAGAGGGAACCCGTATGAGAGGGAGCTGTGCCAAAGCCAGGGCTCACAAGGGGAACCTGGGGAGGTGCCTCTGGCAATCCCAGCCTCTCTGGTTGTACTTGACTGGGTTTGCTTTATGTGTGGAGAGACAGTACTTGCTGCTGAGTTAATCTGTTCCAACACAAATTTTAGGTGGGTTTGTGCTGGGATTTAAGAGTTGAGCAGACAAGTGAAGCCTTTCTGTAGCATAAAACTTCTTGGCTACATGCCATGACCTCTGAGGGTCTTTGGGCTCGGAATCACAACAATTCCATTTCTCTCTGCTCCAGCTGATGGAAGGGCCTGTGTAAAGGTAAGACAAGATTGGTGTTTTATGAACTTTTACAGAAATTTCTTGTTCTAATATCAGTCTCCACGGACAGCAGGCATTAGATATTTCAAGATCAAAAAAGTTATTTTTAATCTAGCAATTAACCATCTTCTCAGCATAGCCACAAATAACAAGCACACTTAAAATCCTGATGCCAAGGTATTACAAAATAGGCCTGCACAGACCCCTCCCTGCTCTCACAACACAAGCCCAGTCTTTGAATTGCTTGATCCAGACTTAGGGATACTGATACAGGTATTACTGGGATACATCCTCCAGCCTAATTAATGTGGATTCCTGGTCCACAATATTTTTCCCTTTTCTTGACTATTCAGCACCCTAGAGCAGCAGCAAAATCAGCAGCTTATCTTCCATTAGCTGAAGGCAGGCGAGCAGGCAGATCTTGCTTATTCCACTCTTTATGGCAGCGAACCTTTCCTTCTCTTGAGGGGTTTGTTATAACATCAATAAAAGTTTAGATGGCCTCTGAAAGAATTCAAGAGAGCCAAGCTTGGGGCAGAATATGCCAAAACCCATCCACAGCTGTGA